>NC_134456.1:109475014-109837514 GCF_047948215.1 Lycorma delicatula | reverse complement strand
TTGCATATTTTTTGCTAACCTAATTACTTATAGTTGTTAAAGTAGACCCACCTAATTTTGATGAAATTTATTCTTATTTAATAAGAATAAATGAATAAAGTAATTAAAATAACTTGTTTTAAAACAAGTTATTTAGCATTTTCAGTTCATGAAGGCCTGTTTTGAATTTTATTGCTCATAAAATAAGTAGTGAGTTCATTCATTTAGTATTTAGTTGTGTGTAGAGATATTTGTACATTTTTTTAATTTTTAACAAATATTTCAGTTATTTTCAATTTTTGCTTTTCTCTTTAAGTTGCTGGGTAAAATTAATGAACTTTGCAGTTGGTTGGTGTGGTTGCATTTAGGTGGATATGATCAAACAGTTCAGTGTTTAATTTCTGGTGCTAAGGTCTGACATTTTTATCATGCAATTCCATTCTAATAACTGATACTCATTAACACATTAGCTTCGGATTGCATGAGGATCATCCAGTTCAAACAAATTTCTTCAGTTCACTTTTTTTTTAAATTAAATTTTCAGTACTGTTTGTACAGCCACCCTGTACCGTATGTACAGTCTGTACAATCTTATAAATTGCAGTTAGATTAATGTACTGTTTACCGTTTGCTTTTAGTAAAGTGTGATTGTTTTTCTTACCCGTTATAGATTAATTCTCTGGTATTTGTTAATCCTATATTAAGAAAGCTTAGTCATTATAGGGATTTTCAGTCTCACATCAGTGGCATTAAATAAAGAATAAAATACTGAATTACTTATTAATTTTTCCTGTTTTTTGTCAGTTCTGAGAAAAATATATAAAATTTTGTTTTGTATTTTTCATAAAATTGGATTTTCTGATTTGTTATCTTCACGTGTTATTGAGATTTTTTAGTTTATATTTCAAGGGCATGAAAAAAAAATTCATGCCAGTTGGAAATAAAATGCAAATTTCAGTGCATTCTCCAATGAACAATACAAGTCTTAAGTGCAGAGGTATGTTTTTGGAAATGATCACTTTAAATTTGAGTTGATAGAAGCAGACTTTTTCAGTTTTATAAAAAGAAGAATAATGTTAGCTTTATTTTTTAGTGAAATTAAAAAAAACAATTTAATAATTTCTTGTGATTTAATTCGTCCTTATTATGTATATTGCCATTAAAAACATATGCTATAAATTAAGTATGTACTAGATTTTTTTTTTTTTTAAATACAAGTAAACTTTCTGCTGTGAGAATCTTCCAACATCTAATGTATTGTCATCTAATGATGTTTATAGGGAATTTTTATATTTTGTCTTCAGAGAGACTGGGTCCATTTAATTCTTGTTTAGTGTTATTTTGTGTGCCATTAAATTTCATATATGCAGATTTAAGGATATTGTAAAGAGTTAAAAATTGTTGATTTAAATTGAACATTCATAATTGCTCACTTCTTGCCTGGGAAAGGATAGAACTAAAGTGAAGTATTTTGATTAGTGGTTATAATATTCTAGTGATAATTCATTTACCATGATTGAGAAAGTGCATTTTTCTTGAGGAATGCAAAAGTGCTTGGAATTTCAGGAGAAAAGTGAATTTTTTAAAAGGATGTGTTAGATGTAATAGATGGTTTTATTAATCCTGTGATTAATTTTTGATTATATACAATTGGGGATTTGCCTCTGATTTTGATGAAATATGGAATGTACCATATTTATGTCTTAAGTTATTTGTTACAACTGAGATTATCCATTGGAAACACTTTTGACTGGAATTATGTCCCTTGTAAGTTACGCAGTACCATAACCAAAATTTTCATAATTCAGCGCTGTATAAGTGTAATTTACCTTATCTTTGGATTAAATAGTTGGTTATTGTTTGTAATTATGACTCAACCTAATAATTGTCCAGTTTAATATTTAAAGTAAATTAGATGCAGTTAGCAAGTGATGTGAGCATTAAATTGTTTTGATATTGTATGAAGTCCAGTACACAGAATTGTTATTTACCTAACATAACCTTAACCTTGACCTAAACCTTACTAAACTCAATTGAATTTCTCTTGAACCAGGCTATTTACTCCATAAGTAGTATGTATTGTATTTAACGTAACTCCTTAACGGTTCTATTTGAATGGAAAATCTTGTAATTATGCAGATTTATTTTCTTTAAAACCTTTGTCATTACGCCCATTTTTTCTTCATATTTATGTTTTTTGTGTTTAATTAGAAGGAATTGACTCATTTTAAGACCTTATTTACATACTTTTACTATCTTGCAATAGAAAATTAAAATAATATGTACTACTAAGTAATATCATTCCACAAATCTAAATGCCAAGTAAAGAAATAAAAATATATTGAATAGTTGTTCCAACATTTTAAAAAATAAATAATAAAAACATGCTCAACTAAAAAATAAAACTAATGCGCACATCAATAACTGAACTTTCATTCAATGTAAACAAGTAAGTAGGCGCCAGGCATAGGCTGGAAACAGTTGAGAGAAATGATACAAAACAAAGTACATACACTAGTGCTTCTCTGTGCAACCACAACACACTAGGGAACTAAGCGTACCCATGCACATTGAAATAAATTGTCAAAAAACAGAAAAAAACCAAACCAGACAATATGCAAGAACAAATTATTTAATCAAGGGCGCTTTTTTGACAAAAAAATGATGACAGGTAATTTTTATCAGTACAACCAATGACAGATTATTTCATCAAAAACCAGCAAGGGGTTAACATACCATAACCTAGGTTCAATTTTCTTAGCTCACCGGGTTGGTCTAGTGGTGAACACTTCTTCCCAAATCAGCTGATTTGGAAGTTGAGAGTTTCAGCGCTCGAGTCCTAGTAAAGGCAGTCACTTTTATACAGATTTGAATACTAGACCGTGGATACCAGTGTTCTTTGTTGGTTGGGTTTCAATTAACCACACATCTCAGGAATGATCGAACTGAGACTACACTTCATTTACACTCATACATATCATCCTCATTCATCCTCTGAGGTAGTACCTGAATTGTAATTCCCAGAGGCTAAACAGAAAAAAGAAGGAATGTTAAACTTTTTTAACATCTGATGCTATTGGTATTATACAATTTATATAGAAGTAGAGTATCTACTTACAACAGTTGTGAGTATTGACTATCCAAGCACTTTCGGATTATTCCTCCATCATCAGGGATACTGATCAATTATGAATTTTATAGTTGTGCATATAACAGATAACAGTTTTAAACATCATACTGACGTTGACTTATTTTAACTATTGACAATCAACTGTTATAAACAATAATTTTACATTTTATTTTTATTTTAATTCCCATGTATAAAAATTATATGCACAACTATAGAATTCATAATTAATCAGTAACCCCTGATGATGGATAAATAATCCAAAAGTGCTTAGATAGTCAATACTCAGAATTGTTGGTAAGTGGATACTCTATTTCTATATAAATAATGTAACCTAACTTGTATCTAAACCTACCCTTACTTAATTTAATCTTAAGTTAATTTAATCTCTTTCTTAACTTAAGTAATAAACATAACCAAATTATTTAGTCTGAAAATAACGTCTATTGCACTTATACATTGCTGAATGAAATTTTTGTGATGGTACTGTGTATCTTAGGAGGGATGTAACTCGGGTGAAATATGTTTCTGACGAATAATTTCATTTGTAATGAATAAATTATGTCCTAAAAAGGTTACATTCCAAATTTCATCAAAATCGGAGGTGAGTTCCTAATTGTATGTAATTATCTATTTTTTGAAAAGAATTATTGGCCCTTTTTGCCAGATAATTATGTGTATTAATATAAACTAATTAGACAATTAAGATCTAACTCAAAATTGAACTTATTACTAATAAAGGCTATACAGTATTTGTTTATACATTTAAATTTTTGAAATACTGAACTTGCACGGCTAATGCAAGTAAAAACATTAAGATGCTTGTTATTCTTTTTTCAATTTATAAATCTTGCTTTTGTATTAAAAAAAACCCTGTTTCAAGGAAGAAAGTACAGTACAGCAGCACTTTGCAAAACAATTTTAAATATTATTGGAAGTTCTGTACTGTGATATTTGTAACAGAATAATGATAATTGCAGTAATGTATAAATCTTATTTCAAGTAATATTTTTGTATTATTGAGCCGTGATTTCACTGATAGACAAAAAAAATTTTTTTCTCAAAGAAAACACATGTACTTAATATAGTCTAACTGCATTACTAACAAAATATATATAACTTTCAAATCACCACACATGTTCCAGCTATGTTTTTTGTAATTTATTTTTTCAAGAACATCTTTCATCACATCGTATATCTTTTTCAAATTAATACAATAAGCGATTGGTATTGACATATATTTGTTACCGTTGTGTAGTAGAACCACTTTTAAACTATATTTGCATGAATCTATGAAAAGGTGCCAGTCCTCAGGTTTATGAACTTGTCCTAAGTGCAACAAAAGCTCATCAATATTTGTGCCGTAAACCAAATTATTTTCATTAATAAACTGCTGAGAAAGTTCTTTTTGTCTGCTTTGAAAGCCCAAAATTTTTGTATTTTTTTGAAGTAAATTCCAACCTTGCAGTCTTGACCCTAACAGTTCAGTTTGATTTTTTGATAAATTTAAATCCTTAACTAAATTACTTAATTTACCTTGTGATATAAGATGTGGCTTATTGGAACATAAATGAAAATCATTGTTGTCTTCTTCAGTAGTGCTGATTCTTCATCGCTGCTTTTGAAACATTCACTCACAGGTAGTTCAGGAATTGGAATAATTTCACTGTGAGGTACAGGCCTGATTGCAGATTGCAATGAAGGATATTTAAGTAAACATTAACTAAAAAATTCCAGACACACTTGTTAAACAAAAGTAACAATCGGTTACATGATCCTTTGGTTCACGCCAAACCGTAGCTACATCAAATGGCAAAGCCTTCCATGTACCTTTCAGCCATCCTCTTAAATACACAACAGTTAGTGCATACTATATGAAGACCCCATGTCTTATCCTGATCACCAATTTTACGCTGGAAGTACAAATGATGTGCTTTTTTAATTAAAGGTATAATGTTTTTTCTATTCGATTTTACAGTACTCACCACATACATAGCAAAAGGCATCCACATCATTTACACAATTTCAAGGCATTGTGACACTGCACTGTTAATAAATTTAAGACAGCAATAAGACTGAACAAAATTAATTCATTCCTAAATATATTGCTTAATGCCAACAACACAACTGTGTTTTCAGCCATATGTTTTGACCAGCACAACTTGATTAATTTTGTGCATGAAGTCTCACTCTTTAGTATTAGATATGATGTCATAATATGTGATTCTGATATGACGTAATTCTTTGTCTAGTATTGTTCATTTATAGCTTACAAATTACGTTAACACAGTTAACCAATGAAAAATGAGATAACAAAATACAATATAGGAGCTTAAAATCTAACTATAGTTGAAAAATGAAAAAATCCTTTAATTTAAATTTAAAAATTTTTCAAAAATGGTCGGTGATAGAAAGATTCCGAGTTCATATTCATTTTCAGCATAAAAAAACATTAAAATCATGTATCGCATGTTAGGAAACAAAAATTATGTTTATCAGTGTTTTTAAACACCTGGGTAATAGTTTACTTTATTGGTTATGGAACATATAAAATATAAAATTTTCTGATGAAAGCTTTATGATTCCATATTTTTAATAGTCCAGGGTATGATATAAAATCAATAATTAACAAGATTGAGTTGATCATTTTGTTTGTCATTGTGTGGTTTTTTCAAAAATATTTCAAGTTACTAATTATTTTATAACATATTTATAAGTGCCCAGGGTGTAAAATTTTATGGCTAAAAGATGGCAGGGTTTTAAGTGAGCACATTGTATATTTAAAATTTTTTCTCATTAGTGAAGACATTGAAAAGTTGCTTAACATGCCCTGATCATAGTTATGTACACTGGAAAATAGAGCAATGTGATAGTTGTGGTACTGTTAAAGAGTATAGTGTCCAGAAAGTTTTAGATATTATTGCTTCTGAAGTACCTAGGTAGACTAAATTATATACAACCCACCGGGTTGGTCTAGTGGTGAACGCGTCTTCCCAAATCAGCTGATTTGGAAGTTGAGAGTTCCAAGTCCTAGTAAAGGCAGTTATTTTTATACGGATTTGAATACTAGATCATCGACATTGCTTTTCTTTGGTGGTTGGATTTCAATTAACCACACATCTCAGGAATGATCGTACTGAGACTGTACAAGACTATGCCTCATTTACATTCATACATATTCTCATTCATCCTCTGAAGTAACCTGAATGGTAATTCCCAGAGGTTAAACAGGAAAAAGAAAGATTAAATTATATAAGAGATTTTTGTGATAAAATTTTCAAGTTTTAACTCTGAAAAAAATGTTATCAGTAATTTACTTAGTTATTTCCATTTTAAGTGTTAAATATAGATACTGTGTAATCTGTGAATATATTTTTAACATCTGCCATTCCACCTACATGTAAGTTCATGAAAAGATATGTTTGAAGTCATAATCTGTATACATAACTAATTCAGAGTTATGTTGTATTACTGCAGGAGCTGATTTAGTACGTTATATAAAAAAATATGTTTAGAAATGCTGTCTCCATGAATTATGGCTAGCAAAATAATTTGCCTTGACTTTTTTGCTTCGGAAGTAAAGCAAGGCATACTGAAATTGTTCGGATTCTGATAAAGGGGCAAATTTGGTAGTGTTAGAGCTGAGTGTAATAGTTTCTGAGAATTTTGTTATTAACCCCAAAAAATTGAAGTAAAATGAAATGATTTATTAAATCTGCCATAAATTAAATTTTCAGTTAATGAATCAAAAAAATTTTTAGAGAATTAAAATCTGATAAAAATTGATATATTAAAAGTCAGTAGAAAATAAATACAAGTTTCAGAAATTCAAATGTTAATGCTTAACAAAACAGATCAAAAAGACAAGACAGAATAAACATGACCTCTTCTACATTCCTTTCTGTTCTGTTCTATCTATCAACCTCAACATAATTCTTGGACAATGATAACATGAAAATGTTCTTTGTCCCCAAAGAAAAAAATTCTTCATAATTCTATGTCTTATATCCTCATTTATCTAGTTTATATATTACAATCTTTGTCTTGTACTACAGGTATTACATTCTGTGTATCTCCCTCTATTACCAAATTAATTGAATTTGAGTGGCTAAATATATGTCCTACCAAGTTTCTTTACAAGATCTCGTAAAATTTCTTTTTTTACCAATTTGTCTTAAGATCTTCATCTAATAATCATCAACCTATCTAATTTTCAACATTCACTTACATCACATTTCAAAGGCCTCTATTCTTTTCCTCTACTTTTTCAGCTGTCCGTGTTTCACTACCATAATGTGCTATACTTTGCACAAGCATTTTAATAATAATAACTGTAATTCTTATATCTGTAGATATTTCTTTCTAGCATCCAGAAGTTACTTTTTGGTATCTAGAAATCAACCTGTAGATACTAGAAAATATCTACAAGTTAGCTAGATATTAGTGAACATCTTTTTATGTGAAAGTTGTTGCTTGTGCTAGTCTTTTGATTTTTACATTAATTCATCCATCGTTTGTGATTTTGCTAGTTAAATAAATAGTATTGTAAATTCTTGTACATAGTGTTTATTGTGTAACATTAAGTTCTTCATTATACTCTTTTCTGGCCTATTTCTACATTTATTTTCAAATTGAATCTCCTAAGAATGAATCCATGCTATTCAACATTTTTTTGTAACTTATTTTCTTATTTTTGTCTAGAACAATATTATCAGTGAACTTCATCATTCTTATTAAAATAGTATTTTAAAAACATTTTCTTTGATAGTTTTCCATTCTTAATTCCAGTTCTCAATGAAATACAAAAATTATATCATTTTCATTATCAAATGCTTTCTCTAAAACCAGAAATTAAGGTTAGTTCATTCTTAATCCTAGCTTCTAGACTTAGTCTAAGGACTGAATTGCTTCCCTTGTAACCATGCCCTATTTGAAACTATACTGCTCATCTAATATTGTACATTTTATTTTCTTTGAACTATTGTGTATTTTTTTAAAACATGAAACATTTGATGGATGGTGTGTAGTTCTCAAATCTATATACTTTATTTTGCTTTCTTTTATGTCAACAATTTTTTTCTTGTGGTGAAAAAAGGGTAAAGATCATATTTTAACTTTATTTTTGTGGAGTATTATAGTGTTAAGTAATTATGTCTGTAAATAAGCGCACTCAATTTCTCTTATTCATTGTGTATATACAAGGGCTGTCCAGAAAGTAACTTATATTTTGAAATAAAAAACCATCCAAATAAAAAAAAAAGAAATTTTATTATGTACATTTGAAAGCGACAATCTTAAACTATTTTTCTATATAGTCGCCATTTAAATTGAGGCACTTGTCAACGATGCACAAGCTTTTCAATTCCTTCTCTGTAGAAATCTGCCGCCTTAAGATTTTGGCACCCATCTTGCACAAAACTTGTGATAACCAAGCTTTCCCAATACAATTTCATGCAGTACACTTTGTGAAATTTGGGGGAAATGAAGCGAGAGTTTCGTAATCATAATGTGGTCATTTTCACAAATTTTATTATTGATTTTCATCATCAGTTCCTCAGTCACAAGGCTAGGCCGACCACTGCGGTTTTCATCATGAACATTGGTGCGATCATTTTTAAACTGAATGCATCACTGCCTCACTCCACTTTCATTCATTATTCCATCGCCGTACACCTCATAAAGTTGCTGATGAATTTCTTTTTGGTTTGAGGTTTTTTGCCAGTTAAAACCTAACCACTGAATGCACCTCACAACTCGCAGGATTTTCTATTGAAGTGCACATTTCAATAATTCACAACGAACAAAGTAGAAAAATCATAGTCCACATGCTGCAACAGCTTGTTGTGTACTGAGTGTAGAAATGTTTTGACACCAAGATGGTGGCTCTATCACCACCCATTTCCATGCTAGGCTCAAATGTAAATTACTTTCTGGACTGCCCTCGTGTATATATATTTATATGTAAAAATTCACAATAAAACCTAACTACCACCAATAGTGATGCATAGGCAAACAAAGGAAACACATTCATAAAACACTAAAAATTCAGTGGATTGTAAGAAAATGGAATACTCATAAGAAGTTTTAGAAAAGCCATTAGAATGTCTTACTTTTTTCACTATTGATTTATAGTTCATACTTAAATGGACAAGGTATTTCAAAAGACTTTAAATCACTTTTTCAGTCATATCACTTATGTTAATTTCATTATATTTAAGTAGATAATGTGACTGAATGGGTTAAAAACTTTATTAGATTAGTTATTTGGTTTTACTTTTTTTAAATGTGATAGGTGGAGTTTCTGCTTGTCTGTGTGCAGACATGACAAATCTGCACCACTGTGTGAATTTAACATGTCTCCCCATCACTCCTTACATGACTTTGGCTACCGATCATTCTAACTTAATCATTACAGTCACTTCTCAGTAGTTATGTACCATTATTTATAGCTTCAACATCATGCTGTAATTAAGATAGCATTAGCATTGCCACTGCCTCACTGTCACTGCCACTGTCTCACCAGAGTTCACTTCTGCACCATTTCACTACACAGCCATTTGCATTTAATTACTTCAATTTGTTAAATTCAACATACAATTAATTATATTTGTTGTTCACAAAACTGCTTTTGATATCAACTCAACTATCAGATCTATCTTTAATAGTTAATTAACTGAAAAAATAACGTTTTTTTTTTTAAATTTGACCACTGTATGCATGACAGAAAAAATATCTGCACTGTAAAATACTTTAGTCTGTTATTAAAATTAAAGATTTTGCATGGGTACTTAATAAACATTTATCTACATCATAATATTTTAATTAAATACTAATATCGTTTACCACAAAAATTTTGTTAAAAGCTGTTTCTACAAACTATAATTATCAATCTTGTTATAATATGATAACTGTACTCATGTTTTTGAAATAGTTGAAATGATGAGATAATACTTAATTTATTTAGTGAATGATTGAAAAAACATAACATTTATTGCAATAAGTATAATTTAACAAAATTGTTATTAGATTTACTTTTTAATATCTTTTTATTATAAAATTTGAAAATTAAGGTTGATTTTGAATTTTATTTTATCTTGTATTTTAATTACTATTATTATTGCATGAACGGGTAGGAAGTGCATGTGGATTTGTTCATTTTCATTTGATTTTACCAGCCTTAAGTTCTATTATTATAATTATTTTTATTGTTGTGGCATAAGTTAGTGAGTGACATATAAACTGATACCAGAATTTATAGTATGATTGATTGACTATTCCTCGTTTTTGAGAGAATTTAAGTAATTTTCTTTCCCCCTCATCTGGATGTTAACAGTTGACATTCTGACATTTTAAATCAATCACAACAATACATAATACTTAATCTTTTTCAATCCTTTGTAGCTTCTTTTTTTGTTGTGATCATAACTTTTTTTATGATGGTGGATTAAAAAATTGTTTAACTGAAAAACCATTTCTAAAGTGTGTTTTTTTTTTGTGAAGGTAGGATGTAAGTTTCCCACTTAAAGAAAGAACAATTTCTACATAAAAAATTCTGTATTACCAACAATATTTTATTTGTTCACTGTAAAAGGAAACAACTGAAATATTGATTTTACTGATTTTTGCAAACATGTTTTTGTTATACTTAATTTCATGTAATTATTATGAGTCACCAAATTAAGTAATTTATTAATTAGGTTATAATTACAGCCACTATAAAATGTTTGTATCATCAGTAAACAGAAAATTCTTAGAAGAAATTGGTTTAAAAAGACATTAATGAGAATGAAGAATGAGATGGGCCTAACATGGAGTGAAAGACACCATGATCATTAATTTGTTTATTAAAATAGACAATTTTTTGGGGGTTAAGTTGCTGGTCATAATGTTGCATATACATAATTTGTTCCCTATCTGCTTACTTAGTTGGACTAAAACAGTCTTCCTTGTTCTTTCCTTGATACCATATATTTTCATCTTTTCAAGTAAAATTCTGTTAAAAGTATCAAAGGCTTTTTGAAGTTGGTAAATGAGTTAAATGTTATGGGAAAGTTGTAACAGAAATTCTATAACATCCTGATACTTCAAGAGGTTGGGACAGGCCTCTAATTGTAATGGTGCAAGCCATACTGTTGGCCGTTAAGAAAGCTCTTTTATGAAGTTGCTTAATTTTCTTATCTGTAAAGTTGGGAAGATAACTTTAAAGTTAGATTCAGTTACTTATTAAATTTCATACTGATGACTAACACTATACTTACAAGTGATTATATGGCTAAAAGGTGGTTTGGATACACACCTAATAAGGAGAGTTCATTCTTGAGATATTAAAACAAAATTTATCTTCATATTTAATTATAATGCGAATTTAGTTCATAAACTAGCGTGAAGGTGGCCAGATAAATATTGACTAAGTACTTTATACAAGGCATACTCATAAAGTAAGGGCCGTCGACTTATATGTAAATATTAGCAGGTCTGAACACAGTTCTATGCATGCAGGGCCATCTATCGGCTATTTACAAAGTCACTACAGTTGTTTTGATTCAGCAGTCACTGTCCACAACAATTGTTTCTCCCATTAGTTGTGAACTACGTGCTGTGATTCAATTTTTGTTTGCAAAAGGATCTTCAGTTGCTGAAATTCATCGGGAGATGTGCACAGTATATGGACGTACAGTAATAAGTGAAGGAAAGGTTAGACAATGGTGTCGAGACTTTAAAATAGCCATAAAAATGTGCGTGATGAAAAGCAGAGTGGCAGGCCCAGGTTTCAGACTGACAAAATCATTGAACAAGTGAATGGAAAACTGTGATGTGATCGGTGATTGACAATTAGTGCTCTGGCTGATGAATTTTCAGCATGTTGGACACACCTCTATCTACATGATTGTCACAGAAAAGCTCAGATATCAGAAATTGTGTGCAAGCTGGGTACTGAAAATGCTCACCAACCAACACAGGGAGCAAAGAATGTGCAGTGGATGAGCATTTTTGGACTGCTATCAACAAAATGGAGAGAATTTGTTTTCATTGTTACGGGTGACATGTCGTGGATATCATACACCAACGCAGAATTGAAACAACAGTCAGTGCAGTGGCATCATTCAAGTTACCCAAAACTGAAAAAGTTTAAGCAATCTCTATACTCAAGTCAAAAAATATTGGCTACCATTTTTTGGGACAAAAAGGACATCGTTTTGGTTGATTTCATGGAACATGGATCAACAATTATAGCTGATATGTATTGCAAAACATTCACCAAACTGAGATGTACAATCCAAAATCGATGACACGAGAAACTGTTGTCCAGCGAAATCCTCTTTCACAATAACACGTGTCTTCACATCGCTGTCTTAACCAAGAAGATTTTTCATTGGGAACTTTTTGACATCCCTCCATATAGTACTGACCTTGCACCTAGCGACTACTTCCTCTTGCATTTGAAAAGTGGCTTGGTGGACAACAGTTTGAAAACGATGAGAAACTCAAGACTGCCGTTGTCAACTGGTGTAGTGTTACAAAAAATGCTTAGAACTGAATGGTGATTATGTGAAAAGTAAAGTAGTAAACTAAAACTAAGTAAAAAACCTTTTCTCGCTCGTTAATTTTTTTTTAATGATCAAACAGCCCTTACTTTATGAATATGCCTCTTACTTTTAGTATAAGAAGTTTTTAGTTTAATTTTAATTGTTATGTAAATTAACTTCGTTATTGACTAAATCAACTGGAGCAATGATGTTAGTGATCCTGAGGGGAAATACCAGAAAAATGGAAAATATTACTTAACCAATAGCAAATAAGTCCAATGTGTTATTTCTCTAATCAATTCCACTCAAAGCACCATTGAAAAGAACATATATAGTGTGATAGTTGTGCATTTATTTTTCTATAGATACTAAGCATTTGATTGATAGATCATTTGAAACAGAATATTCAGAACAGTGTAACGCATCAACATTCATTAAAATATCAATTTCATTATGTTTATTATACAAAGATAATTGTGGTTTACACTTGCCATCACACCACCCCCACTAGTGATTAGTATTTGCTTTAACATGACTTCTTATGTTTCATATGGTGTGACTCAAATATACAAAAAATATATTCTAATTGATAAAGTTTCTCAAGTTTTGTGTTTGTTGTACTAATTTTACTACATTGTGGTTTAATATAATGCTACATATTATACTATCTAAATTTATATTTTTACCAGAGTAACAACAAGAAGTAAACATAAAAAAAATTAATCTTAGTTATTTTATTTATTCTTGGTGTTGGAGGAAATGTGAGTATTCAAAGATGAAAGTTCATATAATGATTTGAATATACTTCTCATTTCAGTGTGAGAGATTTTATTTTACTTGTAAATTTGGATACCCCTGATGATATTTTGGTATAAGTTTAATTTGTTTACTAAGAAACTAATTATCATAATTATCTGTAATTTCCACATATTATATTGAGAAGATATTTATAACACTTATTACTCATATTTATTAAACATTTGATAGTTGCATTCAACAATTAATTTGCACTGTTATTTCCTTGGTATTTAGGTTTGACTTACTAGCATGTTTCCTTTCCACTTGGAGTTAATGGGTTTTATTTATCACGTAATTGTATGGTCCACATACTTTTTCAATTTTTACATCTAAAAGCATTTTGATGCTGCATGTATGTATAATTGGCATGATTATTTTGGCTTTTATAATTCTTGCATGTTTATTTTTTTACAGGATTTGAATGTGAACAACATTTTAATGATATAGTTGATAACCCCATCCTGCTAATGAAACTGTTTATAATACATTGTTTCATAACAAAAGGGGTATACTAATTTTTTATTAAACTATCTACCTTAATCTTTTTTATATAGTTGAGAAACTTGTAAAACAATTTTGTTACTAGAGAAACAAACTCTGGCAGGTTTCTCCAACCTGCCAAAGTTTGTTTCTCTGAGAGTAATGGTGTTTACCACACATCCATTTAGCTCCTGTGAATAGACTGACGGTTTCGCTTACAGGGCTTAATGGAGTGTGTGAAACAGTATGTTTGACTAGAAGAAGGCAATAGGAACCATCTAACTCTGTCTTGTTCCTTGTTATGTTTAAGAATGACGTGTCATCTTTAAAGGGGGGTATGTTTTGCGAATCATTCCATCTTTTACTACCGTGTTGTAATAATTCATAAAAAATCGATTACTTGAAATTAAAAATTTGCTCTATTAAATCTTTAATTTTGTAAATAGAAAATTATTTTTGAAAAATTCTGGACTTCTGCGGTAAAGTTTTTTCTGCCGTAAGTGAAAGATCCAGATTTGAATCCCAGGCAGCCTTTGCTTTTTTTCACACATTAAAATTCCCATCTATTAAATTACCTTGCTTAAGTCTTCAGACTTCCCTTGGTAAATTAATCATAATTTGACAAAGAGAAAGAAAAGTTTTAGTAAAATAGAGATAATTAATTTACATTTTTAACGTTTACATATTCTTTTTAATTATGTAATAAAAATATTAGCTACATTGGGCCTAGCAAGCCAATTGTGGTAATTGTATTTGCCTATATACACACCCCAGACCCAGCAGTAGCTGGATTACTGGCTGGGAAAAACTACAAAACAAAAATATTAGTATATTTTTTTATCATCACATTATAGTTTTAATAAATTTACGTAAAGCTTTAATTATTTTTAAGTATTCTCAATTAGTTAAACTACCATTACAGTTGTGGGTTTGTCAAGGATAAAAATTTAATCATAATTTGTTTGAAGGTGTTTAAATAAATGAGAATTTTAATGTTAAAATCAGAAATTTTGATATGATATTATTTATAAAAAGATTTTGGTATGAAGTTCCTACAGTCTAAATTTCACTGTTTATATATATATATAATTACTTCCTTACACATTAGCACTTTAAGGGGCTCTAGCTATTCCTAAAGAAATCTATACCTAAAAAAGGTTTAGAAAGAAAAGACTCCTAAAATTCTTGTTTATTTGGCAAATATTTTTAATATTTAAAATAAATGCTTGAAACATCTCTTTTTCTGTATCTTAATTGCTACTCTGAATACTTTTTCAGGCTTCAGATAATTGCTTGTCTTATGCTATTGAGTGATTATAGTTCTGTTTTTTAATATATCTTTCTACATTATAATATTGAAATGTTGACACATCATTGGGTAAAAGCAAAAATGTGCTTGAAGACTAGCTAAAAATATTAATTCTATTGAGTTTTAAATCTAAACTTCATAGATATAATTTTTTATTCAGTTCTGTGATGCGACTTGATAATGTTCTCACTGTTGTTTGTCATTTGTTAATGCAATATACTTAATCTAGCACCCAGGAAGCATCTTTATCCCAGAAAAGAAATTTTTTGACCATTTTTGGGCTCATTGCTGCAGTGTTGATAATCCCTCATTGAAGTTAATAATCCCTCTTCCCTTCTAAATATTAGTAAACAGGTAGACTCTGATGGCACTAAATCTTGGTTGTATGGAAAATTGATGTAGCAAATTTCCTTGAGCTTTAAAGTCATGTAAACATTTTAAGTGACATTGGAGGGAGGATTTTCTTGGAGAAAATAAACAGATGAGCGGAAGATTCCTCTCTTTTTGGAGCAGATGGCTGTCTTAAGTATATATTTCATATCAGAACGTGATAATAATTTGTTCCGCAAGAAAGTTGAGATATTCAAATTTGGCATTTGTCTTTTGTAGTGTAGATGAGTTTGAATGTTGCCATTGCATGCCTGTTTCTTTTGACGTAGTGGTGAAATTGTACACTTATATTTCATCAAGTAGTATGTGCTTCACTACCTTTCATTCAGTCCAGATTTAGTTCCATCAGGGTATTTCTTGTTCTCCTCACTTAAGAAACATTTAGTAGGGAAGAAGTTAAACTTCAGTCAGGAATTATTAACACTGTAGAAGGATGAGTTATTACAATCAAAAGATTTCTTTCCTTTTTTAAGTTGCTATAGCCTAAAAAACTTGTTATTCATTTTCTAGCAGAATTTGTATGACAGTAACCAATTTTTTCTTGTATCAGCCTGCAAAAATGTGGAACCTACATAGAACTCAGCAAGTGAGGATTAACTTTGAGACTATCTCTTGCTATAGTTTTTGTTCTGCCAACACTTATTTCAAGCTTTTCAGAAATTAGCATAATAGCATTCACTAATTCTCTTATATAATTGCTTCAACTTGATCTGTTTGCCTTTATTGGCTGATAAGTATGATTCATTTTCAGTTTTCTCTTGGTTCTCTCTGAATAACTTGCACCCTTCACACATTTTGTGGTGAGAGAGCTCACACCCATACTAATTTTTAAGTGTCATATAGATCTGAGATTGATTGTTTATTTAAAAAAATAATAATAAATGTTGGATGAAAAAAGTAATGGTACTTTGTACGTCCTGGATAGACATGTTAATTAAAATTGACAGTATGAAAAGAAACAGCAACCAACATTGCTGTTGAAATTTTGGATAGTAATTATAAATGAGTATTTACAAAAATATTATAATTATAAAATAAAAATTTTAAAAAGAACACAAATAGATGAACATATAATTTTGAACATGATTAATTATTTAGTTGGCATACCTGTTTTAATAGTTGTAATCATTTAATTCAGTTGATCATAAAAACTGTATCAGATTTAACATGTAATGATAGTAATGCTTTACCTTTGATTAATCCATAGATTGAAAAAGCTTTTTATATTAATTGGTAAGTTTATATCAAGATTGCTATTTGAGTGTTTATAAGTGATTTATATATATATATATATATATATATATATATATATATACTTTTTATATTTTAAATTATATATATAATAAGTTAATTATTATATAAAATATATTAATTATATATATTATTAATATACATGTTACTCATCAAAATGTAAAAATCTCAGGTGATATGAAAGCTGGGGATGGATAGTGGATCAACAACTGGCTTTTTGCTACCTACAACATCCTATGATGGTAGTATTACTTTAGACACCCTAGGAAATATTGTACATATATTTACACTTTCTAAACTTTGATGAGTAATGTATATTTATATAATAATAATAATTATTATTATTATGTTCATATATAATTTCCTGATCTTTAAATTTATATTGAACCCCAATATGCATTCAAATCAGTTGAATCTCACTTATAGTTAAAAATTTTTATTAATTAATTAATTTACAGTTTGTTGTTGAAAATATTTATATACACATGTCTATGGACTTATATTATTCTTTACTACTGATTTTTTTTTATAAACCACATTAATGGTTTGTTTTGTGAATTATTACATTTTTATACTTAAAATTGTTATTTACTAAAATCATTACAGGCAAGTCAGGCCAAGATGATGTCTGCTATGTGGTGGCAAAATATGATTATGCTGCACAAGGTGCCCAAGAATTGGACTTACGTAAAAATGAAAGATATCTGCTATTGGATGATTCTAAACACTGGTGGCGAGTTCAGAATGCCAGAAACCAGGCCGGATATGTACCTAGCAACTATGTCAAGAAGGAAAAGCCATCACTTTTTGACAGGTTAATGACGACAAGTCATATTTACTTATTCATTTAGTTTTATTTTCTCTTTTACTTCAATTTTTTTTTTTATATTAATATTAGAGGAAAGTATTAATGACCCTTTTTAAGGACTTTTGTGTTCTTTTTGATTTTAGGGTGGTTTTTCCTGGGTGAAAAACGCTTCTGCGTTATCACCCCTCACAATATATTTGTTGCAATAAAATAGGATATATCACATTATATATCTCAACTAAAAAATTAAAATTTCCAATTGCTGTGCAGCAATTGGCATGAATATCTGAAACACTACAATATTTTAAGTATTTAAGTATAAATGAGCAGCCCTAAGAAACTGTTTAAGTTAATCAAATTTAAATTTTGTTAAAATATTTTTTTAAATTGTTAAATTTTTATCTCATTTGAGCTGATAAAAAAGGATATGCTCTGTGTGATAGAGGTTTGGAATATTACTCATTTGGTATTGTTTGGATTACAGAACAGAATTTTAATATATTATGGGAGGCTCACCTTTATTCACTGATTTTATCGTCAAACAGGAAACACTTCTGAGTTAGTTCATAGGTATTACCCAACCCTCCCAAACTGTCCAGACATTTCAACACTGTAACTCAAAATTCCCTGAATCTTTAACATGAACACACTGCGTGTCTAAATAAGATACTCGGATTGTTATTGGGGAGAAAGAGCTGAAGAATAAGAAAAAACTCTGAGCAGGGAAATTCATGTAGGCTAAAATTTTTCTAAAACATTTTATTGGTTTAACAGATTTGTCTAAAGTTTTGAAGTATTTTCTTTAGGTAAAAAAATTTAATTAATTTCTGTTTATTAAAAATGTATACAAATAGAAGAAGTTTAGAATTAAAGTAACAGGTATAGATTATGTAGTTATGTTTAGTTTTTAAGAAAATTAAGATACAAGAAGATAAGGAAACTAACTCACTTTTCAAATGGATAAATTTAGCTATATATTACTGATACAAAATTAACAAACTACTGGTAAAACTGATTTTTAAATTTGATGATAATAAATGATTAATTGCTAAATCATTTTGTTCATTTGTTATGAACATTGTTTCATTTATTGATGTATTGATTACATTGTTTTACACACACATACACAAATACACAAGGGCTGTTTAGAAAATAATTTATGTTTTGAAATAAAAAAAAAAATGTATTATGTCTGTTTGAAAGGGACAATCTTTAACTATTTTTCTTCATAGTCGCCATTTAAATTGAGGCACTTACCATAACGATGTAAAAGCTTTTCAATTCCTTCTCTGTAGAAATTTACCACTGTAGATTTTTGTCACTCATCTTGCACAAAACTTGTGATAACCAAGCTCCCCCAATGCAATTTCATGCAGTAAACTAGTGAAATTTGGGGGAAATTAAGTGACAGTTTTGTAATCGTAATGTGGCCATTTTTACAAATTTTATCATTCATTTTCATCATCAGTTCCTCAGTCACAAGGCTAGGCCAACCACTGCAGTCCTCATCATGAACATTGGTGCGGCCATTTTTAAACTGAATGCACCACTGCCTCACTCCATTGTTCATGCATTGTTCAATCTGTACACCTCATAAAGTTGCTGATGAATTTCAATTGGTTTAAGGTTTTTTTGCCAGTAAAAACCTAATCACTGAACGCACATCACAACTCGGGGGATTTTCTGTTGAAGCGCACATTTCAATAATTTACAACAAAGAAAGTAGAAAAATCACAGTTTGCACGCTACGACAGCTTGATGCGTACTGAGTGTAGAAATGTTTTGACACCAAGATGACAGCTCTCTATCTCTCCATGTTAGGCACAAACTTAAGGTACTTTCTGGACCGTCCTCGTATATAATATATATATATATATAAAAACATAATATCATCAGTTTCTGTATATATTACAGAAATAGTATTATAGTAATATTATAATCTTTAAAATATTTAAAATATCTAAAACATTCTTAAGATAAGATTTTACATTATCATAAAAATTTAAGTATTTCATTTAGTATTCTATTTATTTTTTTAACAGTATTAAGAAGAAAGTGAAAAAAGGAGGAGGAGGTTCTAAAACACTACCATCCAGTAGTTCACCTTGCAGAGCAATGGAATCGCCAACGGTTGCTAGGCGATTACCAGCCGATCCATCAGAGGCGATTGGTACTGCCGTTGTGAAATATAATTATCAAGCTCAACAACCTGATGAACTATCTCTTATTAAAGGCACACGTATACTCATATTAGAAAAAAGTAATGATGGGTATGTTTTAATAAATTTATGATTTTGGTATAATTATTTATATAAGTATATCATGACTAAGTATTAGGCATTAAATAAATAAATATCTATTTTCAGTATTGCTTTACTCAGAATTTGATAAATTCTCATATTAAAAAAAAGTCATTATTCTACAGATGAAAATAATTATTGAATAATAGTAATTTTCTTTACAAGGCAACTTATAAATATTCATTATGAAAATTAGTTTCTGTATACTTTCTTACCATAATGATTTTTATAAATTAATTATCATTATATTTTGCTACTAGGATGCAATGTAATAGATATTTATAAATACTTGTTTCACATTTCAAGAGCAGCTTTAAATCTGTTAAAATGTCAGATTTATTTTTGTGTTTACTTAAAATACTTGAATAAACGTTCATTGGTTTAGATAAATAGAATTTATAACTAATAAAGTTTATTAATCAGAAGATGTTCTTCACATTAACATTTATATCATCATGCAATCTTATTGAATACTATGTTCATCCAGAAAGTAAGAACTGTTAGTGTATTGCATGCATGCAACTTCACTCACAACAGTTGGTGAAGGCCAGCTGGTCTTAGTTGTTCTGCTAGCGCTGTATGAAATTTCATATCTGTACTGTGACATGGAGTGATTTTGCATGTGTTTATAATGAATAAGTAATTGAAAATCCTGCCAACTGTGAGTACGATTGGACAAACAATTTTTGATTGCGCAAGTGTTCATTCTGTGGAAATCATCGTCAAACTAATGTTGTATATGGTGATAGTGTAAAAAATGGACTTTTGACTCGTGGAGTTTGTTTGCTTTATGACAGTCACGTCCATATGCTGTGAAAGAAAATTTGTAAACTTCTCAAAGGTTTCAGATAGAATGTTTTTGATCATCCAATATACAGTCCAGATCTTGCTCCAAGTGATTTCCACCTGCTTACAAAATTGAAGGAGTTTCTTGACAGGAACTACTATGAAAGCAGTGATGTTGATGTCAAGACAGCAGTTGTTCATAAGTAGCTCAGTGGACTAGTGGCAGACATCTTTGACAATGGCATATAAAAATTAGTGTCGTGATTTGACAAATGCTTGAACTTAGGACGTGATTATGGGAAAAATAGCTAAAATATGTAATTATAATGCATATATTAAAGTTAAAATAAATATATTAAATTCATTATAAAATAAAAATGGTTTTTACTTTCTGGATGACCCTCATATAAGACTGAAATGCCAAATTTGTTTAAAGGTTCTGATTTCAAAGTTAGCCACTACTTTTTTTAATTGGTTAGCTTAAAAGTTAAAAGATTAAATTATAAATGTTTTTTTTAATCTTTCATTAATTTGTGTACAACTTAGGATCTTCATTTTTTTTCTTTTCATTAGATTCTTTAAATTTATGCACGCAGATTACCCCGTATGTTGTTGTTTCATACCTATTAAAGACAATACACTGATCCTTCCTCCATTATTAACCTTTCTCTTCAGTTGTTTCTCATGTATTCTTGGAGAGTCATAATGTGACTTGTTTTTGATTTGGTGTCAAGTTCTGATTCTCCTCTAATGTAACATGTAAAGAGAAATGGTAAAGTTTTGTCAATATTAAATTTTTTTTTTGTCTTCAGTCATTTGACTGGTTTGATGCAGCTCTCCAAGATTCCCTATCTAGTGCTAGTCGTTTCATTTCAGTATACCCTCTACATCCTATATCCCCAACAATTTGTTTTACATACTCCAAACGTGGCCTGCCTACACAATTTTTCCCTTCTACCTGTCCTTCCAATATTAAAGCGACTATTCCAGGATGCCTTAGTATGTGGCCTATAAGTCTGTCTCTTCTTTTCACTATATTTTTCCAAATGCTACTTTCTTCATCTATTTGCCGCAATACCTCTTCATTTGTCACTTTATCCACCCATCTGATTTTTAACATTCTCCTATAGCACCACATTTCAAAAGCTTCTAATCTTTTCTTCTCAGATACTCCGACTGTCCAAGTTTCACTTCCATATAAAGCGACACTCCAAACATACACTTTCAAAAATCTTTTCCTGACATTTAAATTCATTTTTGATGTAAACAAATTATATTTCTTACTGAAGGCTCGTTTAGCTTGTGCTATTCGGCCTTTTATATCGCTCCTGCTTCGTCCATCTTTAGTAATTTTACTTCCCAAATAACAAAATTCTTCTACCTCCATAATCTTTTCTCCTCCTATTTTCACATTCAGTGGTCCATCTTTGTTATTTCTACTACATTTCATTACTTTTGTTTTGTTCTTGTTTATTTTCATGCGATAGTTTTTGCGTAGGACTTCATCTATGCCGTTCATTGTTTCTTCTAAATCCTTTTTACTCTCGGCTAGAATTACTATATCATCAGCAAATCGTAGCATCTTTATCTTTTCACCTTGTACTGTTACTCCGAATCTAAATTGTTCTTTAACATCATTAACTGCTAGTTCCATGTAAAGATTAAAAAGTAACGGCGATAGGGAACATCCTTGTCGGACTCCCTTTCTTATTAGGGCTTCTTTCTTATGTTCTTCAATTGTTATTGTTGCTGTTTGGATCCTGTACATGTTAGCAATTGTTCTTCTATCTCTGTATTTGAACCCTAATCTTTTTAAAATGCTGAACATTTTATTCCAGTCTACGTTATCGAAAGCCTTTTCTAGGTCTATAAACGCCAAGTATGTTGGTTTGTTTTTCTTTAATCTTCCTTCTACTATTAATCTGAGGCCTAAAATTGCTTCCCTTGTCCCTATACTTTTCCTGAAACCAAATTGGTCTTCTCCTAACACTTCTTCCACTCTCCTCTCAATTCTTCTGTATAAAATTCTAGTTAAGATTTTTGATGCATGACTAGTTAAACTAATTGTTCTGCATTCTTCACATTTATCTGCCCCTGCTTTCTTTGGTATCATAACTATAACACTTTTTTTGAAGTCTGATGGAAATTCCCCATTTTCAGAAATATTACACACCAGTTTGTATAATCTATCAATCGCTTCCTCACCTGCACTACGCAGTAATTCTACAGGTATTCCGTCTATTCCATGAGCCTTTCTGCCATTTAAATCTTTTAATGCTCTCTTAAATTCAGATCTCAGTATTGTTTCTCCCATTTCATCCTCCTCAACTTCCTCTTCTTCCTGTATAACACCATTTTCTAATTCATTTCCTCTGTATAACTCTTCAATATATTCCACCCATCTATCGACTTTACCTTTCGTATTATATATTGGTGTACCATCTTTGTTTAACACATTATTAGATTTTAATTTATGTACCCCAAAATTTTCCTTAACTTTCCTGTATGCTCTGTCTATTTTACCAATGTTCATTTCTCTTTCCACTTCTGAACACTTTTCTTTAATCCACTCTTCTTTCACCAGTTTGCACTTCCTGTTTATAGCATCTCTTCGTATACACACTCTACCTCATCATTATCATGGGCGCTTGTAGGCATATAGACGTTAACAATCGTTGTCGGTTTAGGTTTTGATTTTATCCTTATTACAATGATTCTATCGCTATGCGTTTTGAAATACTCCACTCTCCTCCCTATCTTCTTGTTCATCACGAAACCTACTCCTGCCTGCCCATTATTTGACGCTGAGTTAATTACTCTAAAATCACCTGACCAAAAGTCGCCTTCCTCTTCCCACCGAACCTCACTAATTCCTACTATATCCACATTTGTCCTACCCATTTCCTTTTTAAATTTTCTAGCCTACCAACCTTTTTCAAGCTTCTAACATTCCACGCTCCGACTCGTAGAATGTTATTTTTAATTTTCTGGTGACCCCTTCCTTAGTAGTCCCCACCCGGAGATCCGAACGGGGGACTATTTTACCTCCGGAATATTTTACCAAGGAAGGCGCCTCCATTATTGCTATGTGAAAATGCAGAGAGCCACATTTTCTTGGAAAAAAAGCAGCTGTAGTTTTCCATTGCTTTCAGCTGCGCAGTACTCAGAGGACTGAGTGATGTTGATACGGCCGTTTAAGTCGTCCTGACTCTCGCCCCTAACAACTACTGAAAGAGCTGCTGCCCTCTTTCAGGAATCATTCCTTAGTCTGGCTCTCAACAGATACCTCTCCGATATGGTTGCACCTTCGGTCCAGCTACTCTGTATCCCTGAGCACTCAAGCCCCCTCACCAACGGCAAGGTCTCATGATTCATAGAGGAGGAATATTAAAATAAAAGAATATTTTTTTTTACGTCTCATAAAATGTTTGCAAAACGCCTCATAAAATGTTTGCAAAAAAAAAAGAGAAAAATGTAATAGATTTTTTCAATTCTTGATTTTGTTGTAGCTTTTACTTGACATATACTTAACTCTATTATGTTTGCTAAATGTTAAATGATAGGAAAGTAATACTGTGTCATGATCTATTTAATCTCATATTTTGTTTTGAATTTATATGAGACATGTAATCAGAGCCCGTCCTTTGTAACTATTTGTTGAATAAGGATTTTTCTATATTCAGACTTTCCTAGGATATTTCCTTTAGACTAGGTATGCACTCTCTTTAATTAATATTCCACTTCATGTTGATTGATCAGATTTTCCTTCTGTTATTTAAAATAGTTAAGGCATTTGGTACATAATTGACACATACAATTTAATGGTAGTATGGAATGCTTGTTTTCTAGAAAACATCTATAACTTTCTTGGCTGTAAATTGTGTATCAGTCAAAACACATACACCTTTAGGTTTATGGGATCTTACCTATACATTATTGTTATTTATTAATTAGGTTATTCAGAAGATTTAAAGTTAAGTTAGGTGTTAACCAGTTTTAATTTAATCTGCTGTAGGACTTACTGTATAGCATCTTAACCAATTGTAATTTAATCCAGGTCCTGCAGCTTAAGCTACAGATTGTTAAGAATTAAATTATTTATTTTATTTTTTCAGTGAAGAAATAGTTATAGTTCAATAAATCCTTTTTATATAACATCTTATTTTTAATAATATTGTTCTTATATGAAACAGTTCTAAATTAATTATTTTTTATTAATAAATTTATGTTATCTAAAATAATTATTGTATACATTCTATGAATGGTTACAAAGTCTGTATTTCTAGAACAATTTAGAAATGCATCTAGAATGACAGACTATTATATTTTCAAAATATATATGTTTTAAGTTAAAAAAAAAAAATAGAGAAAACAACAAAGAGTCATGCATTGTATAAGTGCAAAAGAAATAAAGTTGTATCATAACACAGTTATACAGAAAAGCTGACAACTCAGTTGTAGGACTTTCCCATCATGCAACATTTTTCTGGTGCACGACTTACATTCATACACACACACACACACAATATTTTTCTACAAAAGCTGCATCTCAATGCTACACTAGCACTCCTTGTTTTGAGAGGGGGTACTGTACTATTGATGCAGTTTAGCCACTTTTTTAGTGCATTTTTTGGGGTGGGGGTGTGATTTTGAAAAAAGTATTTTTGCAGATATTATTTTTTAATTCTTAAAATAAATGTGCCTATAAAAAATAAGACCTTAATTAGGCAAAACTCCAAGATAACTGAGGGTGACCTTGCTCTACAGCCTCACCCCTTGACTTTTTAAATTGAAAATTTAAATTTAATAGTATCAATGTCCATTTATAGAAGTAATCTGACCAAGTTTGGTCAAAGTTGGTCCAGTATGGAGATACAAGGTGTGAGACATTGAACACACACACGTATGTGTGAACATCCAGAAAACTTCCATCCGGTTTTTTGAGTTTCTTAGGTGTCAAAACACTGAGTTCTGGTCAAAGTGCATATGTCCAAATTGGACCAATTAAAATACTTTCCCTTCTACAGCTGTTGCACTAGAAGGAAAAGTAAAAATGAGATTACTAAGCTTTTACATAAGATATACATAAGCATAATCTTTTCTTAGTTTAATATATCAACAGGAAAGTTTTCTTTCTCAAAAATAAATTGATTAAAATGTTATGCTGCAATGTTTACTAGTTTATATTAATGATGGACTGCACACAATAATGTTTTTAAATTACTATAAAAAGTTATCACTTTTCCACACAAATGCAACTCTAACAAAATTACAATATAACATTTTAATAAACTGTGAAATGATAAAAACATTAAAAAAAGTTGTGGATGAGTATTATGATTAAAGATTATATGTTATCTTTAATCATAGTACTCATTACTATGTTAATAGTGTTGTATGTATTCAACACTATGTTGACTGTACACTATGTTATATGTTGACTGTACAAAATGTTAAAACATTTATTTTAAACTACAATATTTGTTAGAGTTTCAAATTTAAAGTGCAGGGTCTGTTACTAGAGAGTAGAACTTGTACTTTCAGTTACTGTATTACCAGTTTAAAGTTTCTTTTTAGTTGTAGATTTTAACTGTGTTGTTTACTAGGTTAACAAGTAAAAACCAATTTCTCTAATAAAATATACATGAAAATATTTTTGAACATTTGGAACTATGTGATTCTAAATTAAATTATATCTGCAAATTGTAAAGCATAATTGCATTTAAGTTTAAACCTATGTTGATAAAAAAAAAAAAAACTAAAAAAAAACTGTATTTTATATATATATATATATATATAACAAAGCAATTCAGAATATCTGATTTACATGAATTAATATTTTTCATTGCAGGTGGTGGCGAGGTCAGAGTGGCTCAACTGCTGGATGGTTTCCGAGCAATTACACTCAAGAAGAGGGTGAATTGGATGATACCCTTCATACTTATGCAATGGCAGAAAATGTCCTTGATATTGTAGTGGCTCTCTATTCTTTCACATCAACCAATGATCAAGAATTGTCATTTGAAAAAGGTGATCGCTTAGAGATCCTTGATAGGCCTCCTTCTGATCCTGAATGGTATAAGGCACGTAATGGGCATGGCCAAATTGGATTAGTTCCCAGAAATTATCTTCAGGTTTGTGATGTGTTTTTTACTGTTGTTTTTGATTAATATTATAAAGTTTAAATTACTGAGAATAGTATTGAATATCCCACTGTCTTGCCACCATTACCAATTCTAATCATTTCTGCACTTATGGAAAGTGAGGAAATAGATTAATTACTGTGTTTTTTTTAATATATTTAGAAATCTGCCACAGATACATAAAACAGGCAGATAGTATATATCTTATATAACTTATATATCTTATATAACTATACGCAGAAAGGTTTTTACTAGTTTTTTATATCTGGTAACAAAAGTCACTACCTTGTTGAATAAAACTAACATATTCACTTCAAATAAGGTTTGTACACAAAGTGTCTTTCCTCTTCAACAGATGTACTGTAGATGCTGTGGAGACCTGAGACAAATGGTTTTATTTTATGACCTGAATTTAGTTCTTTAAAAACAAGTAAATCTCTTGGGACCTCAAGTTGATTGGTTTCTTGGTGTAGGCTTTCACAGCATTCAAAAAAAAAAATTCATTCGCATTGGGACTGGTTACCTTTGTGGGATTTCTGTCAAATCGCATCAAAGACCTCATTAACATAGTCATTCACTGCAGTAGCATAACGTAGTAGACCATCATTGTGCTGAAAGTAAACATTTTCAAATCTATGGAAATTCATTCATAGCCGTATCAGTATAGGTAACTAGATACTTCTCTCCTCTTGCTGTACCTTAAAAAAGTGTGATTCTTATTAATCCATGGCAGGATATTTCACTTGCAAACTGTTATACGAGACTGGTTTTAATGGATTTCAAGACAAGCATTGTTTCCTAGGTACTGGTAACTATAATAGTGCTCTTTTTCTGACTGGATAATTTAGAGATTGGTTCGAATCTCCTTGTTCAACTTGAATCAACATCAGAAGTTGTCAATCATACACATAGGGTCTGTATGATCGTGGTGTATCTTCAGGTCCTGGCTTCCGGATCAGTATCAACCTCACCCTCTTCCAGTCTGTTGGTTTGTGTTCATTTATCAGCATGTGATTCATTACACGTAGAAGTTCTACTGGAGCCAGATCCAACAGTAACTTCACCACCTCCACTGGTATTCCGTCAGGGCTGGGACTCTTGTGAAGTTTCATTTTCCTCCCGGCCACTAAGAGATCATTCATGGGGAACAACTCAAGTCCCTCTGCTGGAATCTCTTCTCTCTATGGTTCTTTTCCTTCCAGGAACAAATCCCTGAGATAGTCTCAAACTTGGTTCTCTGACAACGCCAGGAGTCTCTTTCCAAATTTGCCAGTAACAATTTGAAAAATCCCTTACCCCAGGGATCTTTGTTTACACTGGCACATAACTTCCTCAAGCAGTTTTCTTTTGCACATTTAATTGCTCCTTTGCAATCATCTCAAGCTGTAATATATTCTTGCTTGGCTCGCATCTGGCGGTCCACATCTCCATGTCTATTGGCTTGCTGGAAGCCCCTTTTCAGTGACCAAACCTTTCAACATAACTGGTGCAGTTCCTCGTTCCACCAGTAGGTGGAACGAGGAACTGCATTTCTCTGATGCTGAAACTGTCACCCTCGAGCAGGCGCACTCCTCTGTCACCACCTCTATTAGATCCTCCAGTGTGTTCAAGTCTGTCAACCGTTGTCTGATGTTACGCACAAATCTTATACATCCACTCCTAGATGTAATGATGTAATTAGTTACAATGCACTTAACAGTTCACCCACCGACCTACCTTGTATATTATGTGGCGATGATTCAATAGTGTCTCTGTGTCAAAAATTCTCCAGTTAATTCACCAATCTGTTTGCTCATCCTTCATGCATGTGAGGTCAATCGCCAAGCCAGAACTGCCTCTCGAGTGTATTTCCAATCCCATTCACACAGGTTAGACCCAAAGAACTGATAAGGTCACTGAGATGTTGGCCTCTTAGGTTGCTCACCTCTCTGGAAAAATTTGGAGACTTCGCATTGAAATTGCCCATTACTAATAGTACACCATCACCCCATCTGCGAATCTCAACGCTTATCTGATCCAGAAATGCCACAAAGCTTTCGATATCGGTGTTTGGGGAATGATAGGTCAAGAAAGCTACCACCCCGTCTAGGTCTGCCCATGCATATCCATATCCTACATCTCACAACCGGATACCTGACCTTGATAATCCAATCACTGCAGCGTGCATGTTATCGACAAGCGACACTGATCCAAGAGTCATTGCTACATTTGACTGTGACACTAGGAGGACATCCAGCCCCTCGTTGATGTTGTCTCCCAGCATAAGTCCATCGCTCATTTGCTCTGATTTGCTTTAAATTGCATGAATTTCATGCTAAGGATGCACACTTCTCTGTCCTATGGCCCTTCAATCCACTATCATGCATGAAGCTGTTTGTATGCAGGCTATCCTTTGGTGACCCGGCGTCCCACAGTTATAGCAATGCTGCATTATACCGATGCCCTTGCAGTT
This sequence comes from Lycorma delicatula, assembly GCF_047948215.1. Taxonomy (NCBI): domain Eukaryota; kingdom Metazoa; phylum Arthropoda; class Insecta; order Hemiptera; family Fulgoridae; genus Lycorma; species Lycorma delicatula. The sequence goes on along the minus strand of NC_134456.1, from coordinate 109,808,164 downwards.
AGCTGCAACATGCCCTGGAGCTCAACATCAGAAACATTTCTCTTCAGGTTCCCTGATATCTGCCCTGCAACTGACCCAGCTTTTCTTTACTCTTGCTTCATTCAACCTCTTCACAACATGATACATGGTATGACCGTTATATTCTTGGTCTCACCAAAAGCCGGCCGAACCGATGTAACTCTAAACCCATTCTCCGCTTCTACTATTAGAGCCACTGCTGTATTTATTTCTTCTTCAGTTTGTGCCTCGATTTGTTTTATATGCATTAATGGTATGTTGGCTACTCTGACTTCGTTTCCACCTGAAGGTCTGTGGCTTTATTACATAATGCCATCTTAAGTTATTCGGCATTCTAGCTCCCCTTCACCCTTATGCATAACTCTTCTCTTGTTCCTTTCTTGAGGAACAGGATCTCTCTTGCCTCCTCCTTCATTATTGTATCCTTCATGCTCTTCCTCCTTGAAGGATATCGCTTGGTCTTGTTCTTTTCATTCCCTTAGGTTCTGAATTTCCCCCTCAGGTTTGTGAGGTGGTCCGTAAACTTCCCGTAGTGTTTTCCTCTTCTTCAGGTCCTTTTTTCTTCTCCATGTCTCTGGTTATGAACTGATCGATTCCTTTGTATGTTCACTGGATTGTGGGGCAAATTTCAATTAATTTGATACACCACTCAACCTGGTTTGGAGGGGGGGTCTTGTTGGACAAGAGGTCCTTCCATCAAGGTATCATTTACTGATATTTCATTTTCCATCTTGGCAGACACATCAAAGACTACTTGTTTTTTTTGTGGTAGTGCTATTTTCTTTAAACACCGCATGATTTGGTAGATAGTATGGATTCTCGATATCGCTGCTACATGTTGAATAATCCCTTGTATTGATGGTGGAATCATCCGCATATGACCAAGTTGAAGGTATTCATTCATAAAATTATTATAATCAGTTCATAGAGAACTGGCTTTGTTCTGTTTTCTCTCTAAAGCCAGGTATCTATGTTGGGCATTGTTAAGAGAGTTGCCTAGAGGAATATGGTTCAGAAGTTTTGGTAATTGTACAATATATCTTCCATCTTCTCTCTTCAAGTTTTTCAAAAAGTGCTGTTTACATAAGTTTCCCTCTTGGGTGCGAGTGTTAGTGACAATCTCTTCTAATTCCCAAAACTTCAATTGTTTTTATATATTCATTTTAGAATTGGCTAATGTTACGCAAGGAGATTTTTCTTCTGAATTTGCGAACAGTAACCTTCCAGCACAATTATCGATCTTAATTTAATTTCTTGAACAACTGGAAAATTCAAGTTGTTCAACATGATGTTGTTCAAAATTGATGTTCACCTTTCATGATTTGATACTCTTTAATTAAATGTAAGTATAATTCAAATCCAACTAACATGTCTACATTACCAGGTGTATTAAAAGTACTATTCGTAAATGTCACAAACTTCAGAAATTTCTACGTATTTGTATTTATATGTGCAGTAGGCATCAAACTTGTAATATGCAATAGAACAAAACATTTAATAGAAATAGAATAATTCTCATAGTTGGAGTAAATTCAATATTTACACTATATTTTGTCGTAGCAGAAACGTTATTTATCCTGAAGACCGGTAAATCTTCTCATTGTAGTTTTAGTCTTAAGCGCTGCACCATGTTTTTGGTAAAAAATTTAGCCTGAGAGCTAGCATCAAGTAATACACAGCAGGATTGCAATTGATTGCCCAAATTTTTAACCCTAACAACAGCCGTAGCAAGAAAAATCTGAGTTACACTTTGAATTTTTAAACTAAAATAATTGCTACTTGCATTTGTATTAAAATTAGAAGCATCGTTTTCAGCAGTGCATCTATTTTCAATTTCATTTTTGCTCTTTGAATTAATTTCCGTAGAATTATGATTAGACTCAATTTCAAGTTTTCCCTTATTATGTAAAATCGAATGGTATTGTTTACAATACTTACAACAATGAGAATTATAACAATCCGTAACATTGTGATTGTTATTAAGGCAATTAAAGCATAGTTTGTGTTTTTTGACAAATGATATTTTACCACCAGATGGTAACCTAAGAAAATTTACACATTTATACAGCAGGTGAGATTGCAATACGGGCATTGCAAATTAGTTGTAATAGTATAAGCATGCGCCTGATAAGAACTATTTTTAATCCACTTGGATTGATTAGATAGAATGTTTCAAAGACAAGAAAAACTCCTAGTATTTCTGCAGTGGATTTCTTTGAGATATTGAGGCAGAGCTCTCTAACATTTGTCTCCCCTTTTCTAGAAAAACAATAAATTCATCGAAGATAGGAAAGAATGAGATGTCAAAATGGATCCCAAGATTGTACAGTTGATTGATCTAAGTGTTGTGCAAATAAATGAATTAACATAAATTCTGCATAGTTCGTATCGATTTTTAATGCCTTTAAAGCATTTGTATTACTAGAAATTGTGTCAATAAAATTAGCCAATCCAGTGGCAGATTCATTGGGAATACTCTGTATTTCCAGTATTTTGTGAGCATGTTTTATTGCTTTTGAGACGCTTGTTTGCATATCTTGCTTCAAGTAAACTCCATGCAACCATATAATTGTTGGCTGTGATAGATTTTTAATTAACTGCCGAGCAGAATCAGTCAAGGATGATACTAAATAACAAAATTTTTAGACTATTGTTAACTTATCATTGTTATGAACAATTGTGCAGAAAAACTCAATAAAGACTAACCAATTCTCATAATAACCATTAAATCTCAGTAGGTCAGTTTGAGGAAGAGTGATTGATTGATCCTTTTTTGAACAAATATTAATATTTTTAAGTGAATTAGACGATTTTGAGGGCAATGACCATTCACGATTGGAATTTAATATTTTTTTGCATTTTCATATGAAGATTATGGAATATTTCTTCCATCTTCTTCATTTTCAGCATTTCATTCTAAAAATGTTTCGACCTCATTGTATTTATGCCAGGTTGAGATTAAATGATTGAATTTGACTTCTAACAGATTAGTATCTTGATTTTCCATACTAATGATTCCATAAACCTTTTTATTCGCATGATGGAACCCGTAAGCCTACCCCTTTGATGATATTTTTTTCGTTTCATTTAGGCTTGAAGCACATCTGTTGTACTTTTACTAGCTCCTTCATCCATATCGGACATTTTGTATGATTATGAAAATAAGAGTTAATTAACATTAAATTTTCGTAAAGGATGCATTTCAAAGAACAAAGCTGAAAGACATAGCATGAGTGAAGGAAATACTATCTAGTTTATAATAATAGGCTTAGATTATGAAATGATAATCGGAGCATAGGATACAACGTCAATAACTGGGTTATTAAGGTCAGAATATTGGCTGAGATAAAGAGGTATTAACAGTACAAGTATTACTTCTATAGATAGGCAGTTAGCTTACCTCATTTGAATCCAAGATGTCTAGCGATGATGAAGATACATATTTTACTTATGAATTGCAGTTGAAATTGCCGCACCAATTAATTAAACACACATTTTCAAGTTTACACATTTCAGTTTTGTTCTTACGAATCAGTAGAATCATATGCATTTGATTGCTTCTGACACCATGATGCTTAACAATGTTACATTGTGCTCACAATTATAAAATTTAGTTGATGATTTCACTATGTATTAAATTCCAAATATCCGGCTCGGAGGACTAAATTATGTTTCGTTTATGTTAAGTGGACTGTAATAGAACAAAAATGATTTGAATTAACAATTATAATTTAGTACATCTTGCAATAATATAATACTGAATTCAACAGGCTTGGCAACTAGGCCATATTGTATGGCTGCATGTTATGCGCTAACACATGTTTAATAAAATACTACCAAATTAAATTGAAAAGATGAAAAAAATAATATTTAATATCACATGGTGTCAGACAGACAGCAACGCTGCCTGAACACCATTTGAGTAACATGTTTTCATGGCAAAAATATCTCTTTCATTAACTAACAACACTTTTATCAACATGAATAAAATGCTTTAGTACATATTTTTATATTGCTTGGTGCTATTCTTCCCAGTCTTTCTTATGTTTGTAATTCATATAAAGTATCTCAACAAAACTACTATTCAGAATTACTTTATGTGAGGCAATGATGTGCATTACACAGTTACTCCCTGTAATAAAATAGAGTGAAGCTGTTATTTATATTTCATTGAAAGTGGATTGGTTGTCTGCAAAGTGGTGATTGATTCTTTTCAAAATAAATTTATTTTCTACCTTTGATTATTTTTCTATGTTAAGTAATATTTTTAAGTAAATTAGTTTTTAATGATAAATTAATTGATTGATAAAACAGGAACTAAGTGAATACTTGACTCAACCTCTTAGAGAACGAGTCGGTGGTAGTGATCGTGGTGATTCATTAGAACGAAGGGGTGGACAAGATCGGCCTCACCTTGTTGGTAAACCATGGTATTATGGTGCTATTACAAGAGCACAATGCGATAATTTGCTTAACCAACAAGGCCATGATGGAGATTTTCTTATAAGAGACAGTGAAACAAATGTGGGTATATTTTTATTTTTTATTATTCTGATATTAAGTTTTTTATTAAAATTTGTAATTTATTATATTGCTTAGGTTAGATTTTGACATTTTAATTAGTAAATTATGTATGTATTTTTGAATTCATTAATTCACTCTACAATCATATACCCTCTTACAAACAGTTATAAATTTGTAACAAATATGTTACTCATATATAATAAACAGTTATAAATTTTTGTTTTATATATAGTTAACTGAGGGGAGAATTCAATAAATCTCTTATTTTTTTCATTTTTCATCCAGGTGATACCATACTCACACACACCTGTGCCTTTTATAGGTTCTGTTAGATATTGGTATCTTCATAACAGAGTAATTTTGTTGCACTGATTAATTGATTAGTAACTAGCTTTGATTATGAAATATTAGTTAGTTTAATCTATCCTTTTGTGATAAAATTCCTGCTTTGTTGGTAATACATTTAAAAATAATGATAATTTTCTAAATATAAGATTTATTTCCCCTTTTTATTATTTTTTTTCTTCAGTCATTAGACTGGTTTGATGCACCTCTCCAAGATTCGCTATCTAGTGCTAGTCGTTTCATTTCAGTATACCCTCTACATCCTACATTCCTAACAATTTGTTTTACATATTCCAAACGTGGCCTGCCTACACAATTTTTCCCTTCTACGTGTCCTTCCAATATTAAAGCGACTATTCCAGGATGCCTTAGTATGTGGCCTATAAGTCTGTCTCTTCTTTTAACTATATTTTTCCAAGTGCTTCTTTCTTCATCTATTTGCCGCAATACCTCTTCATTTGTCACTTTATCCACCCATCTGATTTTTAACATTCTCCTATAGCACCACATTTCAAAAGCTTCTAACTTTTCTTTTCAGGTACTCTGATCATCCAAGTTTCACTTCCATGTAAAGCTACACTCCAAACATATACTTTCAAAAATCTTTTCCTGACATTTAAATTAATTTTTGATGTAAGCAAATTATATTTCTGACTGAAAGCTCGTTTCGCCTGTGCTATTCGGCATTTTATATATCGCTCCTGCTTTGTCCATCTTTAGTAATTCTACTTCCCAAATAACAAAATTCTTCTACCTCCATAATCATTTCTCTTCCTACTTTTACATTCAGTGGTCCATCTTCGTTATTTCTACTACATTTCATTACTTTCATTTTGTTCTTGTTTATTTTCATGTGGTAGTTCTTGCGTAGGACTTCATCTATGCCGTTCATTGTTTCTTCTAAATCCTTTTTACTCTCAGCTAGAATTACTATATCATCAGCAAATCGTAGCATTTTTATCTTTTCACCCTATATTGTTACTCTGGATCTAAATTGTTCTTTAACATCATTAACTGCTAGTTCTATGTAAAGATTAAAAAGTAACAGGGATAGGGAACATCCTTGTCAGACTCCTTTTCTTCTTACGGCTTCTTTCTTATGTTCTTCAATTATTACTGTTGCTGTTTGGTTTCTGTAAATGTTAGCAATTGTTCTTCTATCTCTGTATTTGAACCCTATCTTTTTTTAAATGGTGAACATTTTATTCCAGTCTACGTTATCGAATACCTTTTCTAGTTCTATAAATGCCAAGTATGTTCATCAGTTTTTCTTTAATCTGACACCTAAAGTTGTTCCCTTGTCCCTATACTTTTTCTGAAACCAAATTGGTCTTCTAACACTTCTTCCACGCTCCTCTCAATTCCTCTGTATAGAATTCTAGTTAAGATTTTTGATGCATGGTTAGTTAAGCTAATTGTTCTGTATTTAGCTGCTCCTGCTTTTTGGTATCATGAGTATAACACTTTTTGAAGTCTGACGGAACTTTTCTTTGGTATCATGAGTATAACACTTTTTGAAGTCTGACGGAACTTCCCCTTTTTCATAAATATTACACACCAGTTAATCTATCAATCACTTCCTCACCTGCATTGCGCAGTAATTCTACAGGTATTCCGTCTATTCCAGGAGCCTTTCTGCCATTCAAATCTTTAATGCTCTCTTAAATTCAGATCTCAGTATTGTTTCTCCCGTTTCATCCTGTTCAACTTCCTCTTCTTCCCCTATAACACCATTTTCTAATTCATTTCTTCCGTATAACTCTTCAATGTATTCCACCCACCTATCGACTTTGCCTTTTGTATTATAAATTGGTGTACCATGTTTGTTTAACACATTATTAGATTTTAATTTATGTACCCCAAAATTTTCCTTAACTTTCCTGTATGCTTCGTCTATTTTACCAATGTTTATTTCTCTTTTCACTTCTGGACACTTTTCTTTAATCCACTTTTCTTTTGCTAGTTATTTATAGTATTTCTTAATTATCGATAGTTCCTTTTACTTTCTTCATCGCTAGGATTCTTACATTTTCTACGTTCATCCATCAGTTCCAATATATTATCTGAAATCCAAGGTTTTCTACCAGTTCTCTTTGTTCTGCCTAAGTTCACTTCTGCTGATTTAAGAATTTCCTTTTAAGCATTCTCCCATTCTTTTTCTACATTATCTTTTTTACTCAGACCTATTGCGATGTCCTCCTCAAAAATCTTCTTTACCCCCTCTTCCTCTAGCATCTCTAAATTCCACTGATTCATCTGATACCTTTTCTTCAGGTTTTTTAATCCCCAATCTACATCTCATCACTAAATTATGATCGCTATCAATGTATGCTCCAGGGTAAGTTTAGCAGTTGATGAGTTGATTTCTAAATCTTTGCTTAATCATGGTATAAACTAATTGATACCTTGCAGTATCACGGCTTTTTCCATGTGTATATTCTTCTATTATGATTTTTAAACTGGGTGTTGACAATTACTAAATTATACTTCATGCAAAACTCTATAAGTTGGTCGCTTCTTTCATTTCTTTTGCCCAGCCCATATTCTCCCACTATATTTCCTTCCTTGCCTTTTCCAGTGCCTGCATTCCAATCTCCAACTATTATTAAATTTTCATCTCCTTTTACGTGTTTAATTGCTTCATCAATCTCTTCGTATACACACTCTACCTCATCATCATCATGGGCGCTTGTAGGCATATAGATGTCAACAATCGTTGTCAGTTAAGGTTTCAATTTTTTCCTTATTACAATGATTTTAACGCTATGCATTTTGAAATATTCTACTCTCTTCCCTATCTTCTTGTTCATTACGAAACCTACTCCTGCCTGCCCATTATTTGAAGCTGAGTTAATTATTCTAAAATCACCTGACCAGAAGTCGTTTTCCTCTTCCTACCGAACATCGCTAATTCCTACTAAATCTACATTTATCATATTCATTTCCCTTTTTAAATTGTCTAACGTACCATCCTTTTTTAGACTTCTACCATTCCACACTCCGACTCGTAGGATGTTATTTTTTAATTTAATGTTGACGTCTTCCTTTGTAGTCCCCACCCGGAGATCCGAACGGGGAACTAGTTTATCTCCGGAATATTTTACCAAGGAAGGCATTTCCATCATTGTTATATGAAAATGCAAAGAGCTACATTTTCTTGGAAAAAAGTAGCTGTAGTTTTCCATTGCTTTCAACTGCGCAGTACTCAAAGGATTGATTGATGTTGTTATGACCGTTTAAGTCATCCTGATTTACGCCTTTAACAACTACTGAAAGAGCTGCTGCCCTCTTTCAGGAATCATTCCTTAGTCTGGCTCTCAACAGATATGGTTGTACCTTTGGTCCAGCTATTCTGTATCACTGAGCACTCAAGCCCCCCTCACCAACAGCAGGGTCTCATGATTCATAGGGAGTTATTTCCCCTCGTGAGTAGTAAAGGCTGTTGTATTGAATACATTGGTTTTTATCAGAAATGGGTGGTTTAATTTTTTGTTTTAACACATTTAAAATATCCATAGTATAAGCAGCAGTATTTTGTTAGTTTTGTTGAGAATAACGTACACCATTCAACCAGTCCCTTCGATGAACAGTGATTTATATTAACTTAGCAATTTATATTAACAATTTATATTAACTTAGCGAATTAGACAGCAGGAGATCACTTAACTCATAAGTTAGCATGGTATGAAATATAATTTTTGTGAATTGCTGTATCATTTTCTGGACTGATTTATTTGTCTTTTGGGCATCAAGTCACCTATAACGTAACATAATGCTTAAAAGATAAAGTCTGTTCAAAGGGTATCCGATTATATGGTGTAAAAACAAGCTTACCTAGTAGTTTCCCTCAAAATAGTTCCCTTGTGACTTGAACAACCCGAAAAAGGAGCTTTATATATTAATACTAAGAAACTGAGCGAACCTGAGGAATTGTATCCTTAACCAAGAAATTCTATATTAATATTCATGATAAATAGATGGGTGCCACTTGCATGATTTCCACAGATCTTTTCTATTGTGCCAAACTGTATCATAAAGGTGTTGCAGAACTGTATAGTTCTGTATGTTGATAGTTTGTCTTTCTAATGTATATTGATACTGGACAGCTTCACAGGAATAAAAAACAAGTCAGCATTACTTTGCTGCTTCCTTGTTAAATTCTTCAATTTTGTGGATGATGGTGTCTTCAATTATGATGACATAATTGAAGACACACCTTTGATTTCTGGGTGTTATCTAATCCAAGATTCATTGCAAGTTTCTTAAGAGTCATTGCAACATTCTTACGGAAATTGGTGCATTCCAGCATGTCCTGTATAACAACAAAATAGATTTCTTCCTGTTCAAAATAAAGCAGCTTTGGCAAAAGTTTTGCAGCCACTCTGTTTATACCCAGATCATTTGTTAAAATCTTACATACAGAACCATTGTTAATCCCAATGTCATTTGCAGTTTCTGATAGTCAGCTGATGATTTCATATAATTAAACAACCATTTATATGGTGGTTACTTTATCAAATATATTTATACCACTCTTTGTGTAACCCCTCTAGCTTCATTCCCTGCTTAATTCTAAACTGTTTTGCTTTGGGTATCATCAGGCTTTTGGCAGAATTTGATGTAGTAATGTGTTGCAATATTTTGCATGAAATAAAAATGCAACAAGCATCCTTAGACTAAAATAATGATTGCTGGGCAACAAGACGTGCTTTACAAGTTTACAAAAAACATGAATTGGCTCACTATGTATTAGTGTTGCACTTACTTTTTGAGAGAAAAATACAGTTGGGTACTTTCTGAATGGACCTTACTAAGTAGGACATTATGATATTAAGTTACTTGTATAAAATGAAGGGGGAAAATCATATTAACTAATTTGATGTGTAAGCATAATAAATTCATTGAAAATATGAGCCCATCATTAGTAAACTGTATTGTGATAAAATATTCTCATACAAAAGAATAGATTGACAGTATCTCAGGTGTAGGAATGTTAGGTAAGAGAATGGATAGTATTAAGTTAACTTTTCTTTCTTCTGAATATGTTTATTCTCATTTTACATTAAGGTTTTGGGCATCTTTTATTCCCAAAAATGTTGTACCATTTCAGGTGTCAGAAGAATATCAGATTACATTAATTGTGCAATAACTCCAAGTATTAGTAGCACATATCATTGAGCAACATGTTTTTTGCAAGGGTAAAATTAGAGGAGCTAACGGTCTGTAATTGTTAGAGATGTTATTTTTCTTGATCCTCTGCTGAACTGAAGATATATAAAATTTGTCATTGCAATACTACATATATTGTAGTATGCACATTTTCTAACTTGCTGTTAAAAAAAAAAAGTAGTTATTTATACAATTTTTTTATCTTTTTAAATACCTCATTCATTATTATACAAATGTAAATTTTTTCTTACTGTTTCAGATGGGAGATTATTCAGTTTCTTTGAAAGCTCCAGGCCGTAATAAACATTTCCGAGTGCATGTAGAAGGAGCACTTTACTGTATTGGACAGCGTAAATTCCATACACTCGAACAACTCGTTGATCATTATCAACGAGCGCCTATTTATACGAACAAACAGGGTGAAAAATTATATCTTGTACGCCCTTTACCACGACCTGTTAATAATTGCTAGGTATAATACCTAATGCGCTTTTATATCTTACACATACCAGGACAATCTTTTAATGATTTTCTTAAATTGAATTTCTTATTTTTTTATAATTTAAAAGAATTGCTTCATGGCTAAGTAAATATATTATAATTATGATATGTTGCTGTGCAGACCAGTGTATTGTTATATCATATAAAACTGCTACATGTGAAAAAAAAATCAGGCTCTTAATTAAATAGTGATTTTTTTTTTTTTTTTTTATTCAATCTAGAGGTCAAATAATTCAATGAACAAACATTACAATGTAATTTTGTTTGTGTAAGTAACGTATTTTTAAAGTCGGTACTGATAACTTATTTTTAGGATTTTTTGTCATTATTCTGTTAGTATATGAATTTATTTTTTTTAAAAATAAACATTGAATTGTTTGCAGAAACTTTTCAATGATGTAAACAAGAATGTCATAGTGCTACTTATATATTAGGAATAAATGTATTATTCCTAAGAACAGAAAGAATTTAATTAAAAGAACTATAAAATTCAATAAGAGGATATTCATGTGGTCATTTTCATTGTGCATCTTAACAGTCTTATAAAACAGATCGCTCATCTTAATGAAATGTCCTCCATAAAAGAGAAAACAAAGAAATGCAAGTACAAAGTTTCATTTTATATCATATCATTGGAGTTCTGCTCTATGGTAGGTATTGATGTGGCATCAGCTTCATACCTTCTACCTTCCATTATTCTTATAGAGGTTCCTTACTGTTTTTAATTTGTATTCTTACTTAATTTTTTATTCATACTTTATCCAGCTTATCCTCCATGATTCTTTCTACTTAATCTGTGTCTTTCACAATCACTTTTTTAGATACCTTTTGAGATTCAAATGAAGAGATATTAATTTCTTGAAAATTTTACCCAGACACCAGTACATATTTGGAAAGATAAGCAGTAATAAATGATTCCATTCAGTTATGCAGTAAGATACTCAGTCTAATTAGCTCCCAATTTTGGTAAAAATGTTGCACGATTTTTTTAATCGCTTTTTTCCTTTAACCTTTGATATCTGTGTCTGCTGGCACTGCTCAGCTTATAGATAATACCTTACCGATGTACTGTTTGGACAGCTTTGGAGAATTAAAATGGAATAAAAGTGAGAGAATTATAGAATTCTTCAAGATCTATTCATTGTTTTATGAGGCTGGTTACATACTTCGTTCCCATAATCCACCTATAAACTTCAGAATTTATATTATTGAAAAGGATTGCTGTTTTTTTTTTCATTATATGAATTTTTAATCAGCATGTAATTATAATGTGATGTTTTAACAGCTGTCATTTGTAGTTAATAGTGTATCTTATATTTAATGTATAATTATTTAATTTTAATGATTATTATTATTTGTATAGTTAGAAAAATATCAGCAATTTTGCTCATATTACCATATCATACATTACATCCATTTGTAGTATTTATTTTAATTCGATTTATTGAAATTATAATATGGAAAAAGTTTTTTATTTTAATTTTTGACATTTATTATTAATAGTTTAAAGTTATGTTGTTTGAACTCTGTAGTAAGTGCAATAAGTTCTGTAAATACAATAAATATCAGTTGTGTGCAGCTAGGGAACTTTGTATTATAAGGTGATCCGTTATTGTGACAACATTCAAATACCATGAACATCAATAGTATTTTCAGCATTTTGCCTCTGCTAAGTATTATTATATGTGATTTATAGTAGCTTTGCTGTTTTGTGAAGTTTCTGATATTGGGCTGTTTGGAAGTAGGATTGTATTTTCAGATCTGTATTGAATGTGACTTTTGCTGTAAAATATTTAACATTTCATCTTTTTCCTTTTTTTTATAAAGTATTTATGAAATTGCCTGAGTTTTTGTATTTTCTTTTAAGTTTACGAAATTATCTAAAAAAAAGAAAGGTAAAGTAATTAAAAATGTAAAAAAGTAAAAAATTCAGTCTTATCAAAATTAAAATTTTTATTAACTACTAATATATTATTGCGCACATATCCAGTGGTGGTTCAGAACTAAAGGATTGCAGATATCTTAGATTTTTTCTTTTATATAGTAAAATGATGCTGAGTTTGAACATATTCGTACAGAGGTTAATAGAAGGTAATAAGATTCCTATCTTATTGAGAAAAAAAAAAGGCTGCTATTATTTTAACTAAATGGGAATCCAAAACTTTAGCAAAAATTGTATTTTTAGTTACAAAAAGTAATATTATTTTAAGAAGTAGCAAATAAACACAATTTCTTAGGAGTTCTTTTTTTTACTTTCAGCACATTAACATTATTTATAAACTTTTTAATTCACAAAAGTTCTTACACATTTTCATAGTTTAAAGGTGAACTCACGGTATCCACCACCTTCAGAATGCTGTAACAATAAATTTCAAATATAATCAGCAGGCTGTAGAAGAGATTCAGTGTAATGTTATATATGTTAAAGAAAATTAATAACCTGTTTACTCTTATCAAAATTGACCACATTGATTCAATGCACAGAATTAACTGGGTGAATTTTAGTGTTGATTTGGTATTCTATAAATTTAAATTATTTAAAACATCAGGCTGTAAACCATTTTATTTTGTTTCCAGAGTGTAAAATATTAAATCAATTAAGTGTTTTTTGCCAAGTTTCTGAATGGAACCTATGACAATTATCTTAATTTGTACCTTCTCTCAAGCATGGCATTCCATTTGTCATTTATACATTTTATTGTGACTTACTTTTTTTTTACCTTTTATTTCTTACTTCTGTCTATAGTCCTGTTACATGATACTATTCAGTTAAAAGTATATCGAGCCTATTTTAGAAAGTAAGTAAAAATTATGACTATGTTATAATCATTTTTTTACTGTAAAAAATACTAATTTTATTTATTTATTTTGTTTTTTATTTACTTTAAAAGATATTAAATACAAAATTATCAACACCACTAAAGTTTATTTACTTTATACAATACTGCTCTGAAGATGTATTGAATTCTATTTACCTCCAAACATTTTTTTTAACCAAAAAATAAATTAATCATTAAAAAAATTAATAAACATTTATAAAACATCCATTTATTTAGAAACTGGTATAAAATTTTTTTTAATCTGTAATACAGGAAAATCAGTTTTAATTTGTGTTTAAACATTTATTCCATCTTGAAAAGTTAGCTTCTACAAGAGTGTGTTAATTGTGCTTACATTATTTTCAGTGTGGAGACAGAACAGTTATTTTAGTGCTCTGTGTCCCCTTTTTTGTTAGATAAGAGAGAATGTAAGTTTGTAAGTTCTTATAGTTTTAAGAGTGGTAGTGCATACAAAGTTTAAAAAAGTGTCAGTTTAGTAAGGCTTGCATTTCTCTTAATTACTCTTTGTTGAATACAGATTTTCTTAGTAAAGTAAAAAGAGCACCCAAGATACAGCTATGTTAAGGAAATACTTATGAAATATGCTCATTTAATACAAAAGATGCTTATATGTAAAACATGGAATGATTTAACCTTGAAAAAGTTGTTGAAAATTTGAACAGGCAAGATCTCAAAAATGGCTGCAAACAAATGACAAAATTAACTTGCAGATAGACTGGGATTTTCATAATCTTGATCTAAGCCTTATTAAGAAGATTGCATTATATTAAAAAAAAATTGTTGGGAAGCATTAATTAATCAGATTTCTCGGTGGGCTGCAATCTGTATTTCTTCCAGTCGGTAGCAGCTGAATGTTTTGCTGCTCTGTTTGTCATTTATTCAAGTTGAGCTGCTCATTTTCTTGGCAGTGTTTACTTTTATAATTTTTTTAAGGGTATTTATGCTAATAAGTTTAAAAATATTATTTTTCCCATCAAATTATTAAAAATAATTTCAGCAAGTAAAATGTTAAACCCTTATATAAGACTTAATTTTATTTCTGGTAGATATCAAAGCATGCAAACTTATTCTAGAAATTTATGACCTAATTATAATAATGTAATCTATAATGAATTTTATAGTCAATAAATTCACATGTATATGAATGTTTATGTTTTATGTATCCTTTGGTACTGTTTAATTTTATATATCAATTCATGTACTTGTACAGCGCTCTGGATTGGAAAATATTATGTAAACTCATACATATAATAAAGTAGTCTTATTTAACAGCATTTACATGTAAAAGTTTTACTAGCCACCTATTATGCATATGTATACTCACAGTATAACTTGACTAATTCACAATTCATTGTAATAGTAGTACAGGTATAATCCCAGTTATCCAAAATAATGGGGGCAGGTTGATTCCAGATAACTGGAAATTTCAGATGAGCCGGTTTGCTAAATAATAAGGAAAAAAGATTATTTTATTTAAAAAAACAGCATTATTTTGTCTGAAAAACATTTATTTAAGCGATTTAATGAAAAATCATTACAGTAGCCTTCTAATTATTTTTTTCTGAAAAAATCAGGAATTTTTTTCTGGGTTTGACTTTCTACCTATTTTCTTGTTGCAATTTCGCACCAAACATTATGTCTGTGGGTGTCAAGTCATTGCTTTGTTCGACAAACTGCAATGATACAATTATGATCACTGCAGGAATGAGGATAGTAATACAGCATTACAGAAATTTCAGTGTGTAATTTATAAGTTATATTAAGCCTGCCTAAAGCACTGAATTGTTCATTATATGACCTTGAATTCATTTTTCACCTGTCACTGCAAGCGATTTGATTTCTCGGGTAATAACTTAAAATTAAATACAGATTCATCAATGTTAAAAAGTTGGTCTTTTGTGTAACCCTGTTGTTTTTTTTAAATTCACTTTTGAAAAGTTGTGTTTTTATCAGTTGATAACTGCTCACCACAACATTTAATTGAATTTGGTATGTGGTTTTTCACCTGTCCAACCATCTTAAACTTCTGCTAATATTTTAGCCTTCTTTTGAATTATAATGCCAGATGTTAGAAGTCCATTTTCCCTATTCTGTGTGAACTTTAAAACTACAGGTTCATTTAGTTTTTTATATTTCAGTTCTTTCATTGTTCTATTCAGTGTTTTTAATATTATGCTGTTTGAGTTTGTCTTTGCATTTAATCTAGTCTATGGCATGGAAATACACCATTTTGAACCCTTTTTACAGCTTCCAATTTTTTTTCAATAGTTATAACTTCTCATTTATATATGACATCATTGTTAAATTTTATTCCATTCAACCAACAAAAATTACCACAGATGATATGAAACAGAAGTTGCATTTTATTTTTAAGTATAGACAGTGACACCATCACATTCAACCGCAATATAAGACTGGACTCCTTGCTACAGAAATTATGTGATAATTAATTATATGTAATACCATAGTAAGGAAATGACTTGCGAAGTATTAAGAAAACATCCTGTCTGAATGTTAAGTAATGTTAAGGCTTCTGATTAGAGAAACAGTTTTTGTTTATACTTCTATAAAAGTACAATAGGCAGCCTACTTCATTGCGTTTTGGTTTTAATTTGTTTTCTTTCTGTTGTTTTTAATAACATTTAATTCATATCTTTTAAATACACTAAAGATTATTTAAATATGTTGATGTTTTGGTTAACCCAAGTTCAGATACCAGGATTTTTCTGTATTTGGGAAAGTATATATAATTTTAAATTGTCATTCATTTGCTATAAAAATAGAATATTGATAAAACGGTGATGTTCCAAAATTATTGTTAGATAATAAACTACGGTTCTGAAGAACTTGAAAACTTTCCTCTGTTTGATTTAAAACAATAAATTTTATTTTATATATAAAAAATTAATGTAACCATAAAACGTAGTAAAATTTGTATTTTTGTAACTGACATGCCAGTTGAGTTCGGCATGGTAGTTTTTCATTAGTTGACCGTAGTTTAATTCCTAGCATGAGTCAGTACTTTTATATTTTTTTTTTTGTTATCACTTTTCCTGAAATTTTGTCTTAATTTCGGTATTTTTTCATTGTGTAACTTTACATGAAAACTATATTATCAGTTATCAAATATCACTATGTAATCATTTAATAAAATTTTATTATTTTCACTTAGAAATACTTACGAGGTGTGATAAAAAAATATGGTGAATAATTTTTATTAAAAAAAGTAATAAAGTTACATAGAATTCGATTTAATCTCCTTCAAAGTACTGTCCTTGGCTAGCAATACACTTATCCCAACGTTGACTCCATGACTGGAGGGATTTCTAGAAGGCATCTTTCGGAAGGGCTTTCAGCTGCTCGGTCGTGGCCCTCTCAATGTCTACAATGGTGTCAAAACGTTTTCCTTTAAGCACAGTTTTAATTTTTGGGAAGAGCCAAAAGTCGCATGGTGCTAAATCCGGTGAGTATGGGAGATGTGGACAGACAGGAACACTTTTTACGGCCAAAAACTCGCGAATCAGAAGTGAGGTGTGACATGGCGTGTTGTCATGGTGAAGAAGGAAGCCATTGGTCCATTTTTCTGGTCGCTTTCTTCGTACGTTGTTTCACAAACGTTGCAGTATACCCTTATAAAATTCAGAGTTTACAGTTGTCACCCTTGGAACGAACTCTGATTGCACTATGCCCTCACTATTGAAAAAAACAACGAGCATGACCTTGATGTTGGATTTTGACTGACGTGCCTTTTTAGGGCGAGGAGATGAACTGGTTTTCCATTGAGAACTCTGCATTTTGGTCTCAGGGTGATAGCCATAGACCCAACTTTCATCTCCAGTTACAATTTCGGTCATGAAGTCCGGATCTGCATGAAGATGACAATTCAACTTCGTGCAAATTGACACACGATTTTTCTTCTATTCATCACTCAAAAGTCTGGGAACAAATTTTGCACTCACTCGTCTCATTTGCAATTCATTAGTTAAAATGCTTTGAACAGATCTGTACGAGATGTTAAGGTCTTCCGATAGCTCTCGAATAGTCATTCGCCTGTTTGAACGAACCATTGTTTCCACTTTTTGCACATTTTCAACTGTTTTTGAGGTTACTGGACGTCCCGCACGCTGCTCGTTTTCAACAGACTCATTTCCGTTTTTAAATCGGTCATACCACTTGTACACAGTCTTCAAAGTTACCACATTATCGCCGTACACCGATTCTAACATTTCGTAACCTTCTTTGGCACTCTTTTGCAACTTAAAACAAAACTTAATGTTAATGCGTTGTTCAAAATCCATGTTGCGCGACAGACACGATAAACACAACCTCACTCTAGCGGCTCTGGCAGCTGACTGGCAAGCTCAAACGTGTTACAACTTGTCCCTTCCTGTCTCAGTTGATCACGCTATTGGACAAATTACAGCATATGGATGTAGCGTCGGCAGTTGCCGCTATAAAAATTCATTCACCGTATTTTTTGATCACACCTCATAAGTAACCATTATGACAGTTTCTACATTGTAGATAAAATTTGTAAATAAATAATTGCATAAAAATTATTTTATTCATTGTAGTTAGAAATTTAAAGGAAAATTTTCACCATTAAAAAGCAATAATTAACTTTTAACAACTTAAACAAACTTTAGCTATAAACAAACATATTTTCCTAAACTACAAAGAACCCACACAGAAATGCATTGAACTACAGCTAAAGGAATATAAAAACCATATAATTGCTTAATTAGTACTATCAAATAATGAAGCTAGATGTATTCAAATACTCTGTTAAATTTATTGGTTGGTATTTAAGAAACTAAATTTACTTTTTCAAAATCTAAACAGTATTTTAATAAATTGATAAAAATGTTTAAATGATTGTTAGGTGTTAAGAGTTCCTAAATAGAGGGAAACCAGATCCATTCCTTGCAAGAACTCCTGTAATATTTCTCTCCCTGCAGGTGTATATTGTACTCAGTGTATGGCCACTGAATTTTTTCATATATTTTCAATTATTCGCAAAAGCATAGCATTTTATTTAGCTGTTTTTTAAATGATAAAGACAGTCATGTAATAACCTAAATCTGAGAATATTATTTCAAATTAATGTTAAAAGTTAATATTAGTGTAATAATTTTTTTTACAGAATATTTTATATTTAATAAATATCTGAAAAAAAAATAATCTTCAGTAGAAATTAAACTGAAAAATCACATTTTATTAATGTAAATTTTTAAATATTAAAAATAAATAACATAACACAGAAAAGTGTAGTGGTATTTAAAAAAAATAAATAAAATATTTTGTAGAAGAAAACCAAGTTCATAAACTGAAAGCTGATCATTGTATGCAAACTATACAGCCTTAATAAGAACCTATCAGAATAAAAAAGAACCTAACAGTTTATTTAAACCAAAAGTGTTGGCTACTTATTGCATATTTTCACATGAGCAGGCACAAAAGTGTTAGGCACCACATCCTCATTCTGTCATAATTTTTCCTGTAGAATAATTTATGTTAGTTGAATATTTTATGTAATTTTTTTACTTTTTTTTTAAAGCAAATGTATTTTAGTTGATACAGTGCAATAATATAAAATTAATTGTCTCCTGAAAAACTTAATTGAAATATTTCCCTTAATTTTGATTAGAGGCTGAACCTGTAAAATTTTTAATGAGTGAAAGTTTACTTGATAGTATTTTTTTTTATTTTTTAGTGTTCATTTGTACAAGAAGGGCTTAGCAGTTTTGGTTTTCTTTTTTATCAGCCTAATCCTTGCTAATCTTAAAGTAATTATGAGATTTTTTTTTGCAAAATATAAAATAAGTATATTGTGTATGAAATTATTTTTGTTATAAGAGTTTTTAATAGAATTTAAAACTGTTTAATCAGATCCAGCTGTACTGTTATTCTTGTGACTATTTTATACATCTGAATTTTATAATAGAATTTTTTTATAAAGAGATAATGTAATTATTTAAGTATAAATAATTATTGGCTTCAAGATTATGTTTTCAGGGATTTACAACGATTCAATGCCTATATGCTGTATAGTTTTTGGTTTTTTTTTCTTACATAATATGTACATTTAAATTAAATTTTGTTATTAGTTTTAAGTAAGAAAGTAAATGATGATTATTTATAAATTCATTACGCAGAAATATGCACAAATTTATAATATATATTATGTATATTTTTTTTTATTAATAGTTAAATTAATGAATATGTGTGTAGTATTTTATGTATTTAAATCTGTTTGTTTGTTTTTTTTATTATTGTATGTGTGGTGCAATGTTTTTAACGGTTATTACTTTTTTTTTATTTTCTTATTTAGTTGTAATTATAAAAGTGTATAAAGAAAAGACATTGTAAGTTAATTCTTTCCGTTAATTTTCTTAATTTATTATTTTAGCTTGGCCTAATTATTAAGTCAGGCATATAATTATGTGAATCTGATCTATTATATATATATTATAATATTATAAATATATTTTATTAATCTAGTCCTTTAAAAGATCAGTGTGCCACTATTTATAGTTAAAAATAATATTTAAAAAGAAATATACATTTCAGTAATTAAGTAAAGGAAATGTAATTTTTTTTAATCAATGATATGTTTATTTTTGGAATTTTATTGATTTAAATGAAGTTGAGGAATATTGATAGAGAATGATTAAGTTGTAATGTTAATTAAAATACTCATAAAAGAATTATCTGTAAGATTTAGAATTGATAAGTTGTGATATAATGAATTAATAGTTATAGTAATAATTTAAAATAATGATAATTATAATATTAAAAAAAAGTGTGTCCATACAAATGGATTGGATTATCCGATTTTACCTTGCCCCTTAATTTTTTTATACCTGAAGTGAAGCTGATGTTAATATTCGTATGGTTGCTGTTTTTTAATTTTTTAATGATATAATGGTTGGCTGAATGGAATTGTACTGTTTTGTATTTTGTATTTATAAAAAAAAAGAAGCAAAATATATACATATTATAAATTAATTAATATATATAATAAAAATTTTGTTAAGTGTTTTTTTTAAATTATTTTCTTTAGAAGTGTTTACATTTTTTGTTAGTGTGCATATATATTTAGTAATAATAAGTTTGTCTTAATACTATATCTATTTTTTTCTCATTAGATTATTTATATTACATTATATGTAATATTTGATGATATTTTGCTATTTAAAATATATATATATATTTTTTCCTTAACTTATTATTTATTGTATGGAAAATAATATTTTATGTGATTATTGAACATTGCTCAGCTTACTGTTTAGATATTTAATTTGTCTGGTTGTGTTTTGTATATGAAAATATAACTTTATAAAAAAAATTATTTTCAGAAATACAAATTGTTTCAATATACTAAAATTAAATTAGGTTTCTCTTTTCTACAAGATCAGTAAATTTTAAAAATAAAGTTGAAAACAGTGTAGTAGCTTAATGCATTTTGAGTAAATGATGTATCTGAAAGTTCAGAATCTTACATACTATTTCAGTTTTTTTTCTTTAGATGTTAAGAAAAGTCATTGTTTTTTGTTTTTTTTTTTAATATACCATTTTCTTTTGTTATTAATATGCCAAGTATTAAAAAAAATGGCAAGTTAAATAAAATTAAATAGCAAAAATTAATTTTGTTTTATTTAATTACTTTATATTTTTTTTCATTATTTCCTTAACTTAATAGTTTGAACTTAGCCCAAATAAATAAAGTATGTAAATGTCCTTAACCATAAGTATAGCGTGTGGTATGCTATTTAATTTCATAATAGCATATTCTTATTAGTCAGCTCTTTAGGATCTTGTTCTAATTTTTCCAATTAGTTTCTAAAAAATATTTAATTGATCTTTTTTAAAGTAACAACTAACAACATTATTTATTGTTTTCATTGGGTTTGTCAGTTTTAAATTCTTGTTTTTTTTTCTACAGTTATATTTCATAGTACAGCAGTGTGCTATACTACATATTTACCATTATTAGTTACCAAATGTAACTGTGCATCTAAACAAAAGCATTTGGATCTCAATCAGTAAAATACGATTTAACTTCTTTTTTTTTATATTGTCAGCAGTAAAACAAATAGCTGACTTTGTCAGAGCTGATTTCTGTGTTTTATTGTTGACAATGTTTTTTATTTACAAAACCATTGAGCCTGTTGTTTCCAGAGTGTGAATGGTTATAGCATTTGAAACTTATTATGTTTTGGTTAAAAATGTGTTTGATTGTGGCAGTGCTGTAGAAAACATAAAGGAAATCTTTCATCAAAGGTTCCAAACATCAATGTTCCAGATCACAGTGCTGTGTGAAACTTGATCAGTTAGTTCCAAGAAGCTGGATTGACAAAGATGCGCCTGAGTCTGGAAGTCTATCTTGACAGGTAGATTTGGATATTTCTGATTTCATAGTTCAAAGTCAAAAAAGTTGGCACAACAAGCAGAAATCATGAGAAGTAATGTGCACAGAGCACTAACTAAAATTTAAAAATATACCTTTGTAAAACAAGACATATGAAATTAAATAAATGTTATTGAATAATTTTATTACTGGTAATGAACACGTAAGTATTAATTTTAATTTTTTTCCATAATTAATACACTTATAATAAGAATTTACTTAATAATAATGTATGGCAGTTAAAAAGATGGTATTCTAGCCATTATTTTATTTGCAACGTAAGACAATACATAAAGGCATCAGTTACATATAGTGATTTTCCTTATGTTGAATATTGCAAGTGGTTTTTGGATTTTCTGAAGGTAAAAGTAGAAGACATTTACAGTGTAACATTTTTTTTCAAATGAACATGGCTTCATTCATCATGCCATGTCAGCAGCCAGAACTATTGCTTATGGGTCTTGTGAGTAATCCTCATGAGATCTTTGAACAAACATCTCGTGGCAAAAATTGAGTTTGGTGTGTTATAACTGCTCAAGAATACAAAAAGAGTGTGTTCTTTTGTATTTCATGAGGCATGTAAATTTAGCTAAAGCAGATAAGTAAGTGTATATCAATAAAAAGCAGGTTTGTAAGTTATTCACTTATGCTGTAGAGATTTTCTTCTCAAGTTTGCTTTTGCAGCATGTTAGCTGACAACTTTTGCTTTCGTACCTTTTCAAACACCAATATTTTTAATTTATGAAGTATACATGATTCAGAGGTATTAATTAGATTTTTTTCTCTGTTAAATACGAGTCAATTTTAATATTACTCTTGGATTCAGGGCCAAGAAAATATGTTACACTGCTCTCATATTACCCATTAATGTCAATGGATATAAGGCTATAAAGAGTTGTGTAAACTGATAACAGAAATTGAGGTGATGAAGAGTTGTGAAAACTGATAACAGAAATTTCATGTTTACATTAATTTGATTAAAGTACTTGCTAATGCAGTATATATTTTTTTTGTAATTTTATGAATTAAAAGCTTACTCCAATATGTTCATTTTTTTGTTTAATGCCATTTAAAAAAAAATTATCTGTGCTGCTTCATTTAAAGACTGACACGACATCTGAAATTCATATTTTAATACACTCAAAAAATTGGAAATGTAGATAATTTATTTATCAATATTATCTGTAAAGGTAGTTCATCCATTATACAGCAGTTCTGTAGGTTGTTGTACCTGTTTTATAGCTTCTTTATTAAATGTTACTTTTAATATGCAAATTTAACAATTGTTATTTTTAGTCTGATGCCAATTTTAAAAGTCAAAATTATAGACTTTTTGTGAAATTGATGGATTTTAATGTTATATCCGTAATTTTATTAAATATATGTTTGACTTTGGTTTCATTAACAATATAATTTTAATACATCATACCAGCAATTATATAAGTTGTTAGTAGTGGGAACTAATTAATCTTTCTATTTACTTAACAAGGAAATCGATGTTAAATAAAAAATGATAATAAATAAAAATTAAGTAAATAAATATTAGTGAATAATTTTATCATTTGTAATCAACACTAAAAGTATTCATTCTAATTTTTTTTTGTATTTAATACACTTATAAGAACTGATTTAAAAATAATTTTTTTTCTTCAGTCATTTGACTGGTTTGATGCAACTCTCCAAGATTCCCTATCTAGTGCTAGTCGTTTCACTTCGGTATACCCCCTACATCCTACATCCCCAACAATTTGTTTTACATATTCCAAACGTTGCCTGCCTGCACATTTTTTTCCTTCTATCTGACCCTCTAATATTAAAGCGACTATTCCAGGGTGCCGTAATATGTGACCAATAAGTCTGTCTCTTTTTAACTGTATTTTTCCAAATGCTTTTTTCTTCATTGATTTGCCACAACAGCTCTTCATTTATCACTTTATCCACCCATCTGATTTTTACCATTCTCCTGTAGCACCACATTTCAAAAGCTTCTAATCTTTTCTTTTCAGGTACTCCGATCGTCCAAGTTTCACTTCCATGTAAAATTACACTCCAAACATATACTTTCAAAAATCTTTTCCTGGCATTTAAATTAATTTTTGATGTAAACAAATTATATTTCTGACTGAAAGCTCGTTTCGCCTGTGGTATTCGGCATTTTATATCGCTCCTGCTTTGTCCATCTTTAGTAATTCTACTTCCCAAATAACAAAATTCTTCTACCTCCATAATCGTTTCTCTTCCTATTTTTACATTCAGTGGTCCATCTTTGTTATTTCTACTACATTTCATTACTTTCGTTTTGTTCTTGTTTATTTTCATGTGGTAGTTCTTGCGTAGGACTTCATCCATGCCATTCATTGTTTCTTCTAAATCCTTTTTACTCTCAGCTAGAATTACTATATCATTAGCAAATCGTAGCATCTTTATCTTTTCACCCTGTATTGTTACTCTGGATCTAAATTGTTCTTTAACATCATTAACTGCTAGTTCTATGTAAAGATTCAAAAGTAACGGGGATAGGGAACATCCTTGTCAGACTTCCTTTCTTATTATGGCTTCTTTCTTATGTTCTTCAATTATTACTGTTGCTGTTTGGTTCCTGTAAATGTTAGCAATTGTTCTTCTATCTCTGTATTTGAACTCTTATTTTTTTTAAAATGCTGAACATTTTATACCAGTCTACGTTATCGAATGCCTTTTCTAGGTCTGTAAATGCCAAGTATGTTCATTTGTTTTTCTTTAATCTGACGCCTAAAATTGTTCCCTTGTCCCTATACTTTTTCTGAAACCAAATTGGTCTTCTCCTAACACTTCTTCCACTCTCCCTCAATTCCTCTGTACATAATTCTAGTTAAGATTTTTGATGCATGGCTAGTTAAGCTAATTGTTCTGTAATCTTCACATTTATCTGCTCCTGCTTTCTTTGGTATCATGAGTGTATCACTCTTTTTGAAGTCTGACGGAACTTCCCCTTTTTCATAAATATTACACACCAGTGTGTATAATCTATCAATCGCTTCCTTACCTGCACTGTGCAGTAATTCTACAGGTATTCCGTCTATTCCAGGAGCCTTTCTGCCATTCAAATCTTTTAATGCTCTCTTAAATTCAGATCTCAGTATTGTTTCTCCCCTTTCATCTTCTTCTTCCTCTATAACACCATTTTCTAATTCATTTCCTCCATATAACTCTTCAATATATTCCACCTACGACTTTGCCTTTTGTGTTATAAATCAGTGTACCATCTTTGTTTAACACATTATTTGATTTTAATTTATGTACCCCAAAATTTTCCTTAACTTTCCTGTATGCTTTGTCTATTTTACCAATGTTCATTTCTCTTTCTACTTCTGAAAACTTTTCTTTAATCCACTCTTCTTTCACTAGTTTGTAGTATTTCTTAATTGTCTATAGTTCCTTTTACTTTCTTCATCACTAGCAATCTTATATTTTCTAAGTTCGTTCATTAGCTGCAATATATTATCTGAAATCCAAGGTTTTCTACCAGTTCTCTTTGTTCCACCTAAGTTCGCTTCTGCTGATGTAAGAATTTCCTTTTTAACATTCTCCCATTCTTCTCTATTTTCTACTTTATCTTTTTTACTCAGACTTGAATGATTCTGGCGCTATGCATTTTGAAATACTCTACTCTTTCCTGTCTTCTTGTTCATTATGAAGCCTGCCTACCCATTATTTGAAGCTGAGTTAATTATTCTAAAATCACCTGACCAAAAGTCATTTTCCTCTTCCCACCGAACCTCGCTAATTCCTACTACATCTACAGTTATCCTATCCATTTCCCTCTTTAAATTTTCTAACCTACCAACCTTTTTTACACTTCTAACATTTCACGCACCGACTCATAAAATGTTATTTTATAATTTTCTAGTGACCCCTTCTTAGTAGTCCCCACCTGGAGATCCGAACGGGGACTAGTTTACCTCCAGAATATTTTACAAAGGAAGGCACCTCCATCATTGCTATGAAAATGCAGAGAGTTACATTTTCTTGGAAAAAAAGCAGCTATAGTTTTCCATTGCTTTCAGCTGCGCATACTCACAGGATTGAGTGATGTTGGTATTGCCATTTAAGTCATCGTGACTTATGCCCTTAACAACTACTGAAAGAGCTGCTGCCTTCTTTCAGGAATCATTCCTTAGTCTGGCTATCAACAGATACCTCTCCGATATGGTGTTGCACCTTCGGTTCAGTTACTCTGTATCACTGAGCACTCAAGTTCCCTCACCAACAGCAAGGTCTCATGATTTATAGAGAGAGAAAAAAAAATAATTTATGGCAGTTAAAAAAATGGTATGCCAGCCATTATTTTATTTGCAACATAAAACAAACATATAATGTATTTCATCCAGGTATAGTAATAGTAGTAGCATGCCAGCTGCAAGCATGCAAAAATGAGGTCTGTAAATAAAGTCATGAGACTGGTTCAGAAAAACTTTTTATTTACAATGCAATTATACTTGGACTCTATCACCTTCAAAATAGACCCCTTGTAGAGCCACGCAATGCTCCAAACGATTTTTCCACTCTTCATAGAGTGTTAGAACCAGAAACCGGAATATCCTTCAGATTGTCAGTTACACTTTTTATTATGTTTTCTACTGTTCCAAAATCGTGTCCTTTGAGGTGTTTTTTTAAAGTTGGCAACAGGAAAAAGTCCCAGGGAGTCAGGTGAATAAGGTGGTTGAGGAACTACAAAGAACTCATTAACTGAAAGAGCAGTGTGACAAGGTGCATTGTCATGATGCAGCATCCAGTTGTCTTTGATGGCTGGTCTCATGCGGGCAAGCAACTCTTTTCCACAGTCTTTCAAGAATTTCTGGGTATACATATTGATTTACAGTCTGTCCTGTAGGCAAAAAGTCCTTATGGACAATTCCATTACTATTGAAGAAACAAATTAGTATGGTTTTGATTTTTGATTTGCTCTTTTTTAGGATGTGGTGGGTTTGAAGTGTGCCGCTCCTTGCTCTGGAATTTTGTTTCTGGATCGTAAATACCCAAGATTCATCACCAGTAATAATATTTTTTTAGAAAATCAGGATCAGTTTCAATTTGCCCTAGAAGATCGCAGCATATTTCCACTCTCATATTTCTGTTCAACAGGAGGTTTTTTGGTACCAATTTTGCACAAACATTTTTCATATCCAATTTGTTTGTCAAAATTTGATGGACTGTCAAATATGGTTCAAATTCAATTGTTCTGCAATCATTTTGACAGTTAATCACCGGTTGTACTGTATCAAGTCTCTGATTTGCTCAACATTGTAGTCACTTTTTGAAATTAACAGTCTTCCAGAACGTGGATCATCTGCAACTGATTCCTGGCCATCTGAAAATGCTTTAAACTACCTAAAAACTTGGGCTCGTGATAAAGCGTCATTACCATACACCCTTTTCAATTTTGAAAAAGTTTCAGTAGCATTCTCACGGAGTTTAACACAAAACTTGACTGCACAACGTTGCTCATAGTGTCACCCATTTTTGTAACGCATAACAAAAACTCGTTTCACAAAAAGTTTGTTTATGTCTCACATGGCAACAACAGACTAAAAACATTAATACCTAATATAAATCAGCTGTTCGTATAACCATATGTTTACTAGTAACTTTACAGTGTTGCCACTTAAATAAAAAAAAAACTAGTTCCATTACTTTATTTACAGTCCTCGTATATTTAATCATATTCATAATTTGTATGAACAAGAATATGACTCCATTTTCTATAATTGAATATTTTTTTCACAATATATGAGACAGGTGACATGACAATTTTTTATTAAATAATTAGGTATACCATATATAAATAATTAGATGTACATTGTTTTCTGTGTTAATTATAACAAGGTTTATTATTTCAAATGAAAAGCATATGAAAAATTTAGACAATTAAATGAAAAGTGTAATTGGAATGGGGGCGTACCTTATCATTGTGGTTCAATCATGTTTATTACTCTTGTTGAAGTTAACCTAATTTTTATCTTACTAGCTACCCACCACAGCTTCACCTGTGCTATATGGTTATTTGTGTTTCCCTTAGCAGTCGATCTTTTTAGTTTATGCTTTTTAGTCAAGTAACTGAAGGCAGGTGCAGCCAGTCACACATACAGTAACGGTGGCAGTGGCTGTGTTAATTGAGCCACAGCACCTTTGCATCCCTTAAAAAAAAAAATCGGAATTAAAAAAACCCGAAAATGGTTTTTAAATATTTATCTGAAGAGTATTTGCAAGCCCAAAACTACTGAATATCTTGTTTACTATAGTCTATTGAGAAACTTTATCACTGTTCAAATTGTTTTTTAACTTTTTTTCATCCCCTTTCAAGGTCAAATATCACAAATCTAGAAATTGGTTTATTGACATGAAGATCACACTGACCAAAAATCAGGTTAATTTTTTACAGAAAAATTAAGAAAACAGCGTTTCAAAAAAAATTCAAAAATCCATTTTAAACCTTGAAACTCTGAATTTTAAAAATTCTAGAAATTGGTTTTTAGATATTCATAATCATTCAGTTCAAACCCAGCTCACACAGTGATACACTCACAGTTCAAAATTCGTTGAAGTTTCTGCTTCAACCGGCTAATCTCCTCTACTACACACACACATATATATATATTTTAAGGGATTTTTCGAGATCAAATATGCAAAAACCTTCTCAGTTTTACCAAGAAACTTGGGTAAAAATTTGGTTGCCGTTGATCCGGTAGTTTTCATGTTTATCCCGAACAAAGAATAACCTTCTTTCTCTTAATATTATAATAGTATAGATTGAACTGACTGTTCACTTCATGTTGAATTTAATTCACTTCATTAAAGTTAATGCTTCAACTGGCAAATCTCCACTTTTACAATTTTTTTTTTTTAAGATGAAATATATCTAAAAGCATTCTCAATTATGCTAAGAAAGATGAGTAAAAATTTGGTTGTAATTGATGGGTAGTTTTTTTATCCCAAATAAACAAAAACCCTCTTCTTTATATAATAATATAGATTATATTGTTATTTTCTCTCTCTCTCTCTCTCTCTTGTATTTGTAATTCCTGTTTTTCTTGAGTTCTAATTAACTTCAGTTAAGAATTTTTGCTGGTGATGTTATTTTTTAATTCAAATTTTACAGTTTTCATTTTATTTAACCTTTTGTTTTCTGTGGATTTTATCTTTCATATTTTTTTAAAAATATTTTCTCAACCTCAGTAACAATCAGTTAAGCAGTAGAAGAGATATAATGAGTATACTTCCACCAGTAATTCCCAAAGAACCAAATTGAAAATTAGATAGCAGTTTTTTAATTATCAATTAAACAATTAGTAATAGTACAATAAAATAATGCCACAATAAGAAACCAATTAGGGGCACCATAAAACTTTGGGAAAATGTTTGTTTTGGCATGTAATTTAAGAAAGTGAAGAGTCGCTAATGTTAATTAGAGATGGTTCTTTACTAATGGTTGAAGGGTCAAAAAATAGTTATTTCATGAATAACTCAAAAACTTGATAATCTATGTATTTTTTTCTGAAAAATTACATCGTACTCAAATATATGATATAGATAAGGATTGCCCCCAGCATTTCCTTAGATGGAACAAGGGAAATTTGGGCAAAATCTTTGACAGAGTACCATCACTAAATTCACATTAATTAATTATAAAATAAGTAATAAATATGGTTGAATAGTCATGGACTCTTCAATCACAATTTTGTATGTTGATGTATGAAATAATATTAAAGTAAATAAATAAATGAAAATACTAAATACAAAACAAATCAAAAGTAAGAAGGTGTTAATGGAGATTATTTTAGCACATTTTTATAAACATGTTGAAAGGATATACTGAAAATTCAGAGTTTTTTAATTAGTATTATTTTTAAAAACCATCAACAATACTCTTTCTGTAAAACAAAATCTTTTAATTTTATTTTCCTTAGGATGGGAAACCTTTAAAAATGGTTTTGGATCCATAATGACTTTTTTCATAACCTGAAGTATTTTATTCCTGATTTTTTAATTAAAATCACAAAAATTCTTTACTGCCCAAGTAATTTTTGTCAACTTTAGAACCTCTGCTGAGATTGGTGGGCTGTACCTTCTTATTCTATTATATTTTGGCTTATGAGTTGTAAGCTTTATAATTCGCTTCATTTTATAAGTTGGCCGTAGTTTTATTTTATTCTCCTGTATTTCTTTTGTTAACTTGTGAAATTTTGTTTAATTAAAATTTATCTTCAAAAAACTTTCTTATTTTTGCACATTGCTGGTGTTAAAAGTTGCTTTTTAGCTGGCTGATGAGCTTTCTGTCCAGCTGCAAGAAGTCAGTGTCTAGCAGTTGTCGTGTTTAAATCTGTTCCACTGGCTTCTAATTCACGATTTAAATCCACAGCAGATAATCTTGGAACAAGTTTCCTTTTTCTCACTAATAACTGATCCTGTGATGGGGTCATTTTTTTTTTAAGGCCACATTTGCCTTTCCTTTGAGGTAAAAAGGAATGAATAGCATTCATTGTCCCTGATCCAGTAATACATTCAGAAGTTATTTATTTGTTGCTGCATCATAATGGTATGAACTGAAAGAGAAACAATTTCTGAATGCTTTCTTAGAGCTATGTCCATTATTATATAGTCAAGACACAACAAGAAATATTTTGTAATAAAAAATGAAATAAACTTTCACAAAACACTATTTATAGCATGAAGATTGCTAAATAGCCAAAGAACAATTAACTTAAATTACACAGACAACTTAAAGAATGGGTGTACTTAAACAGTGTAACCACAACAAATAAACAAAAAATTCCGTGTTCAGATTAATTTTTCATGCTTCAGTAGTTTACCTACACGGCCAACCTCTGTGGTGAAATAGTAGTGACTGCTCCTTTTATTCAGAAGGTTCCGAATATGAATTTTAGGGAAGTTTAGCATTTTTCACATGCTATACAATTAATTTATTATCATAAATACAAAAATGATAACTGTAATTAGGCTTAAGCATGTAGTTACTGAGAGAATAGATTAATAAATAAGTTACTATTTTCCTTTTATAATTAGATTTAGAACTAATTGTTAGTTTCTTATTTAATAAATCTGGTAACAAATTATTTACACTTGCTTTAAAGTGAATTCCAAAAGTGTCTTGCACATCAGTCTTCATATAGTTTCAGTAAAATGTATATTTAGATAAATGTTTTTTTATACACCAAATTGATTTTTGATTTTAAACTCATCAATCTGAAAAATTCAACTTATGTTAGTGTGACCAAGAAAAAGGTCTCAGCTAGTTTTTACCAATCAACCAATTTTCACGATAAATAAATTCTTTATCTATGATAAGTTTCAGTTCTTTCAAGAACTTAAATTTGTCATGCACTATTGAAAAAGAAATATATATATATATATATATATGTACAAATTTATCTACAGTGTTAATAAAGAATAAGCATCTCAGTAGTTAAACATAGGAAAATTAAATTTAGATCTTGGTGGAGTAGTAGCAACTCGTCCTTTCATCTGATGGTCTTGGGTTCAAATCCTGGTCAGACATGGCATTTTTCCAAATGCTACAAAATGCCATTCCCATATCCCAAGCACAAGCTTTCAAGCTTATGTGGCAAAATCATCAAGCAAAAGAAAAAAAATTGCTTCTACCAAAAACAGTTTATTTTTTGTTTTGAAGCCATCAAATCCCAAGCCCCAGTGGGAGGCAAATCAAAACTTTTAAACAAAACAGGATTTTGCACATTATTTTGAAGAGAACAGACAAAACTTTTACATAAAAAAATTTTGGTTTCCACAATTCTTAACTAAATTGGTGGACATTTAATATTTTTCACAGGTAGTTTAAAAAACAGTCTACAGTAACTGGTTAACGTATCTTTCCAAATCAGCTGATTTGGAAATGGAGAGTTCCAGCATTCAAGTCCTAGTAAAGTCAATTATTTTTATATGGATTTGAATTATAGATTGTGGATACCGGTGTTCTGTGGTGGCTGGATTTCAATTAACCATACATCCCAGGAATGGTCGAACTGAGACTGTACGACGCTACACTTCATTTACAATCATACATATCATGCTCATTCATCCTCTGAAGTAACACCTGAACAGTGATAAACAGGAGAAAGTAAGTAGGTAACTGTTTAACAGTGTAACACCAAACAAAAAATTTTAATAAAATTTAGCAAATGCTCTACTTCAAAAGATATATTTTCAGTATGGGAAAATCACACCCCTAGTTCCCTTGGGGAACAATTTAAAAATTTTAAATGAAAAGGGTAGCATTGTTTCAAGCTACTTTAAAGGATATGAAAAAACAAAATTGTGACAAAACCTTCAGGCTACAACCCTAATCTTAATGGCAGCCATTTAATATTTTTCACAGGTATTTTTAAAAGTGGCCTCCTGTACAAAACAGATAGTTTTGAAATAGGAGCAGATGCTAAATTTCATTTTTCTGTGTTTAAAGAACAAGGTTGTAACAATGATTATTTTTAACTATTTACTAAAACAGTTTTTAATGTTTAAACAATCATATCTTGAATGAAATAGGACTTTTTAAAAAATAGCCAATATCTGGAAAACATTTATCTAAAAACGCCTAATTGAGTCAGTGCAATGATAATAGACTAGTTGTTAAGCCCTTAATAGAACAATTTTTTAAAGTTTTTATTAAAATTCTCTTCAGTTTTTTGTATGAACAATTAGAAATTAAGTTAAATTGCATGAGTTAACAGAATTTAATTGGTGAAGACCCCTACATTTTTGTGTTATTGTCTAGCGATTAATTAAGCTTCAAACTTTTCAGAAAATAGATGATGCTACCATGCAGCTCTGCGTCATCTGGGGCAAAGGCTTCTGGTCAGCACCTCATAAATGCATGAACACATCCATAATCACACGTGTACACCACAGCAACGGTTAAAAATTTAAGTAATATAATGAAGAATATTTGATTATTTCATACACTGTATGATTACTTTTAATTTTTTATACATTTAAATTTGTCTTTTTTTATTATTTCAAGCATTTATTAATTATTTATATAAAATTGGCTGTTGTATGGTGTCTTGGAATCTTTGTTGGTGATTTTTCCCATCTCCCTACTCACTGACTCCTGAGCCATGCAGTCCTAGTTTCAACACTTAAAAAAGACTTTTGGTTTTTTAGCAAACCAAATAAAATTGTCAGAAAATTTTCTTCACATTGGTGAATTTAAAAAAAAACCTAGTCTCTTTCATAAAAAGCAACAAATAAAATATGCAAAAGTAATTTTCGCATCTTTTTTTCTTATAAAGAGTTGTTAAAAAACTTAACTGATTAACAAAGAAAACTAGTCGGGTATTTATTCAACTTAAAGTATACGTAAGAATAATATAAACCTTTATACAAGATTGTAATATAAAATTAATACGATTCTAGACTAATAAGTACATCGCATAAATAAACAATAAATTAATACAGTCTTGTTTCTGTAGGCCAGTCCACACATTTATTTGTCATTTTGTGGTCACAGGATCATGATTCAAGCTTGATCGTATTAAAGTAATGAAATTTAACTGTAATATTATTATTAAAAATGTATTACTGATATTAAAACTTTAAATAAACTAAAAAATTTATTTTGAAACTTTGATTAGCTCCCCTACTCCCAATATTGTCCCCAAAGTGGTTGCTGCACAACACTACTAATATGCCTTGGAAGACATAAAAAATAATTCAGTTAAAAAATATGCAATAAATAAAAAGATAACTTCTTTCGATTTTTGGGAAGGGAGAATTTTGGGGCAAAATTTGTAAAAACATTCTAAGATAAGCATACATGCCTGTATTTAGTTGAATATAAAGTGAGGTTATGTTTGGAAAATTTTGAGAATATTGATCCAGAAAACTCTCTCTCCCCTTGGAGATATTGATCCCAAAATTTTAAACAAATTGCCCCATATATATATATATATATATATTATGTGTGTGTGTGTGTGTCAAACTTCATCATAATTGATTTATCCAATCAAAAACTAAATCCTCCTACTAAGCTTCAAACATGCCAACATTCATAGGTATGTACAACAATTACTCCCCACTTTTTTTTTTGTTTCTGTGGTCCCTGAGTCATGAAAAGTCAAGAAATTAAAAAAAAAACCATACTCCATTTTTACTAAATTTTTGAACTATGATGGCAGGAAAGTAAAAATTCATTGGAAACAATTGCATAATAAAATTAAGAAAAGGCTGTTTCTGGTGCAGGAATTATTTCTCAAAATATTAATAAACTATTAATTATTATCTGGTAATGTTTTTTATGGGATCTGATAAAAAAAAAAATCATTGAACTGCTCAAATAAACCTTTAGCAATCTGTGGAATGTAACTATCCACAAGTCATGCAGGAGAACAACACAACTTTTCTTGAGAATCTTGTCCAGCTTGTTTTGAACTGATCTCCCAAGTTTCTTCAGAATTCTCTTGTAAATTTCAGATTTTATTGGCATCCTAGGTCTCGTGAATTAAAATTTTAAAATACCATCATCTATTGGTACTAACTGCCTGCCAGATATTTTTCATATAGTGAGGTGAACTATAAGGATCTATTGTTTGGATTGTCCCTTGGTCTCTACAGTTACACCTCTAAGCATTGCTAGTTACTCTTTTCTTGAGGTAGAGGTCTGTTACTCCTGTGTTAAGTTCTACATTGTAGTTGCAAGAAGGATCAATAAGTACAATGTTGCTTTATCAGCATTGAATAAAACAGACATGTATAATTAAACTGCAAATGTTGGAGGCTGAGTACATTCATAGTGTTGATAAAAAAATCAATTTATTTTAAACAAATCAGAAGTCAGTTTTGAAGTAGCTCTCATACAAGCAATGAAAAATAAAAACATGTGTGTTTATATTAAATCAGACATAAGAATGAATCTGTTAATTAGAAGAGGAAGTTATAAACAGAAAAGGAAGTTTAAACATATACTTTTAAGTTATTTTATTACATCAATCATTATATAATAATACAACATGAATCAAGATATCATCAGTATTTTGATTTATTAAGTTAATTTGATATGTGTACACCAGAATTTCTTTATATTACAGTTTTAATTCTGAAATGTTTAATTTTTGAAGACATTTGACATGTAATATTATTTAAATAAAATATTTTTCTTTATTATTTAAAACTTATCTTTTATTAAGTATTACTTCATTTTCTGTGCAAGTTAAATGAACTGTATTACAGAATAATGAATAAATAAATAAATAGGCTAACATAATTCAAAAGCCTTTTTTCAATGAAAAGTAATTTACAATAGTATTTAATTTACACCGATAATATGTAGCAGTAAGGTTAACTCCATTCTTAATGATATATTATTTTAGATAAATAATTAACAGACTGGTACAGCTGTCTTTGAATCAACATCTACTGTATCTTGATGGAAATTTTCTATGTCAGCTTGGCTATCAGCATGAATCACCTTTGGACTGGAACCAGGCTGAAAATCAGTAAAATAAATAATGTTCAAAATAAACATATTATATAATCATGAAAATATTTAATAGCTACATAACATACTCTCTTTATCCTTTTACATCATGTTACACATTAACTGTTCTTATCCTTTTACTCGTACATTATGTTACACACATTAACTTATCATTTAATTACATTTAATATTGTTGCTTGGTAGAGGAAACCTCCTGTCTGTTAAAAATAAAATTTTACAGGAAAACCAAATACACTAAATAATGATAACTTTACTATAAAACAATGTAGATGTTTTGAAGCAAGGTTCTATGGTACAGTAAAACATGTTAAATATGTTTTTGTCTGTTGTGAATGTCTTAAAATAAATAAACCCATAAATTAATCTGTTGTAATTAGGAGGTTTGCACATAACTTAAATGTCATATGAAAGGTATTACTGAGTAATAAACAATAAACATTTTTTAAATGTTGAAAAAATGGAATTAAGAAAATTTGTTTAACATATGAAATCAAACCTTTTTTTTAAAAAAAGACAGAAGAAAATACTGATACCATCATACATTAATTAAACATTATTAAAATTAAGGGTTTTCTTATTCCATACATTTCTTCTTCATATGGGTTTCATTAGATTCCCAATGTGAATGTCATAAAATGAATGATGATCCTTCTCTTTCTTAGGAGAGTACTTAGATATGCTGATAGTTGGTAGATTCAAGTATAACTTTTTAATATTTTGGGGTGTCTTAAGATCAGGTATTCTTTGCAAAAGAATATTCCACTAATCTTTGAAATTAGCCTTGTAATGTACCTCAACATGTGGAGTGTAATTTAGTTCATAAATTTTACTCACAACTTAGTCACCTGATTTTCTTCCTGGTCTGACCAATTTAAGTTAGGTTTTTGCCCATTATATTTCTTGAAAAACATATGATCAGAAACTACATTTTCAATGTAACAGATGTTTGCTTCTTGTCATGTGCATTTGTACAATGTTTATCAATCGGATAGTGCAATAACTAGAAAATTGAAAAAAGTATTCTCTAGTACTATGGGCACTTTGAGTCTACAATCACATTTCCTTTCTGTAAAAAACAATTGTTCAGTTGTAAATAGAATGAATTATAAAAAAGATCACTTGAGGCATCTGTCAAGGTTTTTTCCTGTTTTGATAGGTGCTATTAGGTGCATCTATTATCGAAACAATGCTTTTAAAATTATTGTTCATGGCATAATCTACAATATATGAGGTAAATTTGCTGCAGTGGCATTACCTTTATGCCAGACATATAAATTTGAATCATTACCATTAAATCTACATACTGTAAGTTCTGGACTTTCAATTTTATTCTACAATACATCAATGGTGCCTTACTAACCAGACATGTTGCAGATCCATTTTTAAATGCTCAAAACTGTCTTGAAAATTTCTTTGATCTTACTTTTCTCTGCTCAAGCAGAATCTTTAAATAATTCTTGCAATGTTATATTCTTCTTCACCAATAAACCCACTTTTATATCCATAACAAGTATTTCATTGATCTTTTCATAGTGTGAATAATATATTTTCCTTTTTTAAAAGATTTCTTGTTTTTTCATAGGGTGCTGTTTTTTGTTTTTCTTCACACCATTCTCAAAAAAACCCTAAACATATGTGCTACTTTTAGAAAAACAGATTCAACATACTTGTATAAAAAGATTCAACATTAATATTCTTTTTAAATTATTTTCTGCAGTAGTGACTTGGCAATTTTAGTATATCAATAAGCCACTCTTTCACTATGTTTTCTTACGTAAGAAACTATTCTATTGTTTATACAGAACAATCATTTTATCATGTATATCACGATATTATACACTATAACTCCACTATGGACTCTAATACAGAAATACTCACTTTCATTTGATTCATGGAATGTAGTTGTGCACAACTGGTAATATCTTACTGCAAGTGTTGGAAATGTCCACCATTTTCCTGAAGGCAGGTACAAACCCTTCACACTATATTTTTTTACACCCTTCGTAAGATGTCCAGGCTAATGGAATTCATCTCTGCAGTAATGGCTCAGTCTAGGTCTTGCAGAGCATGTAGGTCTACTTGATATACACGTCCTTTAAAAAAACCCCAAAGAAAGAAGTTTGTGACAATAAGTCAGAGGAACAAGGGGGGCGCCACAGACCTTTTGAGATCATGTAAACATATCTTCCAAAAATTCCATGGTGTTTTTGGATGTATGCCATATTGCCTCGTCTTGTTGCAGGTAATAATATTGTTCATTAGGCTGGAGAAGAGCTACAAATTTTCGAGCTCAGTATTCATTATCGAGAAATCGCACACCAAATCCTATCTTCTTTGAGTGCAGAGGCAATTCATGTAAGGTGGGTGGATTGACCAGTGGATTTATTAGTGTTAGTATTTAGTATTGAGAGTTTTCAATTAACTCTCATTTTTGCATCATTACTTTTATCCATGTGTTTATGTTCACATTTTCTTCACCTTCTAATTCTATATATGGTTGGATTTAGAGATGAGAGATATTCAACATTATATCTGAACAGTTTTTTCGGCACAAATTTTTCAGCTATGCGTATATCCCATTCTTGGCTGTTTTTGATCCTGTTGGGCAAGAGGACATCATGAAATCTTTTTTTTGTTCTATTTTTTCTCTGTTTTAGTAAACTGTAATTTCTTTTTTAGCCTTGTTGAATAATATTGCATCAAACTGTTTCAATTTACTGAAGTAAATAAACTCGTAAATAAACTTTTAAGTCCCAAAAAAAGAAGGGTTTGAACAGGATTCATGCTTAAAATATCAATTTTTTTAAATTTAACTTTCAAGATTGAAAATCTAATTATATCTAGTACTAATATAAAGGTGACATGAGAACTTTTTTTTTAAAAAAGGGTGTCCCATTGGATTCAAATTAAGAATTATAATTTTTGGAGGGATTTTTTTATAATTTCTCATACTTTATCTGTTTTTAAAATTGTGGTTGTTATTAATATTATAAGAGGTAACTATCAAGCAAGGCAGTCAAATGGGACCTAGATTTTTTTTACCAATAATTTTATTTTATCTCAATTATATTATTAATAATAATTTATAATTTTTAAGGTGGAATCTGACTCAAATCATTTTACTGAAAATTTTTATCTTTTGTGCAATTGAATTTTAAATATTGCATAATTAAGTTATTAATAATTAAAAACTCTATGATGTATATGAAACAAAAATTTGTGAAGGTGAAGTCAGGAAGTAATGCAACCCTTTGCTAGTTTTTTGTTTCTTTTCCTCTTACATGTTTCCTTTGTTTTTCATAATTGTCACTATATTCATCTGCTTGGTAGTTTTCTTCATTATTTAACTGAACAATGTGATTTAATTTCATTATTAGACCTTTGACTGTGCATTTCTGTCATCAACTCACATCATAATCTTGACCATCACTAATAAATGACTAACTAAATGTGGAAATTCTGTTAAAAAAACTTGTAAAGAATTTAATTATGAGAAAACTGACGTAACTTAATATACTCTATGAAAAACAAAATAAAAATTAAATTTTATTATTAAAAACAAAACTTAATAGGAGAAATGTTATGAATTTGTAAACAATAAATTAAGACATTTGAAAATTTAAAATACTTAACTTACATAAAAAAAACACTTCCTGTGGTTTTTACTTCTTAATAATAGTCTGAAAATGTACTTTTCAACTCATATTTTGTTGACAATCTATGATTATCTTCGCGTTCCTTGATGAGAGCAGCAGCATGAGAATGCAAGCAAGCAATCAGCTCATCACATGTATCTACTTTTGCTTGCATACCTTGCGTTTCACTCATCCTCATAAAGAGTAATCTAAGGAAGTAAGGTCCAGTGGTCTAAGAGGCTAATTTATTGTCCCTCTACGTCCAATCTATTTATCAGTAAATTTTTCATCTAAGTATGGTCTTACTTCATTCATGAAATGTGTTGGTGCTCCATCAAGTTGATAATACATTTCAATTCATTTCACCAATGAGAAATTTTTAAGCACTGTAAGAAATTCATTATTTAAAAATTCCAATTTTTTCTCCCCACGCGACATTGTTCTAGTATGAAAGAGCCTGATTGGTTGTTGATTATGCCACAGCAAATGTTCACCAAAAATCGCTGCTGGAAATTTGATTCAACTACAGCATGTGATTTTTCTTCAGTCCACCCATGCGAATTCCATGAGTTGTTTACAGGTAAAAGTAACTTCGTCTGAAAATAACAAGAACCAAAGTAAGCAGTAATTAGTGTTAACCCTTTGACAAAACTGCAATTGCCTGCAACCTAGTCACCAAGCTGGAGGTGTTGAACTTTCTGAACATAAGGATGTAGTCCATGAGAATGTATAATTTCCTCCAAATTGGACTTTGCGGAATGTTGAGTCATGTAAAATGTCTTGTGCTCATTGTAGGACTAAACTGTACTACCTGAAGAATGCTTTCCTTTTCATCATTAAAAGGAAAGCATGATGACGTTCAGGTGAAACATGGTTGCTGATTGCCGCGAAGTGTACCTTTCTCACAAAGATTATTAAAAATTCCACAAAATACTTTACGGTTTGAAAAACTACTTGTAAAGAATACGTATGTCTTCCACACCAGCAGGATCAATTCCATTGTTTTGTTTTTAATAATAATAGTTTATGCATTTATTAGTCATTTAACAAAGTTATTATACTTCAGACTTAAAAAAAAAAAACATGTTTTTTGTCACCAAATTTTTCTGTTTTACAATGGATATCATGAAAACCAATGGAGATACAGTTCTGGGACCTGTTTTATTGAATTTTTCATATCACCATCAAGTTTACCACTTATAAAACATCTTAAAAATTTATGACCTCATTTCATCAGAGAAACTGTAATCTGGGTAAAACATTTTGCTAGCTGTAACTTGATAACAAAGCTTTTTCAGACATATGTTTGTATGAACTTTTTTCCTTATTTTAAACTCTAGAATCAGTTCCCAAATTATCTCCCTTTCCTCCTGAATCACTCTGAATAATTATTGTAGGTTCTGTACAGCAATGTATTATCCTGCCTTGTATAACTGTAACTACTAATACTCAAAATATGCCATTTTCTTTTCTTTAGCATTTGTCAATGAAATATGTAATGATTTTTTTTTTTCTTTTTCGTTAACTTATAAGCTGTGTTATTTTCCAACTCTGGCTGTTATGGAATCTTTACTCTCTGGATTTAAGTTTAAAAGAAGTCCACATCTTTGAGCCTTTCATACTTTTAGTATAGATATTCATTACTGCATTTGCATTATTTATTAACTTATTTTACATTCTGCTCAACACTCATTATACCTAAAAGTAATGTTTATTAATGTTACATCTAAGCACATTCTTATACCTAAACAAATATTCTCAATATACTTGTAGGGAGTTTGAAACAATATAATTTTTTCTTACATTTGACCAGTTTACAATAATAGGAAAAATATTCATAAATTATACTCTGTGTAATGAAACAGTAAATTCATTTGTAGTACACTATAGTTACATCTCATTTCATAAAATAAAAACAAACTTCACGCTGCCTGTTGTAGTATGATTTTAAAAACATCATTCTACTAAAGCCATGAATTCAGTAGATAATAAAGTAGTAAAGTATTAAAAAACAATTATAACTTAAGTATACCTTGGGATTCATAAGAATAAAAGGTAACTCAGCTGTTACTTCACCTCCAAGTGCTCCTAGATATAATTTTACTTTTACAGTGTAGGAAACAACAATACCAAATGCATCACGTACATCTGGAGAAGCTAATCTAAAAAAAGAAGTTAAATAATTATTACAAAGTAAGCAGTATTACACATAGATTTATTGAGTGGAAAAAAAATTAATTCACATAAATTCATAGATGTTAATTTTTAAATATTTTAAATAAATTCTGTATTGCACATTAAAATATAAATATATTTTAATTCAGAAAATGTACATTTATACATAGTAATTTTAATATGAAAATAATTCATTTAAATTAAATATTTCAAACTATTTTCATAAAGTATTAATAATTGAATACAATTAATTAATAATCTTGGTGAATTAGTGATACACTAGACAAGATTAATTATAAACTATGATTGGATTTAAAATAGCCCAAAATACAAAGGTAGTACAAATATAGGTTTAGGTAGTACAAAAGAACATATTTTTTGAATAAAAACATTATAAATTATAACTGTATTGTAAAATTCAGTTATGTTATATTTTTCTATATGAAATTATTATATTAAAAAAAAAAAATATGTATTTGCCCAGATACATCAGGGAAACCACAGTGAAACCTTGATCAGAGCAGCATCACAAAATATAAAAGCTTTATGATGATGCTAAATAAACAAAATAAGTATAAAAGAAAATTTAGAATGACAATAAAAATTATTTGTCATATTTTATTTATACATGTAAATGAAGGTATGGAAAATTGAGGGATGTTTACATGCTTTACTTTAGCCTACAATTATTCAACTGTGCCCTCAGATCTTGTAACCTGATTAAACTCAATTCCAATGTCATATAATGGTGAAATTTTACACAGGGACATAAGTAGGACGACAATACAATATTTCATTGATAATTCCATATATTTATATATAGGTATATTATTTTTCTAAAATCAATCCTTTCAAGACCCATATCACTGCACTAATAATTTAAATATGTACTCAACTCAATCCACCTAAGTACAGAAATAAGACAAATACCCTGCAGCTTTTTTACACTCATAAAAGCTACAGCAGATAGCAGCACCTTTATAGATATTACATGAAATATTTAATTAAATAGTGCAGTACTGTAGTATTTGGCTAGCCATATACATGGCATTATATATTTTTGTTTTTATTTTATTTCCTTTAATTAACTTCATATGTTTTTGTATATGTAATTGTAATTTTAATTTTTCTTATGTTTGATATGTAATTTTATATAAATATATTATATACAACTTATGATGCAGGATCCTGCAAAAGTGGTTTTGTATAAAATTATATTAAAAATAAAATATCTGATGTGGACATCACATGAATTCCTTATACACCTATTAAATTATATACACACTTCTTTTTAAAATGAAAACTTCATAAAATTTTATTTCATTAATAACTTCTAATAATTTTTCTTTTTTTTATTGTTATTATTGAACTATTATTTATTGTATTTTTTTTTTTATCTGAGGTTAATATAAATCAATAATCAAATATAATCAAAATCAATAAAAGATTAATAAATCAATATATTTAAATTTAAAAAAAAAGTTAAAAAAAGAGATGAAGTCGGATTCGAATCGATGTGCCTTTCCCTTTTAAGATCAAAATATTTCATTAATTACAATCTTTATTTGGCTATAATTCTGGAACCAATGAAAATAAGTACTTCTTATGATATATCACTGAAAAGCT
This sequence comes from Lycorma delicatula, assembly GCF_047948215.1. Classification (NCBI taxonomy): domain Eukaryota; kingdom Metazoa; phylum Arthropoda; class Insecta; order Hemiptera; family Fulgoridae; genus Lycorma; species Lycorma delicatula. The sequence goes on along the minus strand of NC_134456.1, from coordinate 109,765,411 downwards.
CTCAATGGGAGCTTATTACTGCAATTAAGAAAAAGTACAAAATCTAAACTTTTTGGATTTTGGGCTTTTTTTTGACACTTTTGGTCAAGTCAATTACAATCAAAAGGGGAGGTGCACAAGTACATGTTACAACAATCCTAAATCCAAAATTTCAATATCCTACGGCTAATCATTTTTTAGTTATGCGAGATAAATATGTACGTACAGATGTCTTGAGTTGAGTTTAAATATATATAAGAATTTTTTTTTTTTTTGTTCAGTCATTTGACTGGTTTGATGCAGCTCTCCAAGTTCCCTATCTAGTGCTAGTCGTTTCATTTCAGTATACCCTCTACATCCTACATCCCTAACAATTTGTTTTACATATTCCAAACGTGGCCTGCCTACACAATTTTTCCCTTCTACCTGTCCTTCCAATATTAAAGCGACTATTCCAGGATGCCTTAGTATGTGGCCTATAAGTCTGTCTCTTCTTTTCACTATATTTTTCCAAATGCTACTTTCTTCATCTATTTGCCGCAATACCTCTTCATTTGTCACTTTATCCACCCATCTGATTTTTAACATTCTCCTATAGCACCGCATTTCAAAAGCTTCTAATCTTTTCTTCTCAGATACTCCGATTGTCCAAGTTTCACTTCCATATAAAACGACACTCCAAACATATACTTTCAAAAATCTTTTCCTGGCATTTAAATTAATTTTTGATATAAACAAATTATATTTCTTACTGAAGGCTCGTTTAGCTTGTGCTATTCGGCCTTTTATATCGCTCCTGCTTCGTCCATCTTTAGTAATTCTAACTCCCAAATAACAAAATTCTTCTACCTCCATAATCTTTACTCCTCCTATTTTCACATTCAGTGGTCCATCTTTGTTATTTCTATTACATTTCATTACTTTTGTTTTGTTCTTGTTTATTTTCATGCGATAGTTCTTGCGTAGGACTTCATCTATGCCGTTCATTGTTTCTTCTAAATCCTTTTTACTCTTGGCTAGAATTACTATATCATCAGCAAATCGTAGCAGCTTTATCTTTTCACCTTGTACTGTTACTCTGAATCTAAATTGTTCTTTAACATCATTAACTGCTAGTTCCATGTAAAGATTAAAAAGTAACGGAGATAGGGAACATCCTTGTCGGACTCCCTTTCTTATTACGGCTTCTTTCTTATGTTCTTCAATTGTTACTGTTGGTGTTTGGTTCCTGTACATGTTAGCAATTGTTCTTCTATCTCTATATTTGAACCCTAATTTTTTTAAAATGCTGAACATTTTATTCCAGTCTACGTTATCGAATGCCTTTTTTAGGTCTATAAACTAGAGTTCTAGGTCTATATATGAATATATGAGGGTTATTTTTTTTCAAGGTCCGATTGGTCATGAAATTAAAACCACAGTGAAAATAAAAATTTTTTTATTTGTAACAAGTATTTACATAGTTACTCTATTTCTCTACATAGTCGCCACTCCGATTTAGACATTTGTCGTAGCGTGGTACCAACATTCCAATACCCTCGTCATAGAACCCTCGTCACAGACATCGAGCTGCAGACATCTGCAGCTCGATGTCTGTGCCAAAATGTTATCCTCCTAGCCAGCGTTTCATGTGAGCAAAGAGGTGAAAATCAGATGGAACCAAGTCCGGGCTGTATGATGGGTGATCAAACACTTCCCAACGAAAACGCTGCAGAAGTTTCTTTGTTACAGCTGCAGTGTGTGGCCAAGCATTGTCATGGAGAAAGACAATGCCTGATGACAACGTTTCTCTCCACTTATTCTGAATTGAGGGCTTTTTCATAAAGTTGTCTCCAGCGTTCCACAAAGTGAAACACTGGCTAGGAGGACAACATTTTGGCACAGACATCGAGCTACAGACCAGTGTAGAAACATGGCTGAAAACACAGGCGGCTCTGTTCTATGACAAGGATATTGGAAAGTTGGTACCACGCTACAACAAATGTCTAAATTGGAGTGGCGACTATGTAGAGAAATAGCGTAACTATGTAAGTACTTGTTACAAATAAAAAATTTTTTATTTTCACTGCGGTTTTAATTTTGTGATCGATCAGACCTTGAAAAAAAAATAACCCTCGTATATATAAATAATGCAAGGGGAATATCTTGAGGAAGGGAGCTGATTCAATAAGAAGTAGCTATCAATCTGATTAATTTTGATGTCGATTCAGTATGAGTAGATCAGGTGGCTGTTGAAGCAGATTTTAAAATAACTAGTGTAAATTTACCTTCAAAAATTTATGTATGCTAATCATTTGATTCAGTTATAAATAACTGGTATTATTTATAATAATGAAAACTAAAACTGCATATAATTGTTTTTTTTTTGTTAAAGAATTAAAACAATTAAAAATAAAAACTTACTTGACAGTTTAAATTCCTGTAAAAAAAATGTGGTAAAAACATTTACCAGATTAAGAGATTTTATAACTTTTATAACTAGAGAATCTAATTTGTTCAAATGTGATTTTAAACAATTCAGTTCTGTGTAGGAAATACAAAATAGAAAAATATAATTCCTCAGACATTATTTTAAAAGAAGAAGTGTCAAAAGGCATAGAATCTCGGCAATCATGTAGGAAAAGAAACAAACAAAATTCTACAACATTGAAGAAAGAGTCACCGACTCAAGACAGATGGTTAGAGAAAGTGCATCAAAAATATCAAGAAAAGTAAGCAAATGAAGATAAAGAAACCAAGTGAGCAAGATTGAACATTCATTACTGATAAGTGCAATTGAGAGCTACCAAAACAGAATGAAGTTTGACTGGCACTTAGACGCCAGTGTAAACCCACCGGCTTGGTCTAGTGGTGAACGCGTCTTCCCAAATCAGCTGATTTGGAAGCCGAGAGTTCCAGCGTTCAAGTCCTAGTAAAGCCAGTTATTTTTACATGGATTTGAATACTAGATCATGGATACCGGTGTTCTTTGGTGGTTGGGTTTCAATTAACCACACATCTCAGGAATAGTCGACCTGAGACTGTACAAGACTACACTTCATTTACACTCATACATATCATCCTCTGAAGTATTATCGGTAGTAACGATAGTTACCTCTAAGTAACGGTAGTTACCGGAGGCTAAACAGGAAAGAGAGAGAGAGAGAGAGTTAGACGCCAGTGTAAATTGCAATATCGTGCAACAGAGACACCTCAAGACCACAAATCTCACTTGTAAAGTCAACACTAGTGCTAATTAAAATATAGGGTACTAGAGATGCCACAAGAACATGAAATTGGTTTAGAGCATAGGCATCAACATCATGAGTGAAATGCTGATCTTTCAGCACTTGAGAATGCAATCAGCACATTTTGTGATAGCATTCATGAAATTTGTACAAAATGTTATCCTATCCAGATTTCAATATTTCAATACGGAGCAACAAAACATACATACCTGACAAATATATAAAAACAAACATCATTTGCTATTTTGTCATTGCTGTTCTTTAATTATGACTAAAAAAGAGAAAAAAATTTTAAAACATGCTTTTCTTAAAATAAATAAATAACAAAAACAAAACAATTTTTACTAAAAAATAATTTTGTTTTCAAGAAAAATTACTTGTAAGAAAATTTTCTTTTTATGCATGACTAAAAAGAAAAACATGGGGTGCGCTTTCATATACAACCAGTTTGAACCAACCAATTAGAACGCATCCCATGCTTTTCTTTTTAGTTATGCATAAATAGAAAATTTTTTTTAATAAGTAATTTTCTTGAAAGTAAGATTATTTTTTACCTTTTAGTGCAAATTGAATTGTTTTGTTTTTGTTATTTATTTTTTTTTTTTAAAGAAAGCATGTTTTTAAATTTTTTATTGTACTTTTAATTACTATTATTTAAAAATTTAGTGACAGTGGGATATTTTTTCTGTGAAGGAAGTATCTTTTAATTTTATTTCAAATAAATTTGTGGGAAGATCTTTTAAATGTGTCAATTTATTAAAAATGGCAACGGAAACATAACAAGCTATTTTATTTATTTATTTTTCTTTTCATACATATAATCATGTAAAATTTTTGGTTCAAAGATTACTTACAATAACCTAAAACGAAGACTTCATGCTAATGGCTGAGGGACTACAAGGGGAACAAAACTCAAGAACATGTAACAAGGCATATTGTGAGTCCAACAAATGATCTCTAGAAAAAAAAAACTTAAAAGAGTGATATCTGTTACTTTAAATAATTTTATAACTGTCAGTATCATCATAATAATACTGTTTACAATGACACAATCCTCGTATTTTTTGGTATATACTTGTAAAGCATAAGAGAAGAAATTTCAATATATTGATACTGAAGGTCTTCAATTCAATTCCTGGGTTGGACCATTGACCTTTTAGAAATCATTTTTTCTTTTAGAAATCATTCATTTAATAATGGGAAACAGTACCTAGTAATTTTTAATTATTTATTATTTTTTGGTAATTTTACTAAAAGGCTTTCTGCATTTACAGAAGACAAGAAGGTGATCTGTACAGAAAGAGATTTGTAGTAATAGTATGTGTGGAATATCTAGGAGTGTAGTGGAGCCAAACTACAGTTTCTGAACATAGCAAACTATGGCACTTTTGTAGTTTATGCTTAATTTGTTTTAGGGTGTGAATGGTCCACTTTCATTCTGCTTTATCAGAGATTTGATTCACCAAATAAGCTTGAAGGTTTTGCTTAGAAATATAGAATGGAAATTTTGTAATGTAAATACTATGTCTGACTGCTAGGATTCAAACCCAGGATCTTCTGGATTAAAAGCTAAGACAATACCTCTTCTCTACAAAGGACAGCACTTTGGATGGTTACAGAAGGGACTGATTTCCTCCAACTTATTTCCCATTAAAATAAAAACATAAGAATAGATAAAATTATCCTTTCTGTTTATATACTCAGTCATCCATCAAAAAATTGTTAAATTTACCTTGGAAATATAAGAAAGATACACAGATTTAATTTAATACTGTAAAATACTAACTGATTCATTATTAATAGAAAAAATGTATTATAAGACAAAATACATACAGTGTAGAAGAAGCAAGATTCGTATCCTGATGTTTTAACTGACCATCCAAGGCAATTCCACGGCGTTCTTTGTTTGATTCAAGAACTGGTACCAAATATATTACTTTTTGAAGTGAAGAGCCTGGATTTATGGGACATCCTTCTCTGTAAAAGTAAGGTGATTTAAGCAATAAATACAATTAAATTACAGGAAAAAATTATATAAGCAGGTAATCAATTAGTGCTTAATAACAATTTGTATCAAGCAATCATATTCTCATTCAGAAAAACCTTTTTACTTTATATTAAATCTTTCAACTTCATATCCACATTTTTTTATAAGCGTTTTAAATTACAATAAAAACCTAGATAATATGGTAAACTGCATCTTACAATCTGGAGGTTCTGTATCAATTTTTTTTTGCAACAATAGCTAAAGCAGTTTTAAAACAACCAATTCCTTTTTAATAGTTTTAGTTAACTAGATATTGTTCTCTACATTTGTTGGCATTTACTAATGTCTAATGACCATAACTACTGATACTGTTTTAAAAAAAATTACAATATACAGTCAGCAATAGTAGTTAAAAACAACATTGTTTACTAGATTGATGTTTCTTAATTTATTGGTATAAATTTTCATTGGCTTTTGTACTTCAATGTAGAAAAATCTTTTAATATATTTAATAATTAAAAGACTTTTTTTTATTATCATATAAAAAAATATTTATGCAATATTTAATAAAATCAGTAGTTAGTTACACAGTTCATTGGAAATTTCTATCTGCTTGCTAAAAAGAATGATATCTGACCTTCTTAAAAAAAAAAAAATTGATCCAATATTTGAATAACTAAATTTAATTTTAATGAAATTTTTGCTTCAGTGCAACATATTGGAAATGCTGGTAGACATCCAATCCTTGGAATCGTCCAGAAACTGTGTTAAACTACCATTCAAAAATGAACTATGTAAATATGATTCATATTTACTATTCCTTAACCAAAAGGCTTCCTTGTGTCATATTTAAAAGATTGTACTTTTAAATAAACATAATTCATTATTATTTATTAGATTATATTTTTAAAAGATTTCATTAGATTTATATTTTAAAAGATTTTACATAATCATATACAAAAATCATATTCATATAAAATCATAATCATACACAAAATGGCAAGCATTTTGTTTCAGTGTAAATAAAATGTAACACATTCAAATTGATATACACTTTATTTCATTAGAAGTGTGACCAAGACGTGTGATTTGAATATACTAAAACATTTTGGGACTGTAGACTGTTATCCAAGAACAAGATGAAAATTAGAATTCTTAAGTACTCTATAAACTCAAATACTAGCTTATTTCAAAGTGTTTAAAATAACTCAGAATTTAATACCAATTTGTTCAGGTGTTGTTGGGATGCTACCTAAAAACGTTAATGTCTATGAAGGAAACTGATGAGAAAAACAGATTTTTGGACATGTGTTACTGATTACCTTCCACTAATAAGAGTCCAAAGAAAAAAAATTATGAATGTAACCAAACTGGAAAAAATCAAATTTTTTAACTATCTGGTAACAAACATGTAGTACTAATGGTACAAACATAGTCCATTATTTGATGAAAATAATAATAGTTCAGATATTCTGTATTAAGGAAATGGTGTAGAAGAAAAGAATGATGAATATTACTTCAAAACAGAAGAAAAAACACTGAGGTATCTTCTACATTCAGTGAGTTATGTCTTTGTAAACTGTATTTTGTTGTTTGTTACTATGCTGTCAGCAGTATCAATAAATTAATTTTACACGCCATATTCTTATACAAACCATATGATACAAGTTTTATATTAAACATCGATACTTTATTTAATTAGTTAAATAACTTGATTAGAAATATTAGGATAATTGTCAACAGATTTAGTAGAATTTAATTAGAAGACAATTACATTGTATCATTTTATGACAAATAATGATTAAAGTTTCACAAAATAATTAATTTTAATCACTTGTAGAATGGAAGACTTTATTAGAAGTAAAGATAAGTAAATAGAAGAATCTTACTTTACCATTTTAAACGACATTACTCAAATTATCATCAATGATAATTATTATTGTTGAAAATTTGAAGAATATTTGAAATGAAGACCACCTGCATATAAGTAGATAACTTTCATTAAAGTTTAAATTTATTTCAGCTTGTTATTAAAATTAATTATTTCATATATTTTAATTAATATTACATTGTTTAATAAACATCTTATAATAATCGTACAGTTGTAGGAACTTAGCACAGAAAGTTTTAATAAGTTGATTGATTTCTGAAGCAAATATGAAGCCCTCTTAAGTAAACGTATGTGCCAGCTTCATAGTATTACAACATTATGAACACAGCTTCATTATTCAACTCACAATTACTCTCCACTCAACAGGCACTCATCTAGAGCAGTGATTTTCAACCTTTTCAGCTCCACAATCCCCAAAAAGTAAAAAAAAATATATAATGAATATTTTGCCACCCACCCACAAAACTAGGTTTTGGGTTTCACAACCCTCTGAAACCTAGTTATATGTCTGAACACGTTGTGCTCTTTAAAAGAGGCATAAGGGATTGCAGAATTTCAGTTTAGTTTCAAATGTGAAGTGTGTGTCTGGTGCCTTTATTTTTCATTTTTTAACCTCCAGGACCACTGTTAGGTATTGCTTCAGAGGTTGGGATTAATGATTTATAACATGTGAAAATGCCATGTCTGTTCGGGACTCAAACCCAGGATCTCCAGATCAAAGGTCGAGACACTACCACTTGCACCAAGGAGGCTGGCTTTATTTAAGTTTTTAAAAGTGTAGTTTTGAAAATAATAATTGAGGTTTCGGTTTTTTAGTGTGCAGTCAAATGGTGTAACAGTTTTGTTTTTTCAATTAGATTCATTTGCAATTCACAAATTGGATAAATTTGTGAAAAAATCAAATGAGCTATCTAAATCCAGTGAATGGATTGGTAAAAGGACAAGATTTAAAAGAACAGTTATTTAAATTATGGTTTTATCTCACTGGATGGAAAGCCTCATTGCATTGTTTGCTTTCAAGTCCTCTACAATGAAAGCATGCCATCAAAATTAATTTGATACTTGGAAAATAAACAGCCAGATCATAAAAGCAAACTCTTGGAATTTTTTGAAAGAAAATTACATACTTTGAGAAATCAACAAGCTTCTATTTGCAAATCAAGTCATACCAATAAAAATACATTTGAAGTACCATATGTTTGTGAGATATGAACGATTGATAGGGACAGAAAATATGTTGTTTTGCAAATTAATACCTGGTCACGCAACAGGACAATGCCTTTCTGATGTTTTTTATTAACCTACTAAAAACAACACAGGTAGGACAAAATATATTGCAGTATGTAGCGATGGTACAAAGGCGATAACAGGAAAGAACAAAGGATTTCTGAAAAAATAAAAGATCGTCTTATATCAAGGGCAGAATGGACATACTGCTTCCTTCACAGACATGCCGTAGCTGCAAAAAATATGCTGAAAAATCTCAAAAAAATTCTTTGCAAAGCTGTAAAAGTGGTTAATTTTATTAAAAGTTGACCATTACAGAATAGGCTGTTTGCTAAATTATATGATGAAATGGGCGAATTTTTTATATATTTCCACCTACTTCCAATTATATTGAAAAAAATTTGGATTGAAGAAGACAATTACTCACCACAGGATAGCATGAAGATGTATATGCATGAGCTAAAAATACAATTGGTGGAGTATTTCCCAGAAGATAAAAATGATATCTTGAAGAGATGGCTACTGAATCCAATTAGTGAAAATGTTGTTGCAACTGCTAAGTCACCAGTTGAGATTCATGACCAGCTCATCAAAATGTCTACCAATAAAACGATACAACTACAATTCACATCTGATGAGTTAGATACGTTTTGGCTTAATTGTCAAAGTGAATTTGGAAATTTAGTCACAGAACGATTGAAAATATAAATCCCTTTTGCCATGACTTACCTTTCAGAAAACGATTTTTTGCCTACGATTACGCTAAAAACTAAATATAGGAATCTTCTTTTATCACTTGAAAACAATTTGCTTTTGTGTGTCTCTAATGTAGATCTACGTATGGAGAAAATTTTAAATGAAAAAAATGCAACCCATCTCATTAATTTATTTTCTTTATATATATACTTATAAAATAATGTAAGTAGAATCATTATAATGAAATGTGCATTCCAGTAATATCGGTTTGAAACATTTATACCAAAAGTGTATGCTATAAATACAATTTTTCCTAGTCATAGCTGAAAAAGGTGTTCAAGAAACTTCTTGAACATACCAGTAGTATGTTTTTAATCATATACCATATTCATATATATTTAGTATATTTTTAATCATATACCAAGTTCAAAACAAAATACTGCCCTCATTTCCCTCAACCCCTCATCCTTCCCTCATCCCCTTTTCAACAATAATCTTCAGCTTTCAATTTTTTTTAAATAAGCCTCCTTTTCTTTCATCATTGTCACTGAAATTTGCAAAAGAACCTGAAATTTTTGATCCTGAGAAGATAAATAACTCAGTTCTTTTAGCACATTCTTTGAAATAATTATAAATGCAATAACAGAAATATTACAGTATTTGAATCTTCAAGCATGCACCCAATCATAAGCTAACATTTTTTTATAGAAAAAAATAAAAACAAATTGCAGTTTGGTCTAGCTCTACATTATGCCAGTAAATGCAGATTTATCTACCTAGATAACATTTGATCGAAGGTTTAATATTATGCTCATTCTATTCTGCTTACATTTGTGTAACTGCTTCCTTTATAAAAAGTAAAACATGCTCAAAACTTTATACAAAGCTATTAACAGCTAAAATATGTAAAAGATCTTAAAGCTGTACAGAAAACAGTTTTATGATCTCTATTTATTTATGAAGATGACGCATACTTGTGTATAAACATATCGTGTGCCATCTTTATATATGAAATGGATTACTGATGTTTATCATAATTCAAGCATAAAATTTACATAATACCTGATAAAAAGAAAAAAGATCAGGTGGTTATTGTAAGGGTTATCACATTACAACAGATAGGAAGCAATGAAAGCAAATCATTCTAAAATATGGCATATTCACTCTCCAGAATAACTGACATCCTTCATCAATGAACTGAATTCAGGATTGCATCCCAGCATGCCAAGCCCACAGAAATACAGGTAGTATTCTGCACAACATGTGACTCTCACATGCACCCACAGAAGGGACTGGTCATATAGAAAATGTCATTACTATAAGAGAAAGTAACTCTTATTGGTGTTCCTTGTACCTTAGGTTTTTATACACCTCCAACCATAAAAGGAAAGTCTGGGACAAATAATATACAGCAACAAATTAATGTACCCTTTTCCGTATACACTGCCTTAACTCAATAATGAAAAATACTAGAGTAATAAAAAAACTTACTGTGTTTCTACACTAGCTACAGCTGTTCTATATTGCCCATTTTGGAATATCATTACATCAACTCCTTGATGGACCATTGCTTTAATTTTTTTCACAACTTTGTTACTGTTGTTACGAATACAGATGTTAACTGCAATTTTTTCACCATGTTGGTACAGCTATAACAAAATAAAGATAAATATTAATTTAATCCAGATTTAATTAATATCATTACATAGCATAAATTCATGCTTATGTGTGTATGTGTGTGTGTGTGTGTGTGTGTGTGTGTGTGTGTGTGTGTGTGTGTGTGTGTGTGTGTGTGTGTGTGTGTGTGTGTGTGTGTGTGTGTGTGTGTGTGTGTGTGTGTGTGAGTGTGTGTGTGTTGTGTGTGTGTTGTGTGTGTGTGTGTGTATGGTGTGTGTTGTGTGTGTGTGTATGGTGTGTGTGTGGTGTGGTGTGTGTATGGTGTATGTGGTGTGTGTGTATGGTGTATGTGGTGTGTGTGTATGGTGTGTGTGGTGTGCATTGTGTGTGGTGTGTGTGGTGTGTGTGGTGTGTGTGTGTGCCTTGATGACTTTTAAATAATTAAATTTCAAACAACTGATGTAACCAGTTAAACTGTGCATAGCACTTTAATCTAACTTTTATGTAGTTACTACTTTAAAATAGTTAATTCTGTTTTATTTAAAGTACCCTTTTTTGTTCTAAAAATACTTTCCAACTATTTTAACAATATTAAAACAGTAAATAAAAAGATAAATAATTAACAAAAACAATACTTAACAGACCAATACATACATGTAGATTATACTTAATCTCTTTAACAATTTATATATTTTTTTACCTAGAAAAAAGAAGTCACAATTATTTGATTGAAAAGTTATATTGTTATTTTTATTCTACAAACCTGTTTATCAAGAACCACTTCAAGTTCTAATTCACCAGGACTAAGCATAAAGTCCTTGCGTACAACTGTGCATGGCTGACGACCTTGTTTAGATGGAGCATATTGAATTTTTCGAATTCCCAATGACACAGTGCTCCTGAAAAGTTCAGATAGAATTAAATGAATATGTAAATATTTCTAATAAATGTTTAATGGTTAATGCTCATTTTAACATCATATAATACATTATAAACACATATTATTGATATGCATGAAATATGGTTAACATTTTGAAAACAAACAATTGGAAATTGTCACAAATGTCCTAAACTTTTACAAGTTAGTAATTTTGTTAGAATTCTGTTATTTTATTTAATAATTATATGATTCAATATATGATTTTACAATTTGTTGATCATTATTAAAGATCTTACTACTAACAGGCCAATTCCATAGATATAATGGTTGATTATGGTCCTACATTACCAAGGTCTTAAAGTTCAATTCCCAGTTTAGGAAATTTCTTTAGAAAATAAAGATTTAATCACATATTAGATTCAACCCACTGGCCTGGTCTACTTAACTCATTGTCGCAAATCAGTTGTTTAACAGCTGATTTTCGAAGTCGAAGGATCTGAGGTTTGATTCCTACTAAAAGCTAGTTGCTTTTTTATGGATTTGAATACTAGACAGTGGATACCGGTGCACTTTGGCGGTTGGGATTAAATTAACATACCTCTCAGGAATGGTCAGCCTGGGTCTGTATAATACTACAGCTCATTTACATGTCATACATCATGGAGGTGTTGCTTATTGTTCGCTAGTTGAACAGATTGCAATGTACACATTAGGAAAATAAAAATATTACATTCCTATAATTAAATAAAACCTAGTTTCATATGAACTGTTAGTAATGAATTTCAACAAATAAGATTGAGGGAGATCTTAGAAAAATTAATTTTTTACTACACCATTGTAACCAGTTACAATCGACAACTTATGAAATGAGGATTTCACATATTGGTTTTGAAAAGTTTGTAATTAAAATTAAAATTTCAATTAAAATTAAAATATAATTACAATAAATTTATTTAAATTAAAATAGGAATTTAAATTATACATTTTTATATGCAGACAACAAAGGTTTATTGTTTTAAAAAAATAAAACAATAATTTACATATTTCGACAGTCAGAAAAGTTATTCTTCTCATTACATGAAATAAATAAAATATTTGTACACACATGCCTAGGAATAATTAAGAAATATGGCAAGCCTAATATATATACTAAAATGTATATTTATCATGATATATTATGTAATTATGTATTTTTCTCAATTACCACTACAACTACTCTGTACAATATGTCAAAATCATATCTGTTAAATAAGTATAAAAATATATAATAATAAATATACTAGCGAAAATAATATGAACTGCTTTGTAGCTTCTGTTACAAAAAAAAAACAAACAAAATGCATTGACATTTGAAAAAGTGAACAAATTTTTATCTGGTAGATAAATTTCAAATAAACACATAGCTTATGAAATATATATATAAGTTAAAGTGAAATAAGTGCGCAATTTAGGTTACATACATTGACAAAGACTAGAAGCAAAATAATCATACTTATGATAATGCTTAACGCTTGCTCCAAGAAAAAGTACTGAACTGTACTTAAAGAAAAAGAGATTATTTACCTTCGATGAGAACGATCGGTTTCATTTTCTCCAGCAAATATTTTTACAAAGTACTGCACTCCACAAGGCTGTCCTTCATCTTCTGGTCCAGGTTGAATAGTTACTGATGCTGGAGCACTAGGTGGAATTGTAAATGTAAATGGAAATGCATTTGGACCAAGCTTTTTCAACAGTCTTTCCTACAAATTCAGTAATTATACTTGTATATAATTATTATCACATTCATAAATATATACAACATGTATACAAATTTTGTATATATGTATATCATAATACTATTAATACAGTCAGAACTGATTTCCACATTCCAAAATCACAAGTGAACTGAATGTTATACAATAATCAAATTTAACTTTACTCGAATTAGTAACATTACAATAACCTTACTCGAATTTAAAAAACTCTGATAAAATTATCAAGGCATTAAATAAATTGATTTCTTCACTGAAATTATTAAATCGCTCTGCTATATCTTATATACAAAAGGAGCTTTATCCTTAATTTTGTAAAAACAGTTTTTGATTCTTCTAATTAAATACACATATAAAACAAAAATTTTGAAATAGCTTTTGTCTTAATTTTTTTCTAATTTTGTTCATATTTGATATATATAATAAATTTAAAATAAATTCTTTATAATAAATGAAATAAATTATTTTCTAATTAAGTGAATTACCACATTAATACTTTCACCACTTTCATTTTCTATTGTCTAGCTTTCCCATCTATCTATCAGAGTGACAGGGAGTCCATCACTCTAAATTATGTGATATTTCTGTGATACTTCCGTGATACTTTCCATGAATTCTTTTAATAAATTATATTTTGTTTATCATACATTTTATTACTTGGAATGGGTTTTATAATAAAAATTATTTAGAAAGCAAAGTAAATTTCAAAGAAATTCTTCTAATTATTGGTCAGAAAATTTATAAAACTTATGTTCAGGTGTTTTAACTTTCTTTTTTTTAATAAAAAATAATTTTACTCATTTTATTAATTTTTTAGTTTCATAAGATTGATGAAGAAAACTCATTTAACTTTCAACTTCATCCCATACTGCTTTTTTTACAACTTACATGATTTACCAGATCTATGAGAAGTCCTAGTAATGTTTCATTACAAGGAATCTCCAAGTACAGCAAGATACAGCTCCCAGTATGTCCATAAAGCCTAAGTAATAAAGTAATACTGTACCTGGAGCTTTGTTAAATTATGTTCTCGTTTTTCAGGTGGAGGATAGACTTGTTCTGATGCCAAATAAAGCTCTTTCTGGAAATTCAGTCCCATCACTTCATCTTCTTCTCTTCCATAACGGAAGCTACATATCACTTGTCCAAATATTTTTCGTTCACGAAGGTAATCATCATGAAGTACAGCCACTCCATCTATTTGATAAAAAGAATGTTATCATTACTTAATTTTTATTTTATTCATTTTTTTAAACTAGAATTATAACTTTTTTTTTTTTTGTCTTCAGTCATTTGACTGGTTTGATGCAGCTCTCCAAGATTCCCTATCTAGTGCTAGTCGTTTCATTTCAGTATACCCTCTACATCCTACATCCCCAACAATTTGTTTTACATACTCCAAACGTGGCCTGCCTACACAATTTTTCCCTTCTACCTGTCCTTCCAATATTAAAGCGACTATTCCAGGATGCCTTAGTATGTGCCCTATAAGTCTGTCTCTTCTTTTCACTATATTTTTCCAAATGCTACTTTCTTCATCTATTTGCCGCAATACCTCTTCATTTGTCACTTTATCCACCCATCTGATTTTTAACATTCTCCTATAGCACCGCATTTCAAAAGCTTCTAATCTTTTCTTCTCAGATACTCCGATTGTCCAAGTTTCACTTCCATATAAAACGACACTCCAAACATATACTTTCAAAAATCTTTTCCTGGCATTTAAATTAATTTTTGATATAAACAAATTATATTTCTTACTGAAGGCTCGTTTAGCTTGTGCTATTCGGCCTTTTATATCGCTCCTGCTTCGTCCATCTTTAGTAATTCTAACTCCCAAATAACAAAATTCTTCTACCTCCATAATCTTTACTCCTCCTATTTTCACATTCAGTGGTCCATCTTTGTTATTTCTATTACATTTCATTACTTTTGTTTTGTTCTTGTTTATTTTCATGCGATAGTTTTTGCGTAGGACTTCATCTATGCCGTTCATTGTTTCTTCTAAATCCTTTTTACTCTCGGCTAGAATTACTATATCATCAGCAAATCGTAGCATCTTTATCTTTTCACCTTGTACTGTTACTCCGAATCTAAATTGTTCTTTAACATCATTAACTGCTAGTTCCATGTAAAGATTAAAAAGTAACGGCGATAGGGAACATCCTTGTCGGACTCCCTTTCTTATTAGGGCTTCTTTCTTATGTTCTTCAATTGTTATTGTTGCTGTTTGGTTCCTGTACATGTTAGCAATTGTTCTTCTATCTCTGTATTTGAACCCTAATCTTTTTAAAATGCTGAACATTTTATTCCAGTCTACGTTATCGAAAGCCTTTTCTAGGTCTATAAACGCCAAGTATGTTGGTTTGTTTTTCTTTAATCTTCCTTCTACTATTAATCTGAGGCCTAAAATTGCTTCCCTTGTCCCTATACTTTTCCTGAAACCAAATTGGTCTTCTCCTAACACTTCTTCCACTCTCCTCTCAATTCTTCTGTATAAAATTCTAGTTAAGATTTTTGATGCATGACTAGTTAAACTAATTGTTCTGCATTCTTCACATTTATCTGCCCCTGCTTTCTTTGGTATCATAACTATAACACTTTTTTTGAAGTCTGATGGAAATTCCCCATTTTCAGAAATATTACACACCAGTTTGTATAATCTATCAATCGCTTCCTCACCTGCACTACGCAGTAATTCTACAGGTATTCCGTCTATTCCAGGAGCCTTTCTGCCATTTAAATCTTTTAATGCTCTCTTAAATTCAGATCTCAGTATTGTTTCTCCCATTTCATCCTCCTCAACTTCCTCTTCTTCCTGTATAACACCATTTTCTAATTCATTTCCTCTGTATAACTCTTCAATATATTCCACCCATCTATCGACTTTACCTTTCGTATTATATATTGGTGTACCATCTTTGTTTAACACATTATTAGATTTTAATTTATGTACCCCAAAATTTTCCTTAACTTTCCTGTATGCTCCGTCTATTTTACCAATGTTCATTTCTCTTTCCACTTCTGAACACTTTTCTTTAATCCACTCTTCTTTCACCAGTTTGCACTTCCTGTTTATAGCATTTCTTAATTGCCGATAGTTCCTTTTACTTTCTTCATCACTAGCATTCTTATATTTTCTACGTCCATCCATCAGCTGCAATATATCGTCTGAAACCCAAGGTTTTCTACCAGTTCTCTTTATTCCGCCTAAGTTTGCTTCTGCTGATTTAAGAATTTCCTTTTTAACATTCTCCCATTCTTCTTCTACATTTTCTACCTTATCTTTTTTACTCAGACCTCTTGCGATGTCCTCCTCAAAAATCTTCTTTACCTCCTCTTCCTCAAGCTTCTCTAAATTCCACCGATTCATCTGACGCCTTTTCTTCGGGTTTTTAAACCCCAATCTACATTTCATTATCACCAAATTATGGTCGCTGTCAATGTCTGCTCCAGGGTAAGTTTTGCAGTCAACGAGTTGATTTCTAAATCTTTGCTTAACCATGATATAATCTATCTGATACCTTCCAGTATCGCCTGGCTTTTTCCAAGTGTATATTCTTCTATTATGATTTTTAAATTGGGTGTTGGCAATTACTAAATTATACTTCGTGCAAAACTCTATAAGTCGGTCCCCTCTTTCATTCCTTTTGCCCAGCCCGTATTCACCCACTATATTTCCTTCCTTGCCTTCTCCAATGCTTGCATTCCAATCTCCAACTATTATTAAATTTTCATCTCCTTTTACATGTTTAATTGCTTCATCAATCTCTTCGTATACACACTCTACCTCATCATCATCATGGGCGCTTGTAGGTATATAGACGTTAACAATCGTTGTCGGTTTAGGTTTTGATTTTATCCTTATTACAATGATTCTATCGCTATGCGTTTTGAAATACTCCACTCTCCTCCCTATCTTCTTGTTCGTTACGAAACCTACTCCTGCCTGCCCATTATTTGACGCTGAGTTAATTACTCTAAAATCACCTGACCAAAAGTCGCCTTCCTCTTCCCACCGAACCTCACTAATTCCTACTATATCCACATTTGTCCTACCCATTTCCCTTTTTAAATTTTCTAGCCTACCAACCTTTTTTAAGCTTCTAACATTCCACGCTCCGACTTGTAGAATGTTATTTTTTAATTTTCTCGTGACCCCTTCCTTAGTAGTCCCCACCCGGAGATCCGAACGGGGGACTATTTTACCTCCGGAATATTTTACCAAGGAAGACGCCTCCATTATTGCTATGTGAAAATGCAGAGAATTATAACTAACGAAGTTTATTTAATTGATTAAATTTTATGAATTACTATTAGCTAGACTTAGGCTGATCCCTCCTGAGGAATGTCATTTATCATACATAGCAATAATCAGTTGAGAAGCAATAATCAAATATCTTAGAATTAAATTCAAATGAGAAAAACAGCCATGTTTTTCCCATACTAAGATTATTACTAATCATTTCGAATCAAAACTGTGACTAGCATTATTACTGTACCCTAAAAACATAATGTGAATTTATATACACAAAACACTTTAAAATTTATGATTTATTTATTTAACAATAGTTTTAATAATGAAAAGAACAACCAGATTTAATCAAAATTATAATTTTATGGTTTGGTTAAATACACAAATAAAACTTTTTCTAAATAATTTAAATTCTAATCATTAATTTAAATTTTAATTAATGTAGTATATTTTTGTTTATAAAGTACTTCATCCATTGAAAAAATTCTCCTAAAATAAACCAACTCATACAACTGTCTTGAAAAAAAAGCAACAAAATTTGATAACCTTAACTGCAACCAAAACAAAATGAAATCAAAATATAGAGACAACAAAAGTTGGTCAAAATAATATAAATGTAACTGCATTAGGACTCACTCTATGACTTCATAACCTACGCACAGTAATAATTTTCATTAATAAATGGGTTAGTTTGATCTTAGGCTAATGCATGTAAATAGCAATGTATAATGCATATTCCAACTTACAACTTTGTGAAAAATATAAAATTATAACAATATTATAGTTATATTTGCCTGTTTGGTATATCCTTGAAGAGCAGAATTCCAGTTGTCATTATATGTGACAGAAGGTGAGGTTTGGTATTATTAAAAAAAATCTCCCCATGGACATTTTTACATTTCAGTGATATTTGATTACCGAGATAAAAAATCTGTTAAAAAATTGTCGTGTGTGCATATATATGGGTAAATGTATGAATTTATTTTGCTGATCTAAAACTTTTGTATAAATCGAGGGCAAGAAAAGTTTAAAATCTAATCACATGTTTCAAAGCAAATTTGAAATTAAAATTTTTTTTTTTTAAATACATCAAAATTGTATTATATCAGGAACAAAGTTTTATACTTTATACTGGCTAAACAAAATAGTCTAGAATGTTTTTATCTTTTTTTTCAATAAGCAAGACTGTCAAGATAAAGATAATTTTTAAATTTATGATTAGAGGTATATATTATAAGACCTATGAAAAGGCCCGGATTGCTATGCAACTTTATTAATATTTACAACTATGGAGATAATTTTAACAGTTAAAAATTTTCTTATTAAATAGTTAATTTTCTTATTTTATTATTTGGAATTTCAGTTCCAGTATCAACTATTTTACAGTGTAAAAATTTAAAAAAAATAAAATAATACAATATGATTATAAAATAAACATACAAATTTTATTCTTCAAACAAAACAATTTTAATTAATCATACAACATGCAAATATTTTTATTAGGGTTAAAAATGATTTGATTTTAGTAAGAATACACATAGGTCTATTGTTGAAAAGTGTCAGTTGCTGCATCAACTGAATGAAAATAGCAAAAGATCTATTGAGTCAATTTAAAGACTCTTCTTAAAGGTTGTATTTATAACACTAAAATATTTATACTATGGCATAGTATGTAGAATTAAATATTCACTCTATAAATACACACTTTTTTCTAAGCATAATCACCGTCTCTTTTTGAAATAAATTATAAAATTTATATAATATGTAAAACATTATACGATTATAAAAAGGATTATATTTAACTAATAACAAGAATTATTCACTATTGAAGAAAGTCAGCATGGAAAGGAAAGAAAATCATAGTATTGGAATCAAATTGTAGAAAAATTTAATGAACTGAAGTATGAGTATCTAGAAGTGATATAAACATTATCGCATTAAACATAGAAATCCTGAAAAAACTTGATAATATGAACTGATATCTCAATGTTTATAGAAAAGTAATGTCATCAAGATTATTTTCATACTAAATTAAAATATACATGTACAAGGCGTGTTTTTAAAGTACGGTGTGTTTTGAATTTGCTACATACAATATTAATTTAATATACATTCAATACAATACTACAATGTACAATACGTAATATAAACAGATGGCGCTTGCGAAGTTCAGTTATTTTAATCAACAGTCAGTTTTAAATCAAGATTAGCATAAAATTAAGAATTATCAACAATAGTTTAGTCTATGGTAGATTGTTTATAATGAGTACTACAATTAGCGATCCTGCCCAGTAAAATTGACCTGTAGGTGGAAGCCTCTTGACTCGTTATATAACCGACTCAATGGAAAAGTCTTGTTGCAGGCATTAATTTTTGCAACGTTATGAAAATTAAAACGATGGATTGTTTGATCACACTGTTACCTGAGATAAAACCTGGATTTCTTATTCGAACGTTGAGTCAAAGCAGCCGTCAATTTGATGATGGCATTCATTATCTCAGACCGATGAAGTTCAAACAAGAAGGTCCAGTAAAGAAGTTATGGCTTACTGTTCTTTTGGGAAAAAAGGGAGTCGAATTTAGTGATCACGGAATTATTGTGAATACCGATACGTATTGTGAGACACTAAAAATCTCAGAAGAGCCTTAAAAAACAAACGACGTGGGACAATCCCGCGAAATTTTGTCTTTGTATAACAATGATCGACCACGCGGCAAATCAATGAGGCCGTAGGAAAAAATTTGTTGGTAAATCTTCAAAATCTTCCTAAATTAGCTCCCAAATTTTATCTTTTCTTCGCCATAAACAGTGGCTTGAATCACAAAGTTTTGACGACGAATTGAAAAATGGCGTTACTACATGGTTTACATCATTTTCAGCAGAATTTATTGAAGAGGAATGAAGAAGTTGGTGAAACGCTAAGAAAGATTTTTTGAAACTGAAGAATAAATAAATAAATATAGTTTTTGTAGTTTTAAGTAACAAAGTTTATTCTTGTTTTTCACTTTTGCTTTTATTTCAAAATGGATCTTATTTCAAAAATACGCCTTCATAAAACTGTTATCTAGCCTTTCCTAACAAACCGTGCCGAAAATTGGTCTCTACTGAAGAAGAATAAGAAACATCTTATAATATACAAGAAATTAGATACGACACCACTAAATTTTACGACACCATTAGATTCCAAACTGTTACCACAGACCCTAAGTCGAGCACGAGACGTCTCAACCGTCAGACGTCTCTGCTGTTATCGAGTAGATTAACTGCAATGTGGTTTACATGATTCTGATACTTATTCTGGAATGGGTGGAAACGGGTCAGTCAGTTTCTCTTCGATCCAGTCATGGTAAGAAACCCAATCCGTTCGTTTCGTATGAAGAATAGGCCTCCCTTTCCTCCTTAGCACCGTCGTGCTCAATGTAAGTACAACAGGCGAGTGGTCCGACGATGAATCATAGTTGTTCATCAGAGTGTGTGCAGATGATATACCCAGTATGTCGGCTGGAATCCCGATACCACGTCCAGGCGCAGATTTTTTTTGGCTCCTCAGCGATCTACCCCTGCTGTTAGTCAACCGGGAACCCCACAATGGGTCTTTCGCGTTCCAGTCTTCTCCGGCAATAAATCTAGAACCCAGAGTCGCAAAGAAATCGAAAAACAACTCATCAGTTACAGTAACCGCGGAGGGCAGCAGACAGCAAACAGCCTAATAGGCCCCAACCAGTCTGTAATTTCAACTGTGGTTGCCAGAATCTGGTCAGTGCAGAAATCCGGAAGTTGGTGATGCCGCAGAGAACTCCGAATCAGAATCGCGGTTTCTCCATGGGCCCTCCCATCTGGGTGATTTGTCACATACAGAATAACCTTGAAGCCTGAGGTAGTTCCGGAGAGTAAAGTGCGTTTCCGATATCAAAATTACGTCAGGGAATTGGAAACTCCCATAAGTCCTAGCTCCTCACGCCTAGAAAATCTACCGTTAATGTTCCATGCAGCGATTCGTAGAAATCTGGACATCAACAGATTTTGGAGAGTACCTGGGTGAGCTAGTATATCAGACTCCCAATCTGTTGAACCAGGAAGTCTATATTTAATAAAAGCCTGTTAAGCTTGTCCACACTGCCTTTACTAGCACGCCCAGCTGCCGCAGCATACATTTTATGAGCATATTCAGGCTCCGCGTTGACAGTCCTCAGCACCCCACGACTCAACGAAGGAAAGTTTTTATCATCAAGCGCGGGGCCGGCCACCTTGCGACCAGCGGGTTCGATTCTCGGAACAAGTTGCAAGTTCCAATTCGCCTTCCGCCTAAGCTTCCTCCCCAATATCTCTTGATATACTCTGCAGCCTCGGTAGTTTGCCGGATGGTCGGACTGACACAAGGTGCAGGTTGCAGGAGTGCTGCTGTTCTTTCTGGAACAGTCAGCTGTCCGATGACTCTCTCCACATTTCACGCAGCAAAAAGGCATCATTAAATTGTTTTTAGTGTGCCCATATTGCTGACACCTCATGCATTGCACGAGGTCTGTAGGCTTCCGTGGCGTCTCGAATGACATTCTGCAATTGACAATGTACTCCAATTCAAAGATGGCCTTATTGTTCTCCTGTGGCTCCAGGTTCACGAAGAAAGTCAATGTGAGCTCCTTAGTTATCCTGTGGCGTGCATTTATCAACTCCTTCACCCGATGCCTGCGGCCTTCGATTTCGTCCTTTATCACCACCAGTGGAATAGAGAGGTGCAGGTATCTGGTTACAACATGAAAGGCTCATCGGTCCTTCCTTGTGAAAGTATGACCTATCAGACCGTGCTCTTGAATAACATGTGCAATCTTCTTGTACGCTTCGATGTCCCTAGAAATTATTCTCAACTGCTTACCTCCAACCAGTCGAATGCTGTAATCACTCTTGCACACAGCTGCTTCCAGCAGCTCGTACAACTTCAGCACGTCGTTTATTCCATAAAGCACAATCGGAGGATGCTTGACTGGCTCAGGTTGGTTCACAACTTCTGTATCCTCTAGTGGAAGGCCATTAAACCTATTCGATAGCGATAAGTTGCCATTGCTAGGACTATGATTCACTGCTTGCCTCCTTGGCACAGGTATCGTCCTCCACTGACTAGCAGTAGACTGGGACTCCATAGTTACAATTTCGTTATCACTCGAAGCAGATTGTTCGCCAAGTCGTTTCTAATAAGCTTCCTGCGCGCAGCCCTCCTCGGGTCCCTATCCAACAATGGTAGCGGACCACATTTTCTGGATGGTACATGACAACCTACAATCTTAGATGACCCCTCGTCTACCATATCTGCCGAAGGCAACTGACCCATATCCCGCAAGAACTAAGCATACATAAGCATAAACAACACTAGAAACCATATAAAGCAAACAAAGAAGTAAGGAAAAAAGTAAATAAACAATGAACAAATGGAGCGGTGGAATGAAATGATCCTCCAATATTATATTTGGAAAGAAAAAAATAATAATAAAATTTATACCTGATGATATTTAACTTCCAAAACGCAACCGAATTTATAAAACATAACTCAACACAAAAATAAATTTTAGGTAGAATACACTAACATAAGCAAACACATTAAGTGAAAGTATTATATAAATGAATTAATAAAGTCACCATAAAAGCAAGAAAACTACACTAGATGGAAGAACAAGAAGGTAGGAAGGCAGGCTAAATTGAAGGAAATATAGAAGGGGGAAACCAGGGGGAGCAGACATCAGGCGAATAAGCTCAATAAGGTATAAATAACATTTGACTGATATAAAATATTAAGATAATTAATTTATTTTTATATTATAAATTTGGTTTAATTTGTAATTTATTATTGCTTAATTCACAAGATCAGAGGTTTCGTGACATCATAATAATTTCTGTAGAAAAATATCAAGTCCGACCTAAATTCAAATCTGGAAGTAATATTACAAATCCTGACACTTCATCACAAGGTCAGCAAAGTTATTTAAAGTACTTTTTATTGTCAACTATCACAAATGTCAACATATTTAAATAAAACTTTACATATACTTCAATCATAAAATATTTAACGATGTTATGGTATATTAATTAATTAGAAATTTTATTATAAGTCTGTAAAGTTTACACTTTCATTTTTTCATCAATAGACAGTAGTGAGTAGTAACATGATTTCCCCAGCTCTGTTTCTCCTCTTAAAGGCAAGGTTAAGCTGTCTCTGTTATTGACAAAAATTCAATTAACTTAATTGGATCTATCCTTTATAAATCATAATATTAAATTGGAATTATTTTGATTGTTGATATGAAAATAAAACGGGATTATCCATTGTATCATTTTTCCATTTGCTCGTATGTTGCTTTTCATGTCATATTTATACAGAGTGTCCCATATAAAACGCAACCCAACCTTATATTGGTAGGCATTGAAATAATAAAAAGGCATGTGTAAATGTAAATGTAATTTTTATTATTACCATCCATTACCTTACATTTGGAGTAAATGTTGGAAGTGGCCGCCATCTTCTTGAATACAAGCTTCAATTCTTTTTACAGCGTTTCTTGCAACTTTTTTCAAAGTTTGTGGCTGGATATTTAATACAGCTTGTTCAATATTGACTTTCAATTGTTCAAGTGTTCGTGGTTTGTTGCTGTAGGCTTTTTCTTTGAGGTAACCCCGTAGAAAAAAATCCGCCGCAGTCAAATCTGGAGATATTGGTGGCCACAAGCCTCGACCGATAACACGATTACCAAAGAATTCCTCAACGAAATCAGAAGTTGAACCTGCGTAGTGCGATGTCGCACCGTCATGTTGTAGCCAGCAGTATCTGTCTTCCTCTTCCAAGAGTGCGATGAACTGAAATAAAATATCCTGATATCGTTCTGCATTAATGGTGTACTCGAAAAAATAGGACCCATTATTTTCTTCCGCGATATCGCGCACCACACGCCCGACTTCTGCGGGTGTGTTTTCTGTGATAAACATGGGGATTTTCAGCACTCCAAATTCTACTGTTTAAGTAGCCATCCAAATGAAATCGTGCTTCATCTGTGAAAAATAACGAATCCATAACATTAATTCCCTCACGCAGAAATCGACGGAACCGTTGACAATATTGTAGCCGTTTTTCTTTGTCGGGCTCAAGAAGTTGATGAACCGTTTGAATGCGATAAGGTCGTAATTGTAATTGTTTGGTCGCCCGATGAACAGTTGATTTAGACAAATTAATTTCAGCAGACAAACGTCTGATCGATTTATTTGGTGAGGCGAGTAATCGGTCTTTGATTTCAGTGACTGTATCTGTATTCAACACTGACGCAGATCTTTTGTGTTCTAATCACATTTTGTGTTCGACGCAGATCTTTTGTGTTTCTGGCCGACGGGAGTACGTTAAAAGCCGGACAGGTGTTGGCCTACAGTTCGGCTCCCAAGGTTCTCATGGAAGAGGACGTTGTAGAGGGCGGCCACACCGTCTATGTGGTTGTCCCTGACAACTTTCAGGAGGAGCGTAAGGTCGTGTGCGACCTAATTAATGGTATCGGCAAGATTTTCTCACTTACCAATAATAAGCTATCCTTTGGTGTTGCAGGCGATAAACTAGGTGTTTATCTAAGAAAAATCCTAGAATATGGTGGAAGGAGGAAAAATCGCATAATGAGGATCTATCTGGAACAAAGTCTGGAGCTACGTTGAGAGGGTTTCGGGACCCCTTCGAAGACTGTGACCGTAAGCGCATCCAATAAAAGTTATGCTGTCTTGCTCAAGCAAGTGAAGGATCGTGTTCAGAGCAATCTCCCGGAGATCCTATCCCTACGAAGAGGTCAGGGGGGCGAAGTGCTTATTCGGGTCAAGGATGAAGGCCAGGGGGCGGATGGTCTTCAGAGGAAAATTGCGGAAGCGGCTGAATGTGCGAAGGCCACATGCACGACTAGAGGTCGATCTAAAAAGCTGTGTATCAAGGACATTGACAAGCTAGCTACCGAGGAAGCGATACTTAAGGGCCTCGCATTTGCCTCGGGGCTGGATGTGAGCGAGTTCCGCGGTCTGACTCTTAGACAAGCGTATGAGAACACCAAAACTGCCACTTTTTTGATGCCGTCTAAGGCGGCTGACCCTCTCTGCAGAAGTGGTAGGATCAAGTTTGGGTGGGTCTTTTGCCGAGTCGCACTCAGCGCTAATAATGAGAAGTGCTTTAGATGTTGGGCCGTTGGTCATATAGCTGCCCATTGTGACGGACCTGAGGTTATTGTCCATACCAACAGAAGCACCATTTCCCATGATTTAGTGGAAAAAGTTGCTAAACGGCATAAGGTGGATCTAGTTGTGGCCAACGAGCTAAATAAGTCAATTTCTCCCAAGCAGGTATGGTACACCGATAGGAGGTGCGACGTGGCCATGATGGGTTTTGGGAGCAGACTAGGATAAAGCCTGCTTTTAATTGCAAGACTGTCAAAGCAGGTAGCCATTGCACCAATAGACGAGGCCAATATTGTACCAATAGATCCTCTTAGATCTCATGCGCCAGCTAAGTCTTCATTGCCTTAACGACGCTTCTCCTACACGAGACGGTGCTGAATTTAGCTATCCTTGATGGAAGTTGGGACCACGAATATTGTACCTGAAGAGTCCTGGATGACGATGTGACCAGCGTTTTTGGAGATATGGGACCCATTGTTCGTAGCTAGGAATAATAGCCCAGTCAAAAGATTGACTAATTACCAAGCAGAAATGGTTGTCACTAAGGTAGCAAACAGACTGTGCGAGGTGCATCAGTCATCAGTTATTTCCAGAGGCTTTTCAAGAGGTCGTCATGCATAAGATCTCCTTAATTGTTAGAAATTGCACGAATCACAAGGCTGATTATTAGTGGACACCGAAGGTTGCCCGTATTGGGAATGAGCTTCAACGACGTAGGAGAGTAATGCAGAGACTAAGACGCAGGGACGTGGTGGGTCTTGATAACGCAGTTCGGCAGTACAAGAACTGTAGAAGAACTCTCATTTACGAGATCAAGCTCGCAAAGCTGCTAAAGTGGCAACAATTATGCGAAGATCTTGATAACAACCCGTGGGAACAAGCCTATCAAATTGTTACGAAAAACTTGCTAGCGTTTAACGGTTTTGACAGAAGATTGCGTCAGGAGAGAAGTGGCCAAGTTTTTTCCCTGCGCGGAGCAACAGATTGAGGGCCCAGTTGAGTTTCAGAAGAGGCGCTTCACCTTGGTCGAGGTAATCTCAGCGATTAGCAGTCTAAAGAACGATAAAAGTCCGGGTCCCGATGATATCGCAACCAAGGTGCTAAAGGGCCTGATCAACATGATAAATCAGCAACTGGAGGATGGGACATTTCCTCGTTGTTGGAAGGAGCCGTCAGGAATTTCGTTCCTTATGCTTTCTGAACGCCACGGCTACGGCGATAGAGAAGATGCAGCCCACCAGAATACTTGAACTCAATAGGATACTGATACATACCCAAATCAATATGGCTTTACGAAGGGCAGATAAGCCATACAAGCCTTATTAAGAGTGGTGAACTGGGCGGTGGAAACCAGGACCAGGACGCGTAGAACCAGGGAGATCCCGACCCTCGTCCTACTGAACGTCAAAAATGCCTTTGGTTCAGTACCGTGGAAGGTGATCATGGAGGCCGTCAGGGGGAAGGGAATCAGCGACTACCTGCTGAAGCAGAACAGCGATTATCTCAGAGATAAAAGAGTCCACTTCTTGAAGGCGGTTTCCGTTTTTCGATATAAGGAGGGATCCCACAGGGTCGGTGTAGAGGCCCCTCTTATGGAATATTGTCTTTGACGGTGTGCTGGACGTTAATCTGCATCCGCAAACACAATCCATCGCCTTTGCGAATTATTTGGCTTTCTAGTTCGTGCGAGCAATGAGATTGAGACTTAGAAGCGAGGCAACGCAGCGCTTGCCTCGATAGATTCCTGGCTCAAAGACCACGGTCTAGACTACATGATTGTGGTGGACAGAAGGAAGATAGAACTTATCGACTTAATAGAAGATCATAGTATTCAGCCCAAAGACAGAGTTGAGTGTCTGGGAGTCACACTTGGTAAGTCGTGTAAGTTTAGTGATCATGTGTTATAGGTTTGTGCAAAGGCTGAACGTACCTCCTCTGCGATGAGCCATTTGATGTCCTCTCATGTTTCCCCCAGAGCGGCCAAACGTAGGGTCATAATGGTGCCCCCCATTATGACCCCCCTACATACATAGAATAAGACTGACGTTACCTATACACGGTGACCTCAATCTTATTGTATTCAGTCCCGGTGTGGAGGTCCGCTGTTTCCATCAGAAGAAACTTGGCGTGGTGTCGGCGTACAGAACGATTTCGTACAACGCCGTTTGTGTGTTAGCTAGGTCCCCCCGATAGACCGCAAGGAGAGCAAGGACGAGGTCAAATCTAGTACGTTACGCGCCTGGCAAGATTGTTGGGAATCTGGTGAGAAAGTAGCCTGGATCAGGAGGTTAATCCCTGATCTGCGGATCTGGCTGAAGAGGAAGCACGGAGAAACAAATTATCATATTAGGCAGATCATGTCTGGGCATGGACTATTCGAAGCGTACCTTTATGGCGCATGTACAAGGGAGTTTCCCACTTCTATGTTCTGTGAAGATCGGGACTCAGTAGACCACACATTGTTTCACTGTCCTGAGTGGGAAGACAAACGCAGGCACGCCGGTATCGGTGATCTATCACCGGAACAACTGATGGGGTATATGCTGTCCAGAGCAAGTAACTGGAATGGTGTCGACGTATTTGCCAGAACCGTTCTCCAAGCTAAGGAAGTAGAAAGAAAAGCAGAGGATTTTAGGAGCAGCTGTCCATGGAGAAGCTGGGGTTGGTGGATAACCGACTTGGGAAACCTCTGCTCGTCCACGCTTGGTCACTCCCTCCCTACTCATCGAGATCACCTGATGAAAGGTTCTGTGTACAAGCGAAGAAACGGAACCGAGAGCGAAGGACAGCCCCCTGCTGAGACGAGCGTTTATTTTACGAGCGTTGCAGCGCACGTTGAAGCATTACTATACTTTCAATACGACTAGTCACACATCAACGGACGTCTGGTTTAGCGTACGTTTCAAATGTACGTACAATGCAGAACGCCCATATCATGCTAATGCGTTGCAACATTCTGTTTGTATCAATTGAGCAAACACACAACTGTGTTTTCAACGGCCGTCAATTAATAAAATACCTACGTTTGTACGAGTAATTTTATTATAGTGATAATAGAAAAAGAAATGATACGACTCCGAACTTTTGATTAGTGAAGTGTAAAAACGGATTGTTTTGTGTGATACTTCTTGTGAAGATTACAAAGATAAAAATTTAAAAAAAAACTGCAGCTTGTATTGCAGTTGCTTCATCTTTATTTGAAACATTCGACAATAAAACAGAGGCCGAAAAAAGTACTAGGAAAGTATTCACATATTTTAACATATGTCTATAATTCTAGATTCTGTTATATTGCCAAAGCAATTGTCCAGCCTACTTACAAAATGATTTGTGAAAGCATGTCAATAGCAATTAATAGATCTATTTATGTTTATATTGTTGTCAAAATCAAAATCTTCTAATCCCTAGATGGTTCGAGTATCGTCAAAATTATAACCATCACTTTTGCGGACAAAGTTGAGCAATACACAACACAATGTCAGCAGCAAAATCTACATTTACATCAATTGGCCTATAAAAGTTACGCCACTTAAAAATAATGTTTGTAGTTCATATATGAAGATCCAGTTGCAGTTGGTTTTATAATTTGAATGTGTTTTCTGTCTACAACCACCACACAGTTGGAAAAATTAGCTTGATATTTAAAACCCTCCACTATATTATTCCAATCTGCTTCATTAGGAACAGGAATACATTTTGGTTTTATCACATTCCACACTGTTCTGCACGCAGTTCTTACAGTTTCACTGCCATTGAACGTCCAATCCTGAAGTTATAGTGCAAACCCTTTAAACTGCATCCACTGCCAAGATACCTGAAAATAGAAACAGCCCTTATAACAATTGAACAACTCAGACATTTTTTCTTATATTTATCTGTTCTTACAATTGAACAACTCAGAAATGTTATTATTTTTTTACAGTACAAGGTGCAGAGAAGAAATAGGGAAGTATCAGAGATTACTTTGCCCGAAATCGCAAAAATAAAGTAGAAGCCAGTAGGTCGGGCTCCGAGGCAAAACCATAGGAAGTATGTATATGAAGAACAGATAGGTTTTTTAGAAAAACCTATGGAATTGCGAACTACCAACAGCAATATTCCAGAAAATCCAAAACAGATAAATAATAGTATTGATAAGGAGAGTGACAGTTGTGAAAATGATGTTGAGGGAACTGTAGATCAATAAGTTACTCCAACAACTTCAAAACAGCCTGTGGTAGTAAATACTGCAAAGCGTGCTTGAAAAATTAATTATGTTGGAGATAAATTGATCAGTTTTATGGATGCTCACCAACCAAAGCAAGATTTATCTGAAGAAGATCTATGCTTTTATCTATGCTTTTTTTAAATCTGCCTTCAGTTCGGAAATTAAATTCTGATCAAAAATTTACAATTAGAATGCATACACTGCAACTTGTACAAAACTTACTAAAATCTGCAGATACGGCAAATAGTGCAAGAGCAAATAATTTAAATGCTTCTTCTGCGCAACAATCTACTGCCATGCATGCTAATACAAATAACATACTACTGTTTTTTTTGACCAACATTTCTCTCGAAATTTATCTAGATCGTCATCAACAGCTAGTTTTTTCAAATTTTTCTCCAACTACTACTCTACTGATGAATCACATGTCGAAGACAGCTCACTCAGTCCACATTATTCAAATTTATAATTTATAAATACTGTACTTATTATACTTATTTTGCGAATTATTTTGTAGGCAGTTCATAGTTAATAAAATAAAATGTATTGAATAAGTTTTGGTACTTACCTTTATGTAACAGTAAGCATTTCTTCTGGTGGAACTGCGCTCCTCATATTAGTATCTTGTTACGATTAATAGAAACGCATATAGGAAGTGAAAATGGATTTTTGAACAGTGTTTTATGGATATTTGAATCTAGATCTTCCCAAGAGTAGAGTGACAATTTTCTGCAATATTTAAAAAAAATTGTGGCTGAAGGATCCGTCATAGTAATGGATAATGCGCCGTCCCATTGCCTGAAAACTGAAAAAAGTCCAAATGCTTTGTCCTAAATATAGGTAATTGCCGAATGGTTAAGGTTTAAATCGAAGAAAATCGCACACACCGAAGACATGTTAAAAGTAGAACTTATTAGTAAAATCAGTTAAACAAAAATACACTCATTATCAAGCAGATAAAATCGCAAAATCAAAAAATTGTTGGGATTATTGAGGGACATGGAAAAATTAGATTTTTTTCATTTTTCTAAAAATAATTATTTATTGTAACACCAAAACTATTTATTTTAATTAATGATGTAATTGTTGGTATATCGGTAATTTTTATCAATCATTTGTTGTTTATAATTTGTGTGCTACAATAACTGTTAAATTTTATCTACGTAATAATCATTTCACCCTTCTCAATAAAAGAGATGTTAAATCATATTTAAAGTTATACAATAAATAAAAATGTCCTCAGTTAAGTTTCTCTTAATTTAGAGAGGAAAATTTAATTTAATACACTTTTTTTTTAATAAAAAAATAATACTAATATTTTATTTTTTTAATTAATTCAACTAGAAAAAAAAGAGGTATTATAAAGTGATGATTAAATTGTATAAATATATCATTTTTACTTAAAAATTGGTTTACGTAGTAATCAAAATTTT
Source organism: Lycorma delicatula (assembly GCF_047948215.1). Classification (NCBI taxonomy): domain Eukaryota; kingdom Metazoa; phylum Arthropoda; class Insecta; order Hemiptera; family Fulgoridae; genus Lycorma; species Lycorma delicatula. The sequence continues at coordinate 109,734,073 of NC_134456.1, read as the reverse complement.
AACAACTAACTTACTGTTAATTGTTTATTTTTTAGACAAATGTGAAATTGTGATTTCTGATTTCAAAGAGCATATTGGAGTACAAAAATTCAAATAGAAATTAAATTACTAATTTGTATTATCAGTTTATTTGTATTAATAAAAAAAATAAAAAATTTACTTACCTATAGGTTCAACAGAAGAAATATGATCAACAAAATCTCGCTTTCCAAGATATAATGTAAGTTTCCCATTAGGGGAAACTTTTTTAAACACCTTAAAATTGAAGACCATTGTGAAACTGACCTACTGAAGATACGATTCAGTGCTACTGCTTATATATATATAAAACTGTTATGCAGCATAAGGCTTCTAAGCCATTTACATTGAATAATCAAATTAAATAACTTTCATACAGTTAGCATCTTACTTTTCTTCATATGTTGCGTAGTTTTTAATATTTTTCCCACTAATATAATTAAGTTAATACTAAAAAATCAATTGCCATTCTAGTAAATATTATTATACCATGTGACATTAGATGATGTCAGAGGACTTTTTTAACTTTTACATAACTGTAAAAAAAATTCTGGATTCATTCTCATTCATTATATTTTATCAAAGGAAAAATCAATGAACGTGAAACTACTTTTGATAATTTTTAAAATTCCTTTATTTTCCACACTTAGAATTTTCTGTAGTTAAAATTATACAAACTTTGATTATGAAATTAATGTTTCAATAAATTATTTCCTAAGAATATTTTGTTTTTTATTTCAATGTTATTTAAGTTTAAACCACCTTAAGTAAAAACAAATTAAGCTTGATCTAACAGAAAAGAACTTGCCTAAAATTTCATTTCCTATTTCTTAGATTTCAGTCTTTTATTTCAGACATAAAAGAAGAGAGAAATAAATCTGATCAAAGTTTTAGTAATTCAATAAAAAATTAACTTCATTTTACAGAATATTGTATTACAGTACTTTTATTATAATTATTGTATTGTATTATAAATTACTTGTATTGCAAGCAATCCTATAAATTTAAAAAGAACTCAGTTTTCATAAATATCTGGGTTTTCTCTTTTTATAATAGATGAACAACCAGAAATTTTATAATCATCCAAATGGAAACAAAGAATGACACACAAGGGTTTGGTGGCCAGCAAACAGATTATATCAGATTCTTGTAATTATGAAAACTCCTCCCACTCACCACCCTCTCTTAAGATTTTTTTTGCTCCTGGATAATCATATTACTAAGCAAAAGATGAAGACTTAATTAACTCCATGCATAAATAAATTACATCTTGAAGGTTGGTCTGTCTCTCACCAATTATACCTTTAACTGTTTTACTGGCAAGTTGTATTAGATTAATGGTTACGTAGCATTTAATCGGTTCCTATCATTTGCAAAAGCATATACTGATAATTGATATAAATACAAAGATAATTCAAAAAATAATATAATTCAAAGATAATATAAATACAATCAAAATAATTCCATGTTCTGATTACTGATGTTCAGGCAACAATAATATGAACTGAAAAAATGTTATAATGCAATTTGAGTAACTCAAGATAAACTGGTTACGCAACTGATCATTACTCAGAAACATATGGTTTTCAGAAAGTTACATTGGTTACTTGCACAATGTGTTTTTTTACTCTAGTACTTTAGAGTGCTGAATAAGCTTTATATAATATACAAACATTGCATTCATTGACAACATTCGTTATCACAGCAATTATTTCTACCAAGAATGATCTTAGTTAAACTTTGAAGATGGCCAAGGCAACACAAACAAAATAATAACTCTGTTATTTTACCACTTGGAAAAATTCAACGCAGAAAATCTGAAAAATGTTTCCACATTCATTTCAAATTTTATAAGTTTAAAATAAATGTATTTATTTCTCTTCATATTTTTTTTTTAAATACAAAAAATTTACTTAAGAGAAGAAATACCTGGCCCCTTTCAAAATAGATGATACACAGATTAAAATACTTAATTTTGAAAATTTTGTGTGAAACACAAAGATTACATGAAATTAATTTATTCTCAGCAATAGAAGGATAGGAAATTTGATCTTATAGTAATACAAAACATATTTCATTAATGTTGGTATGTTAGGTACCAGTACCACAATCATAATGGTTGTAAATGTCCTAAAATGAAATGTCTCACCTGAAAATAGCACAGCCATTCTCAGAAATAACATCCCATCCCATCCTCAGCTTAAAAAAGTAAATAAATAACTGTTTTCTTCATTGAGCTGATTAAACTATATCATATATATCGACAAGACAACTGCTTCCAAAATGCAAGTGGTATTCAGTGCAGGTGATACAACCTGTACTGTGAAGGTAATCAGTGTTCTACTGTAATCAGAGTGATTACAATTGAACACTGAAAGTGATTACAATAGACCATTGTAAAAAATTATACAGGAACCTTATAATGAACATCATTACTCTCAGGGAAAATAATTCTGATTAATGGAAATTGTACTACAAGTATGTCATAGCCATAAGAAATGTTGAGACAGTCAGTGTTTGCAACAAATTAATATACCCCTTTCTGTATCAAATAATGTATAATACAAGTATCTCCTCAGTCAGGAAAATCTATTAATATAATTAATAAATTATTTTTTTCTTGATCAAAGTTCAGCATTGTTTATTTTTGGATTTTGGAAGTTTAGGAACTATCAAAGATAAAACGTGATTTTTAACAAATCTCAATGAAAATGGAAATTCTAAATCAGACCTTTTTATATTTTTATACTGTACGTTCAAATCATACTCCCTGCTAAACGGACTGATTCTTATGACATATTTGGTTTTTAGAAGTTCCACTGGTGGTTTCATTTTTCAAGCTAACTTAAGTGTAACATTTTTTAACAAAAAAATTTAAAGGTCTATCCATACAATAAATAAAAATAAACCTAAACATTGTAAAATAAAATAAGGTTGACTTAAAAAATGAAACCAGCTGCAAAAAATATCTATTCCATTATTCTTTAAAGTTTCTGCAACATTTGGTACAATATGTTCTAAATAGGTTTAACTTCTCACTATCCTCTTTTAAAAAGTAATGTTTATAGAGTAAAAAACTACTACTTACCATTACCAGGTGAACAATCTGACTTTCCATTCAGTTAGCAATTTTATTAAAACATTATTTAATTCACTAATGGCTAATTTTCAAGTGGGTTTGAAGTCCTAATTAATTTCTTAAGACTGAGGTTGAGGATATATATAATGACAGAATAAAAGTACATCAATAGACAACACTGTTTTTAATCATGTTAAACAAAGAATCTATATTAAAATTTAATGTTCATCCAGTAAGTTAAATAAATTAATAAACATAAGAACAGATTCTTTTATACAATGGAGCTCTTTTAATTCTGTCTTAGTTGGGGAAAGAATGAACAAAATACAAGGATTGATAAATTGTAATATACTATAATTCACAAACATGATAAATGTACAAAGATATATCTTTAAAAATGGAATGATATGTAATAATTGGTGTTTATACATAATTAAGTAAATTAATAAAAAAACATTAAAATCTACAACAAAAATACTGACAAAAACTGCTTAAAAAATGACTATTATTTGAAAGCATTTCGGTATTAAAATATAAAAAGTCAAAATACTTCAGAAATTGTATGACTGTGCAGTTTTATAGGAATATTATTAAAATTTTACAGGAATAAAATAATTATTATAATTATCTACTTTAAAATCCTTAATAATTTTTTGGCATAATAAAATCTACTATGGTGTACTGGTGGTTGAATGCAGTGAAGTAGAACAGTCCAAAATTGTGGATTCTGTTTTAGAAATGTTTCTGGAGGCGAATGCAGCAACCCACCATCAATTAGATATGAATGAGGACTTAATATTTCCTAAGAATAAAAAAGGCAAATTTTAATAATAGATCATATATAAAATAATAAAAAGCTTGCAATAGATATACCAATCATCTACGTTCACAGCCAAGATGCATGCCTCAAAACCCATCTCACTAAACCACTTTAACTAAATCATATTCTCAAAAAGTTCTCACAAATAAAATTTTTAATATATTAACATAATGCTTCTTAAAAACCAATATTTTTTTAATGAATATAGATTTTTTATATATACTTTTTTTAACACAAAGAAAATATTTCTCAGTAAAATCCACTCAAGGAAAATTATTTTTCCTTTCTGTTTATTAAATATATTTTTATTGTTTATTTCTACCTCTATGAATCATGAGACCTTGCCAATGGTGAGGGGGCTTGAGTGCTCAGTGATACAGAGTAGCTGGACCGAAGGTGCAACCATATCAGAGAGGCATCTGTTGAGAGCCAAACTAAGGAATGATTCCTGAAAGAGGGCAGCAGCTCTTTCAGTAATTGTTAAGGGTGTAGGTCAGAAGGACTGAAACAACTATATCAATATCACTCAATCTTTTGAGTACTAAACAGATGAAAGGAATGGAAAACTGCAGCTGTTCCTCTCTCTGCAAATGTAGCTCTCTGCATTTTCGTGTAATAAAAATGGAGGCACCTTCCTTGGTAAAATATTCCAGAGGTAAACCAGTCCCCCACTTGGATCTCTGAATGGGTTACTGGGTGACTACTAAAGAAGAAGTAATGAGAAAATTAAAAAATAACATTCTACAAGTCACGAGCATGGAATGTTAAATTCCAAAAAAGGTTGTAAGGTTAAAAATCTACAGAGGGAAATGGGTAGGTTAAATGTAGATGTAGTAGAAATAAGCAAGGTTTGGTGAGAAGAAGAAAATAACTTTTGCTGAAGTGATTTTAGAATAATTAACTCAGCATCAAATAAAGGCCAAGCAGGAATAATGAACAAGAAGACAGGGAAGAAAAAAGAGTATTTCAAAAAGCTTAGCATTAATCAGGATAAAATCAGAACCTAAGCCGACAACAATTGTTAATGTGCATATGCCTACAAATGCCCACGATGATGATGAGGTAAGAGTACAAAGAAATTGATGAAGCAATACAAAGAAATTGATGTATACAAAGAAATTGATGAGGCAATTAACACACAGCAAGGAATGAAAAGGAATAGTTGGAGACTGGAATGCAACATCGAAAAAGGTAAGGAAGGAAATATTGTGGGTGATAGGGACTGGGCAAAAGAAATGAAAGAGGAAACAGACTTAATGAGTTTTAAGATTTTTGAGGAAGATATTGCAAGAGGACAGAGTAAAAAAATAAGGTAAAAATACAGAAGAAGAATGGGAGAATTTTAAAAAGGAAATTCTTAAATCAGCAAGAGTGAACTTCGGTAAAAGAAAGAGAACTGGTAGAAAACCTTGGATATCAGAAGATATATTGCAGCTGATGGATAAACGTAAAACATATAAAAATGCTAGTGATGAAGAAGGTAAAAGGAACTATTGACAATTAAGAGATACTGTACACAGAAAGCGCAAATTACCAAAATAAAAGTGGATTAAAAAAAGTGTTCAGAAGTGGAAAGTGATCATTGATAAAATAAATGGAGCATACAGGAAAGTTAAGGAAAATTTTGTGGTACATAAGTTAAAATCTAATAATGCATTAAATAAAGATGGTAAATCGATTTATAATACAAAAGAAAAGGTTGATGGGTGGGTGGAATATATGGAGGAAATGAATTAGAAACTGGTGTTATATAAGAAAAAGAGGAAGTCGAAGAAGCTGAAAAGGGAGATACAAACTGAGATCTGATTTAATAGAACATTAAAAAATTTGAATGGCAGAAAGGGGCCTGGGATAGACAGGATACCTGCAGAATTACTGCACAGTGCAGGTGAGGAAGCAATAGATAGATTATACAAACTGGTGTATAATATTTACAAAAAAGGGGAAGTTCCGTCAGACTTCATGATACTAAAAAAAAGCAGGAGCAGAAAAATATGAAGAATAGAGAACAATTAGCTTAACTAGCCATGCATCAAAAATCTTAACTAGAATTCTGTACAGAATAATTGAGAGTAGACTGGAAGAAATGTTAGGAGAAGACCAATTTGGTTGCAGGAAAAGTATAGGGACAAGGGAAGCAATTTTTATGCTCAGATTAATAGTAGAAGGAAGATTAAAGAAAGAAAAACAAACCAACCTGACAGGTCTGTTAATAAAGTAATGAGACTGGTTCAGAAAAACCTTTTATTTATCACCTTTAAAATAGTTCCCTTGTAAAGCCACGCAACGCTCCCAGTGGGAAAATGATTTTCCCACTCTTCAGTGTTGGAACACAGAAACCGGAATATCCTTTAGATGGTCAGTTACACTTTTTTTTATGTTTTCTACAGTTCCAAAATGGTGTCCTTTGAGGTGTTTTTTTAAAGTTGGCAACAGGAAAAGTCACAGGGACGCAAGTCAGGTGAATAAGGTGGTTGACAAACTACAAGAATGTTTTTCTTTGCCAAAAACTTATTTACTGAGAGTGTAGTGTGACAAGGTGCACTGTCATTATGCAGCATCCAGTTGTCTTTGATGGCTAATCTCACACGGGCAACTCTTTTCCACAGCCTTTAAAGAATTTCTCAGTACACATATTGATTTACAGTGTCCTGTTGGCAAAAATTCCTTATGGACAATTCCATTACTACAGAAGAAACAAATTAGCATGGTTTTGATTTTTGATTTGCTCATTTTTGCTTTTTTGGGATGTGGTGAGTTTGAAGTCTATCACTCCTTGCTCTGGCATTTTATTTCTGGGTTGTACTCAAATAACCAAGATTTATCACCAGTAATAAGATTTTTTAGAAAATCAGGATCAGTTTCAATTTGCCCTTGAAGATCACAACACACTTCCACCCTGTTGTTTTTCTGCTCAACAGTAAGATGTTTTGGGTCCAATTTTGTACTAAATTTTTCATGTCCAATTTGTCAAAATTTGATGGACTGTGGTATGGTTCAAATTCAATTGTTCTGCAATCATTCTGACAATCACCGATCATACCATATTAAGTCTGATTCACTCAACACTGTTGTCAATTTTTTATGTTAATCTTTCAAAGCGTGGATCATCCACAACTGATTCCTGGCCATCTGATAATACTTTAAACCATCTAAAAACTTGGGCTCGTGACAGAGTGTCATCTCCATATGCCTTTTTCAATTTTGAAAAAGTTACAGTAGTATTCTCACTGAGTTTAACACAAAATTTGATTGCACAATGTTGCTCATAATAATAAAAACGTACAACAAAAACTTGTTTCACAAAAAGTTTGTTTACATATCACATGGCAACAATTGATTCAAAATATTAATAACTAATATACATCAGCTGTTCATATAAATACATGTTTACTAGTAACTTTACAGTGTTGCCACTTTGGCTGCCAAAAAACACTATTTTCATTACTTTATTTACAGACCTTGTACAAATTTATATACTTAGAAATGGCATTTGAAAATGTAGACTGGAATAAAATGTTCAGCATTTTAAAAAAGTTTAGGGTTGAAGAATAGAGATAGAGAACAATTGCTAACATTTAAAGGAACCAAACTGCAACAGTAATAATCGAAGAACATAAAAAAGAAGCCGTAATAAAAAAAGGGAATCTGACAAAGATGTTCCCTATCCTCAGGGCAAGGATGAAGTTCTTTGCAATAATTACCACATGAAAATAAACAAGAACAAAACAAAAGTAATGAAATGTAGTAGAAATAAAGTAGGTGGACCACTGAATATAAAAACAGGACGAGAAAAGACTATGGAGATAAAAAAATTTTGTTAGCACAGGTGTAATGAGCTTTCAGTCAGAAAGACTGACTTTTTGCTTACATCAAAAATTAATTTAAAGATCAGGAAAGCATTTTTGAAAGTATATGTTTGGAGCGTAGCTTTATATGGAAGTGAAACTTGGACGTTTGAAGTACCTGAGAAGAAAAGATTAGAAGCATTTGAAATGTGGTGCTATAGGAGAATGTTAAGAATCAGATGGGTGGATAAAGTGACAAATGAAGAGGTGTTGCGGCAAATTGATGAAGAAAGAACATTTGTAAAAATATAGCTAAAATAAGAGAAGGACTTACAGGCCACATTTTAAGGCATCCTGGAATACTCGCTTTGATATTAGAGGGACAGGTAGATAGGAAAAATTGTGCAGGCAGGCAACATTTGGAATATGTAAAACAAATTGTTAGGGATGTATGATGGAGGGGGTATACCGAAATGAAACGACTGGTACTAGATTGGGAATCTTAGAGAGCTGCATCAAATCAGTCAAATGACTAAAGACAAAAAAAATTGTTTATTTCTCAATAAACATCATTCTGAATCTATATTTTTTTAAACCAAAATAGAAATTAATTAAAATTCTTGAACCTTTTGTCCCTACTGCCGTAACAATTTCAAAAGCATTTCAAACATTTTTTCCTTCTCTTTAGTTTCCAAAACCTTAGAAAAAATTTGTTATCTTGTGACATGATGCATACATAAAAAAAATATTTTTCTTAGAAACATGAATATATATTTAGAAATTTAATTCAGCCAAAAAAAAAAAGGAAAACTTTTCACAATTTTACTTTTTGGGTATCTTTACAAAAAATAAATCTCAATGTAATCATATCATTTCTTTTAGAAATAAGAAATTAAATTTGTATGAAACTATTATTACAAATACAAATTAATCCAACACAGATGTTATTTAAAAAAAGGTACCTTTATTTAGAAAAAAATCATACCTGTACAATTTGTGAACATCTAGTAATTAATATGTCCTCCTCTATTCTTAATCACTTCACATGAAACGATTAAGAATATTAAATCAACAAGTAAAATTATACCAATATTATTACTTTAATGAGATCCATTTTTATGATATAATTCATTTTTGTCTTTTTTTTACTATTACCCAAAGATTTTCAATCTGGTTTAAGTCTGGAGAGTTGCCTGGCCATGGAAGCACTTAATGTTCCGTTCTTCAAAAAAATTGTCCTTTTTTTGGCAGTATAGCATGGCGCCAAATCTTGTTGGAACATTCTGTTCACTGAGGGAAGTTGTGTCACAATCATTTCCTTTGAAATCTTGATAATTCATCACTTTTCAACATACCATCTACTGGAAGAAATGAACAAGGGCTTTCAAATGTGAAAAAACCCCAGAACTTTTTTCTGAGGATGTTTAACTGATTGTTGGATATAAGCTAGTAATGTATTTTAATCTGATGTTTTTCTAACATATGGAACCCTTTGTCCCTGAACATAAAAATGTGACTCGTCGGAAAACATAACATTTTTCCAGTCTTCTTTGGTCCAGTTAGAAAGTGCTTTGGCCCACAAGGGCTTTATCACATTGCTGGTGTTAAAAGATGCATTTTAGCTGGTCAACAAGCTTTCTTACATTTGCAAGAAGGTAATCTAGCAGCTGTCATGTTTAAATCTGTTCCACTGCCCTAATTCTTGATTAAATCCACAGCAAATAATTTTGGATCAAGTTTTCTTTTTCTAACTAATTCTATATTGGAGTATCCTGTGGAGTAATCCTGTGATCCTGTGTGGGAGTAATTTTTCTTTTAAGGCTACATTTGCCTTTCCTTTGAGGGGAAAAGGAACCAGTTTTCATGCCATATAATTTTAAAATAGCATTTATTGTACCTGATTCAACAATACATTCAGAAGTTATTTGTCATGTCATAGTGGTATGCTCTGAAAGGGAAACAATTTTCAAATGATTTCTTAGAGTTATGTCTAAGATATGGTTATACAGTCAAGATGCACAGAACAAAAAATATGAAAAGATTTTACAATAAAAAAATGAATAATCTTTCACAACACACTATCTATAACATGAAGAATGCTAAATAACCAAGAACAATTATCTCACATTACACAGACAACTTAAAGAATGGGTGTGTTCAAGCAGTGCAGTCACAACATAGTAATAAACAAAAAATTTCTGTGTTCAGATTAATTTGCACACTACTGTATGTATACACACAAAGTGATTTAATAGCTCATAATACTGTTTTGGAACAGTAATATCATCAAAAATTCCTATTAACATGCATCTCCAGTAACATTTTGTTTTCTAACTGTAGCTCAGAAATATTTCATCCTCATTTCAACTCCAAGAGTAAAAAAATGCTATACTCAAATTTCTGAGTCCCAAATTATAGGAGAAAATTTAACAGTTTACAATTTTGTTTTTTAGATTTGTTGTAAATTAACCTTATTAAATTGTCAATATAAAAATAAAAGTATGAGAAAACTGATGTAAATAAAATTAATAGAAAAGAAGTACTAGTTTTAGAAATTTGTCTTTTAAACAAAGCAGACCAGTAAAATATGGCAGAAAACTTTATAACTTCAAAACTGAGTAAAATTCTTCATCAATACTTAAACAAATAATACTAAAAATATAAAAAATAACCTAAAAAACAAATAAAAATTATTTGAGAATTTTTTTATTTCATGAACTGGCAGTAACAGCTAATCAACAATTAAGATGTAGGTACTGTGTGTGAATAATTTTATGGGCTATTTATGCCTCTTAAAGTTAACAGTTTAAAAGATTACGGTTTATATATATAACAGAGACAACACAAATTTTTATACATTTTTTAGAATTAAGAGACATGCTGTTAATTTAGGGTGAAATAAACAATAATGGTATGCTACAATTCAAGAAGATTGAGACAAACACCCAAATCAAAGACTATCAAATCTTAAAACATTTTAGGTTGTATAGAGATAATTTAGACTGACAATCACCTCAAACCAAAAGTAGATACTTGTCGACAACACTTTATAAGAAAAAACACTCAGCACTATACAATAATCTCCAATTACAAGCACAATTATCTCTGATTATAAGCACGTGAAAATAAAAGCACCAGAAAACATATAAAACCAGAAACTTTCTCCTTTCTTTGGGTTCCCAGAATTTCAGTTTTCTTCATTTTATCCGTATAGTATAAATCAGGATAAAATTTTGTTCTAGCCATAACACAAAAACAAAGCAGATAGGAGCTTTTTTGCTTATAATAATGTCCCACATCACCTCCAGTGTTGCAGTACAATTTTACTTGACTAAGAAAAGTAGAAAAAACTGATGGTTTAGTGAACTAAACTTGTTTATATACATCTGACAACATTACATTATACTCATATAGTGAATAGATTTGCATGCAATATATTTCATATTATTCTATCATTTTTCCAATTAAATTATTTATTACACAATGAGTAAAACTACTTTCAGAAAGACTAAATAAATATTAATCATATTATATATAATTTGATTTATTTTTTTGGTTGAAAGTTTATTACTGTATTATTTTTAGCTTGTTCTAATATAGTGAGTACTGTTATAAAAGTTACATTTTTATTAATCATTAAGTTAACTAAACAAAAACTAAAATATCAATAAGTTTTATAATAGACAAATAACATTTTTATTAATTGCATTGACTAGAACTGCTGACTAAAATTAGTCATTTTAAACAAATTAAATCCATACAATGATAAATTAAAATTTACTGTAGAAACTGATAATATTTTTTTTTTGGAATAAAAATAAACATTGGTAAATTTTTACCAGAAGTTTCAGAAAGTGGCACATCAAAACATTACCGTACACCCTTGATCTTAAAAAATAAATAAATAATACAGCATGAGACAGAAAACAAACAATAACTTAAGAATTAACCAATGAATTAAATTAAATTTAGAGTAAATCAAAATGGACAAAATGGTAATTTTTATATAGAATATAAACAACAAGTAAAATAATGAGTTAAAAAAAAATATTTCATTAATTAAACAAGAAGTATTAATCTAGGGGATATTATTACTTATAATGATGTCAATAAAAATACAAAGAGTAATTATATGCCAATTATGAAAATTACATTACATTTTTAACCTATAAATAATTTATAGATGATAATGCTAACAGATTTTACATTTATCAATAGTAATGATGAAGTTAGATCCATAGCAATGCTGATGTTAGATACATTACGAATACATAGATTCAAAAAATATAAAAAAAATATTTTTTTTATAAAATTAAAAGTCATTTGACTGGTTTGACGGTATCTCCATTTTTTTAATGTAATCTTTTAATCTAAACATAACTTCTATACGCTATGACTGAGGACACTTATGTTTTATAAATTCTAATTTTTGTCTTTCTCTGAAATGTTTACACTCTACACAACTCCCTATCATGTTTAGGGCATAACCAATACATTTTGTCTTTTTACAAGATCCATAAAGTTCTTCCCAGTTCATCTAAATATTCTATTGAAAAATCATGCATCTAAGGCATCAATCCTATTTCTTATTTTATTTTTATTAATGTTATTTATTTTTATTCTTATTATTTTCCTATTGGCCATATATGCTCCACAAATAATTTTAAGAAATCTTGTAAATTCTTAGATCTATGTTATACAAACAATTTTTTTTGCATGAAAGCTATCCTTGCTTGAGCCAGTCTGTTTTTGATCTCTCATTTTATCCTCCCTTGTAATTTTACTTCCTAAATGACAAAATTTTAAGATTTATTTCAATTAATGTATTTTTATTGAACATTTTTATGGTTTAACTGACTAAATTATAGATATTTTCAATTTTATTAGAATCTGCATGCATAATATTTTTACAAAACTGTATATACACCCCACTTTTATTTTTTAAGTGTATTATTAATTTTTTCAATGAAACTATCTCATTGAAATCTTCAAGCACTTTTACTTGATACCCCATTCTAAGTTTTTAGTAATATGCAACTTCATTGCATTGATTTTTCAATTTTCCATACAACGATATCAGTCATTCAGCTAAGGTTTTATCTCAATGGTATGAATGATCAAAATTAAATTCTGATAATAATTAATATGATTACTCCACTAAAATTGATGAAAAATGTTCTAAGAAAGTATATCCTGATTTTAGTTTCTAGTACATTCTTATGTCTTGAACCACAAAGCACTCAACGTTCACTAAAACAGTACCATACCATACAAGAATTTAGTTTTAATTTAAAATATTAGTTTTATTATTTTTAGAAGATAAAAACAAAAGGTTTTCTTCTCTTCTTCTTCTCCTACAGCCAGTCATCAATTTCTACCTTCTCATTATCTTAATCTCGTTAATTGATGCACAAATTAATTTCCTCATAGATATCCTAAATCATTACCTTAGATTCTTTTAAAGAAAAAGTATAGAAGAAACCTTTAGACACATGATGTTACAGTGGAATGTTATGATGAACAAGAGAGAGGTTTATAAAATAATCTTATAAACAGACAAACCGTATTGGTTAAGTTAAACTGTATTGTTTACAAAGTTTAGTTAATTTTGTAACAGAGGGATGTTAACAATGTAAAAGCTTCAGATAAAGACAAGGATTGGAGAAAATAAAACATAACTGTTCTCAGTAACATGAAGTAATTAATATGATGTAGATAGAATTATGTTGAGATTAAAACATCAAATATTTATTCTACCAGGACCATGCTGACCCAGAATCTACCCTTCTAGAAGGGTATGATGTTCTGAATGTCACATTATTTGACTGAAATACTAGTTTCCTTCTCTTGATAGTATTAACCAACTGTAAGGTTTTTGTTTTGTCCAAACAGGTGAGTCACTCTTGATTATTACTCCTATTCAGCAAGTTTAGTATCAAATTATTTTGTAAAACAACACCTCAAAAAAATCAAAGCACTTCAGCAATGCCTCAGTTTGAAAGAACATTGGGCAAACAGAAAAATAAAAACTCAATAATATTACAAAGATTTAAAACTTTTTTAAAATTTTGCTTTATACTTTTTAGTCATATTTTAATCAAATTATTATCATACATTGCATGAGTTTAATTAGTAGGTTAATTTAGATTTCAAAAGATAACATCATATAATGAAATTTCTTATACATTTATAAAATATCAAACAAATGTTCAATCAAACATTTACAATACAAAGTAATGAAATATTGAAGTTTTTGATTATTGAAATACAACTGTAAATTACCAAAACTTTTTTTGTAGCTTATATACATTTTATTAATTGTACGTATGGGAGGATGTTTGCAAAAGTAATGGTGGAATATTATATTGTCACCTGACCTTAGTAACTGAACAAAATTTCATCAATAGGCAATGTCAGGAAGTATGTTAAATTACTACACATGCACCCTTAATTTACCCCTCTTCAGGGGGATGTTTGAAAAAGTAATAGTGTAATATTGTATTGTCACCCAACCATAGTAACTGTGCAAAATTTAATATTAAAAGCTAAAAAATTCTATTTCACAGAAATACATATTAAAACAAAGAAATACCTTTTTCAATTCTGTTTGATTACAAAAATTTGAATAATACAAAGTATATTTGTTTAATTGCATAACTCTTGAATAAAATAAGTGAAAACTCAAAACCAAATTATTTTTTTATCAGTTCTTGAATTGTAATAACACAAATTGTAAATTTAATCAATTTTGCAAACTATTGTGATGTAATGAAATGAAAATAAGGTTTGTAAACAGTGTTACATTACTGTTTCAATGCTCTCGGTGGGCAACTGGTTAGTGATATTACTGTCATCCATACAACTATATTAAACTTACATTGAAATGTCACCGATTGTAGGTGAATTTATGTTATAAGATACCATCACTTTACCACATACTTTAAATTAAGGTTGTTTCTAATTAGTAAAATTAAATTACTCACTCTGCAAACCGCATAAATGTTATGATCACTAATGCTATGGCTGCAAATGTCATCAGAAGAAAATGCAAAACAGTTTTCACATGGAATGTCTTCACTTGAATGAACATTGTCCCAAGTAGTTAAAAAATCTGCTATAAAAATGAATATAAAACAATTAAGGTCTCACAATATTATCCATGACAAAATGTGCTAAATAACTTAAAAAATAATTTAATCAGCTCGCTTCCTGCTACATTGATAAAATGGTTTTTATAAAACACCAAATTTTAATTTCTGCCTTGAGGGCTAGATCTTTACTGGTTCACAACTAATGGAGGTATCTTTGAAGTTCAAAAATTATCTTTCCTTAAGTATGGATTAAACCTTTTTAATTAGACATTCAAATTATTTCTAATAAAACTTTATAAAATTAATATCCAGAAATACTACCTTCACTACTTCCTTTTTACTTCCCAGTTGTTTCCAATACATTTAACAAAATTCCCCTTGAGGTACCCTGAATCCAAAATGATTATAATCTTGGGACATAAAAGCTGTATTTTAATCAGTAATTTTGAATGTAACACAAAAGTCTGTGTACTAAGGGGAATTATTTCATTATTTTTTTATAGCAATTAGATAATGAAGTGGGAAGATATTAAGAGGGTGCTACACAATGAAAAATTTACAACTTTAAGAAAATTCTGCCTCATATCTTCTGCGAGAAAATAAATTACAGTACTTCTGGTCCTGGGTAAGATGTTATCCCCCGACATTTCAGGTATGAAATGTCAGGGCAGTAGCATCCTAGAAACTGAAGAGTGTGAAGTAAGATAAAATGCCAAGGCCATACATTTTTCATAGACCTATTCCAATAGATCACCAAAAGTAAAAATTTAATACCACTAAAATGTGGCTCTGGCAATTTTATTTTTAATTTACTTAAAACTGTAAACTTTTAAAAATGATAAACTTAAAATTTACACGCGACTTTTTTTAAAAGTTACATCATAACTTTTTCAGTTACTTTTACAGGATTACCTTCAATTTTCAATGATAGATACTGTTATTCTCTGCTTAACGCAAACTGATTTTATTAATGGTATTTTTTTTTATTTTTATTTCCTAGCTAATTTAGCTATACTAAAGGAAAAGTATAATTGATTTCAACAAAAAAATTATCAAAACATCACCCTTATTTGTAAATTGGCCTCAAAGGTACATTTAAGAAGTCACAAAAAAAATCCTACTTTTTTAGAACTGAAAAAAAAAGTTTTTTAATGTTATTAAATTTCCTCAAGGGGACATTTAAGAAAAAGTCACAAAAAAAGATCCTAACTTTTTATATCAGAACTGCAAAAAAGGTTTTTTAACGTTATCCCTAGCCCAAAATAACTATTTTTATAAGTGAATCTTCATGTACATACATACATATGTAGGCCTATTTGAAGCTTAATAACTCCAGAATCGGTAAAACAATTTTCTTCAAACTTCATAGGAAGTTGGCATCCTCAGGGGGATTATTATATTAAATTTTGCAAAAATTGGAAAAAGGGATAAGGGTGTTTTGGTCAAAACAATTTGAACATCAGATGTGCATGAGATCAGATAAAAAACATCTCTACAGTCAGGTATCTAATAACTGAATACTCGTCTTTTGAATTTTGGAAACACCTCTGTTTGCCAAGTTGTTTATTTCCATACTTTGGCTGCACGCACAGAAAGGATTGGTCACACAGACCTATGGTGGAGGGTGTTTCTCTCATTCTAATGAATTAATATACAACTGAATAAAAATATTAAGGTACTTTATTTCTTATTATGAGCAACAGTTATGTGAAAAAATTACATCTGACCTCCATATACATTCATCTAATTTAACTGCTGCATAGAGTAATATTCTTTCTTACATTATATATAAACCAAACATCATCATTCATAACCTGCTGGATATTAATTTTCAGCACTTTACTGCAAATTAACAACAAAGGAAATCACACTGGCCAAATAGGTATGAAATACAATAGTGCAGGACCTAGCAAGAAAAAAAATAAAATTATAGTTGTCAGATAGATCTCAACCCTAACACAGGACTTATTAAAAGATATCTTTCAATATAGAAAAATAAATAATTATGTTGTCTAATGGTTACATTAGCAGCAAATCATGGATTACTTCAAAGAAACAGTAAAAATCAAAACTAGAAATAGCATTTATGCAAGCATTTTAATTATATTATTAAAAAAATGTTAATGATCTTTTAAATTTTACAATTTTGAACAATATTCTGGAGTTTTTGTAATCATACAGTTCATATATATATATATATTTTATAATGGAGTCATTTGGGAGTCTTAAATTATGTTGCCCAATCTGGATACTGCCCTTATTGCTTGTATTATCTCAAGAATCCTTAATGTGCAGTGGCAGCTGACAGCTAAAATTATAGGGGGTGCTTTTTTTCTGGGCCATTTCAAGGACATGGTTAAAGTATTCTGTAAAATAAAACAACCGAAAAAAAAATTAATCATATAAAATAAATAGCTGGAAGCAAGATAATAATCAAATTCTACACTATCACATTCAAAAATATGGTATTATACTGTTTTTAAGCACACTGTGCTTAAATGTGCCATTTTTAACCACTTAGGGGCAACTGGTAAATGCCTAAAATCTTCCTATGTGCAAATGCGCACGCACAACAACCAAATACTACACCACTGGAACTGTGAGGCGCACAGTTCCATACAAAGATTTTTGTATCTTTTTCATAAACTGAGAGATGGCTACTGACATTAAGCTTAAGGATTAAATATTGTACAAGTATAAAGAAAAAAGAATTCATTACATTAAATATATCTATAATATCAAGTGGAAATAGGGGGTGCCTGCAGTTCCACAGTGCCTATACAAGAGCCACCACTGATTATTACAGAATTCTAAGTAACTATAAAAGAACCATCTAATAAAACACTGTTCTTTATCCAATCCACACACTGTTAATATTTTCTTCACTCCCTCAGCTTTACAGCTACTCCATACTTCCAACTTGATTTTTTGCATAATTCAAAGTTAACAATTATTTTTAAATAGAAAATAAGCCTTGTTTTGATGCCGTTATAAATCTTTGATATAATAGTCACTCACTTGTGATTTTTTATACTTTTATTATCATAACAGATATGGTGTTTTAATTGTCTTATTATCAAGCTAATTTTCAACACCAATACTTAAAGTAGCCAATAAGGAAAATGTAAAACATCTAGGGAATCGTTTAGAGATCTAAAATTAATAACTCATAACTTACTCTAAGAGAAGTTTCTAGACGATAGTTGGTTCCTAGATTATCATTTACTTATAAAGTAATAATCAACTGTCAATGAATCAATAAAAAATTTATAGAGAAATTTTTAGGCACTCATAATAGTAACACAAGAAGGTTTGTGGAAGCTTATACTTATGTGAAGGTAACCTATCTTAGATTAGGACCAAAATTTATTGATACATTGCATAAGTTTATGACATTACTAATGTCATTTGTTGATGACATTAATACCTGTGACAGAGTGATGATGGAAAAATTATTATAAAAAGATTAAAACAGTTTTTATGTGAAAAATGTTTTAACTCTACTGAATTCCTAAAAGTATAGGTAATTATTAGAGAATCCTTCACAATGCACAGACATACCATCACATTAGTCTCTGATAAATTAAAATAACTATAAGACAACAAGTACAAGCTCTCAAGAATAAGACATCTTAAGCAGACTAGATCCTTTTCTCTATTTACATTTTCATTCATCTAAATTAGAAAAAAAATGACAAACTTCCTGCTTAGGTCAGATTTAATCCTTTATCTGAAATGGTATTATTTGAAGCCATACTTATATGTGCTTCTACTTACGAATGTACTACCTTTGTTATAATAAATATATACATATACACTTCCCTAAAGCAGACAAAATAATTTTTGGATTATATAACATCACACTTCAGCTTAGCAAAAGGAAATATACATCCACTGATAGGTGTATATCAATAATCATATATACATTAGTGGATTATATATCCACTGATATTTTTAATAAGTTATCTGACCATTTAAACAGCAATTGATTTAAAAAATCTATTTAAAATAAAATTTGAAATTTTCTTTTAGATAAGAGATAAATTCACAAGGAAATTTTTATTCAACCAATAAAAATAGTTGAAGTAGGTAATATCACAAACTATATCCAAAATGTCACTAGTTAACACATTTAATCAATACCACTAGAATAAATAAATAAAAAAGGCTTAACTGCACTGATACTGGGATATTTACCTCATAACATGGAAATAATTTGATGAAACTTTAATGTTTAACATAAATTAGCCACATTTGTGATTTTTTTTCTAATTTAAAGAAAACATGTCAAACGGTGCTCAAAGACATCAACAAGATCTTTTAGCATATTTTTTTTATTTAAATGTTTTTTCAGAATTTATGTCAAATTTTGAATCATTAATACTTTATTAATACTTTTCCAGATATTTTACATTAAACAAATACTGTAAATTTATAACAGTATTTGTTTAACTAGCTAGTTTGAAGTCATGAAATCACATTATTGGTCCTAAACTGCTATGAAATTAAGCTGATCTTATTTTTGTAAAAAAAATAAATAAATGATAATATTACTAACAAATTTTTTTCTAAATTTATTATGTTTGCTTTGAAAGATAGAAAACAAGTTTTTTTTAAAAATATGATGGTATTTTACACCAGCGACTTGTTACATTAGTCATTTATGAAAATGGCACAGGTATTCCAAGAGTAACAATCTGAAAAATAATCATTTATATATTTCAGCCATTCCAGTAAGGTTTAAATTTATTTCAGTTGGTTTTTAATTTAATTATTTTGGATAAATTACACAGTCTACCATTCATTCATTTACTGTATTCTGCCAATGGGCAGGTATTGCCATGGCTGTTCACTTGCTCCTTTCCTGTGCAAGTGATTTTGTTTTCGTATATTTTCCTCTTTCCATAACCCCCATCAATCAACTGAAATCTTCTTCCTTCCTTCCTCCCTTTCCATTTACCAATCATTCAACTGCATCTATTAGTAAGCAATTTCTTCTCATACAGTGTCCTAGTCAGTTCCTTTCCCTGCTTAAAATGGTATTTAACATATTCTTTTCCTCTTCTACTCTTCTCAACACCTCCTCATTTGTTGCTCTATTCTGCCAACAATTGCTCTATCCTACAAATGAAGTTTACCATTTTATCCCACACCCACAACTCAAACGCCTCAATTTGTCATTTGTTTTCCTTTCATAAAGTCCACATTTCTGCACAATAAAGCATAACACTCCACATAAAACATCTTGCCAATCTCTTCTTCAAATCTAAATTTAATTTCTCATACAGCAAACTCCTTTTTCTACTAAATGCCTCCTTATCCATTGCTATTCTCCTTTTGATTTCTGTGGTACTGTTAAGGTCTTCCGTTATGAGGCTACCCAAGTACTTCAATTTCACCACCTGCTCTAATACCTCAGTCCCAACTCTTACATTAATATCTGAACCGACAATAAAAGCATCATTAACATATTACATAAAATATTTTTTACCTTACCATTTTTATAGAATAACAAGCTTTTTCCTTTTGATAAATGAATTGTAGAAATTGTACAATTTTAGTTAATCTTCTTTTTCTAAGCACTCTTCCCAATTCAACATAACAGCATTACAATATAACAAAAGAAATAAAAGATTATCCACATTCAAAACTCTAATCATTCATAAAATTAAGTGTTTAAAAACCCACAACTTAAGTTTTTAAAATACTTAGGTTTTAAACTTTTTTTAAACATAACACAATATTCTTAAATTTATATTTTTATTTAAATAAGCGAAATAAATTATACTTGCAATCAAAATTTTAACACAAAGAAAAGTTACTTTTAATCCTTAAATGGCAACAATGAAGATGTATATATAAATTTATGTCTCTGTCAATCTTTTACTCAAGTTAACTCTGAAACTGTACTTTCCTCTCCCCAAATTTCTCAAACAAATCCTTCTTCTTACATCCATTATGGTACAGTTACCATACTTTCTTTATATTTCTGAAAGTTTAAATCTGTTTTTCCAGAACTTTCTATGTCGTAACATCATATACTCTGATCATACAGTAACCATACTTCTCAGAGATTTACTCTTTTATAATGATACGTCTTAGGACTACACCTACTTCAAAAGCAAGCCTTTACGCACAATATGGGTTTTGTCATAAGGGCAATTGGAGAGAACATAAAAAAAAACAGAAACAACAAGAAAGTCCTGCAATAGTCGAGAGAGAAGGTTGTGAAAAATTACTTTCTTCAATGACAATAAAGCCATTGTGGAGATCATAACAGAAATAAAATCCAACATCACAACTTAGTAGTGTGTATCCAGTGTTACATCTAAGTCAGAGGGACTCTCTTACAAGTGAGTCAGTTAGTATTTTTTAAATGTTAATTTTAGGCTGACACATTTAATTACACATCTACACCCCTTATTATTATAATATCATTGACTAATGAAAATTAGATTAAATTAATCTTAATTTGCTAACTTTTTTCATATGTTTTTGTTCAATTCAGTGTACAGATAATGTTCTATTTGTTCAACAAAGTTAATTAAAATTAAATTAATTTTGTAAAATTACCTCACTCTTAATCAGGTTTAATGAAGATGTACTCTTTTTAAAAAAAAAAACAGAGCATTAAAAGAAGCAGGTAATAGATTTTATATTCACATTGTGTCACCGCTGATTATAAACAACTACAACTTTAACCTTGGAAAAAAACTTTTTTTGAGTTCTTAACGAAAAAATCAAATTGCTTTTTATTATTGCATTTAGTTTTATGTGACTGCATATCAAGAAGTCTAATATTCAATATACATTATGACATATAACAAAGCAGGCCTTTTTACATACATTTTATAGATCAAAACATATATATTCTACAGATCCAGGATGCACTCTAGAGCCAATTACAGGAAACTTGTATGTACTTCATATAAATAAAAATCCGGAAATGTTTTTATTTACCAGGTATGGCTCCCAAAACGTTTTTCTCAAATTTCTACTGCAAATGAAAATATAAATGTAAAATTAATTTCTAGGAAAAGAGAATATGGTTAACATTTTGCAATTTAAAAATATAACAATTATTTTTTTTAAAAACGAGTTCCTGGATCTGCATATCTATTATTGTCTGACAATTATTTGATGAAGATAAACAATTAAAAACACTTTTTTGTTTGTAGTAAATTAACTTTACTAACAAATCTTAAAATAAATAATAAAAACTGTAGATAATTTAAATTTTGTAAATAAAAATAAATAAAGTAAATAGAAAATGAATACATATTTAAAAATTAGCTTTATTACAGATGCAAAAAACAATAAATAAACAAATTATTCTATTAAGTACAGTGCCCATTTTTTTGTGAAGAACACCACCATAATGGTGAGATTTTAGATAGCCATAGTTTTGCAACAAAGCATAATAAGACAAAATATACATCAAAATGAAAAAGACTGTTCAAGTTTTCAATACATAAACAGTTCTAGTACAAGCGTATACATAAGCTGTATTACTTGGTAAATAGCCACATGAAGCTCATTAGTCACCATAATTACACAGTGCAAAGAAAAGTTCAATATATTTTGTTGCTTATCTAGTTTAAGTTACATTAGGAGTAAATACAATCATATGTTCAATGATGATAAATACTATCTATCATGTAATCAGTGAAGAAGACATGAATACAATTTTGTCTTTAATGAAGAACCACATAAAAATAACATTTTTATGTGGTGTAGTCTGCTGAAGCAGTCATATCCAGGAGAACCATTATTGTCTGACAAGGCTGCTAAAGATGTGTGCACAAGTTATTAGCATAGCCTGAAAATATCAGTGTGATTGAGTTCTGTAGAATTAGATGTTCCAAAAACAACTGACAACATTTTTAAAAAAACTATGCTTTATTAGTTATAAAATTCAGATATTATAAAAAAATCTTAATCACAGGACAAAATTAGATGACTTTAATTCTCTACAGACACTTGAGATAGATTAAATCGTGATTGAAAGCCAACCAGGTTGGTCTAGTGGTGAATGCATCTTTGCAAATCAGTTGATTTTGAAATCAAGAGTTACAACGTTCGAATCCTAGTAAAGGCAGTTACTTTTATATAGATTTGAATACTAGATTGTGGACACTGGTATTCTTTGGTGGTTGCGTTTCAATTAACCACACATCTCAGAAATAGTCGACCTGAGACTGGACAAGACTATACTTCACTTACACTCATACATATTATTCTCATTCATCCTGGTGAATGCATAGGCAGAGCGTTCAAATATGAAATACTGAACACCTTTACTACAAGTCATTATCAAACATCAATAAGGCAGCCCAAAAGTTAATTGCAATCTACAACTGGACAAGATGGAGTTATTTCTTTTTTTGAAAAAATTATAACAGGGAAAGAACTTTCTGGATAAATTAGAAGAGTACCCATTGTCTCAAACAGTATTAGACAGTTATTTCTGCAGCTAGATAGACCTCTACCACATTTTGCCACATTCTTGTGGGATAACCTAAACAAAACATTTTCTCAGTAAAAATAAGGCTCCATGATCTCCAGATTTTACCCTGAGGATTTTTATTTGTGAGGTAATCCAAATACACAAATGTTCTCTGTTGAAATAAGAAATCTG
The DNA here is from genome assembly GCF_047948215.1 of Lycorma delicatula. Taxonomy (NCBI): domain Eukaryota; kingdom Metazoa; phylum Arthropoda; class Insecta; order Hemiptera; family Fulgoridae; genus Lycorma; species Lycorma delicatula. The sequence continues at coordinate 109,710,639 of NC_134456.1, read as the reverse complement.
GACCATTTAAGGGAGCAGATTAATGATGCTGTTTCATTAGCTAAGAAATAATCAACAGAAGTTTGTATGCATTTAAGAAAAACTGTGATATCATTAATAGAGTTTTGTTTAATATTTTACAGCTTTAACATAAACAATCAGGGGCATTTTAAACAGCATGTTTAAAGTGCTTAAATCATTCTGAATTGTTTTTAACATCAGTAATTAAGAATTTTTATCAGGCCGAATAAACATCTGATACAGTTTGTATACTGTTCAGAAACACATATGCAAACTGTATGTATACTGTTTCAGAACTGTATACGCAAAGTTTCACAACAAAAGAGGGCTGTTTCTTGAATGTTTCTATTTCACATTGAACTGGAAAACATGAACAATTGTAAACAACTCTGAACATGTGTCGATACAAGTATATGCGCATAGATATACAAGTGTTTTTATTTTTTCAGTGTGCTTCAGTTAACAGTAGCTACAGCAATATGTGGTCTTGAGAAAAAATTTTAAATTTAAGTGAAGATGTACGTCAATCAAAAAATCATGAAGTGATGCCAGCAGAAATGGAGAAAAAAATACACAGCTTAAAATCCCAATTTTGCCAGGAACATAAGAAATTGCAGGATTCAATAACAACTGGTTATTCTCTAAAGAAATGCCACTGGTTGGTTACCAGCTGCTGTCGTTTCTATTACAGGGAAATAAATCAAGGAGTAGAAGAAATGCTGATGCATAGATACAGAACAAGAAAGTTTATTTTCATTGAATTTAATTTTCCTTAATTTTTATACACATATAGTTCACAAAATGCAAATAGATTAAGAGTAGTCATTCTGCCACAAAACTGCAGCCACACTAGACAGTTAATAATCACAAAACACATCACAAATAATCGACACCTCAGTTTCAGGTTTTCTTGGTATATTCTGTAAAGGTAGGAGGTTAGAATCACCAATTTCTGATGTCCAGGTTCCATTAATTAAGTTGTCACACTCTTCTGAATCAAAGTACCAAGTGGATATGTACTTCTGGAAATCATATTTCTCCGCAAAAATTATGTAGACATAAACAGGCTAAAGTTATACTTACAGGTTTATCAAAATGCAAAGGAATTGTATTAAGAATAACTCTAAATTTAAAACACATAATGCTAAAAATGTTCTCAATTATTGTCCTTGGTCTGCTTAGGCTGTAATTAAGTTATATTTTGGTGATGAGCTGCCAGGTTTGTATACCTGATCATATGTTAATTGATAATGCAAAAGCATCATCAGCTGCAAAAAAATTCAAGAATCATCAGGCACCTTCTTAATTCTTCACAGCACACTTTCTGTCTGTGGTAGTTGCAACATTCCAGTTCATCATTTCATAGTGTGGTGTGTTAGATGACACCATCATCTGAAATTCGGCCCTGACAACCAATGTCAACATATATGAATTGATAGTTAGTGTCTAACTATTGATGCTAGTTATGCAAATAGCACTATCCTAAATGTTCCAATTAAAAAAATGCTTCTGCTATTTTCAGGGGCAATTATTTTTATATCCTTACCACCTATACTGCCTCTACAGTGTGGATAATTCCATTTGTTTGAAAAATTATTAACGATTTGTTTCCATTCATCATTTGATTTTGACATTCTGTAAAAATAAAATGAAATACAATTACGTTAACCCCATCCTATCACTTTTTCGTCATTTTAGTGTAATTCCTACATAATGTTGTTAAACTCTATGATCTTATCCTAGCCCTGTCCAATCCTTTCAAGTTCATCCTTTTTCAAAAACTGTATTAATAGTTACGATCACTTCAGAAAATTAATTGAAATCATATTCATATATTTTCAGAATTAGCCAGGTGACAATACTCTTGATAATCCAGAATTTTCTGTGGTAAAGGAAGCAACAGTACAATCAATAACTTCAGAGCATGAAGATAATGCATTGAGTGACATAATTGAACAAACCACCAGTTTAGGCAATCAACTCGTAAGGTACCCTCAAATAAAAAACACAAACTTGAAGATGCAGTGACTGGGGAGGCAATTCGGAGCATGAAAACGCTTACAGAAAATGCTTTAAAACTTGACAATTATTTAGTGTATGGAAAGTACATAGTACATAAATTATAGAGCTGTGGCAGGACTGACAATGAAATTGCCATTGCTCAAAATCACATAGACAATATTTTGTTTCAGTTGTCAATTGGTGCGTATAACCACAGACAACTCATACAAAATTATTAAACTTCAGGATATGCAAATTTGACACCTGCAGGTTCTTACACTGCATCTGATTACATAAAATATATGTTTTTCAATTTTCATAGGTTTATTTTTCTTTTTCTTTAATATTAGATGAAATAAAATAAATAAAAGTACATTAATTTTGATTTTAATTTTTACTACACCTTAACATACACTTTTAATGAATTTATTATTGCTTCACACACTTAAGGAATAATTTTTGAAATTGACTGTTTGGAAATTCTAAATTTATACACAAGGCTTGTGTAAGAACTTCCCATGGTTAGAAAATATAAGGTAACAGCTAACCTAATTGATGCAGTAATCGATTGCCAAAATTTTGTATTTTTCTGGGATATTTCAACCCCTATTAAACACAGCAGAGTTTCAAAATTGTTCGGTGTCATTCTAATAAAATTTCTAAGTCAGCGCCATACTCCACTTTTAAATCTGCATAAGATTGTTGCCATACTTTGTATCTTCCAATAAGTACTTTTCTCTTCCACCTTTTCTTTTCCCTGCATTTGCTGTGCTTTTTAAGTACAAGAGATATACAGATCGCACAAATTCTAGCTAATAAAACTTCATTCAACATTTTCTATGAAATATATGTATGTTTTTCACCTTATTTTTTAAAAACAAAATTGTGAAAACACAAGTTTGAGCAACACTGTATGGTAGTCTGGACACATAACAATGTATATGAAGCATTTCTACACAGTATACATACAGTTCGTAATACTGTATCGCAACTATAATTAGACTGTTCTGAAACTTGTTTCAAACATTGTATCAGATGTGTATTCGGCCTTAGGTTAAAATTACCATAATTTCTTCACATTTTTTTGTTCAGTTTCCTTTTCATTAAAATTTTATTTTTTTAAACGTTTGTTTCTCAATTAATTTATTTACAACTTTCGGATCAAAATTAAATTATCTATCCATTTTATTCATAAGTTTTTAAAATTTATCGACAATTTAATACTGTTTACTTATTCCAAACAAACAAAAATATTTTCTGATAATAATTTATCAAGATTAAAAAAAATTGTTAGATAATAATGCTGATAAAGCTTTTGAGGTCAAACTTTATAAATCCTTAAAGTCAAATAACACACCACAATTATATCATCTACCAGATATCAGTAGTGTGGTATTACAATTTATAATAAAATTTGGGAAAAACGTCTCAGTAACCATGTTTTTCCTTTCACAACCAAAAAACATAGGATGAAATCTTTTGTTCTAATTCCTTTCTTTAAGTAAAGGAAACTGGTATAATATGATAAAGAATGCAAATAAAAATAATTACCACTTTACCAATTATTACCTGTTGTATTTCTCTCCACAATTATGATGTTTTCAAGATCAATAAATGTAACTTTTCCGTCTGATGATATAACAATATTATCAGGTGTAATATCAGTAAAATAGAATGCAAATAAGGGATGACTATACGTTAAATTAAATGCAGCAGTAAGTAACTGGTGTGCAAAACTGGAACGAGTAGACCACATATCTTGAATATGATCAGTCAGCATTTCTCCACAATATTCAGACACAACTGTTCTTCCACAGCTACCCAAATACTTAGAAACTGGCCATCCATCTTCTTGAGGAAGAATCTTGACAAAAGTTATCACTTAGAAAGATAATATTTAAAAATTATGGTAAACTATTATAAGAAAGAAATTGAAAATAATTGGATTTGGTTGAGTAACATGGTTATATACAGAGCTAGGTATTTTTAATATTTAAGGATTGGCACATCTATCAGGTAAAACCTTTCATTAGTTCCCATAAAAACTGAAATGGTTTTTTTTCTTATGGATGAATGCTCACACATAACCATCTTATATATTAATAAAAAGCATTAAATAAGTAATAAAAATGTCAGACCTTTACAACAGAAACTGAAACCAGATTATTTCAACTTAAAAGCTACAGACTGACAAATGAAATAACTATGAAATAAACAATTCGTGGTATTATTGATACTTCTTAAAAATGGAACATCTTTAAAAATAACATTCCTGAAGTATTCATCAAACCAAAACAGTCAGTTAAAAATGTATTAACAGTCAGTTAACAGATTTCAAAAAATTTAAATTGTTAATTTTGGCATCATCTAGTTTACTGCCAATTCTTGTGCTAATTTTAAACCTACAATGCAAAGCCATATGAATAATAAACCCAAGTATTAATCTGGTGTGCTGTACCAGGTGTCCCCACACACAATTAGTACAAAACCCATGAAATTCTCTTTCATCATGGGTTTATTCCAGTTTAAGAAATAATCATAAAACCACATTTAATTCCCAATAATGCAACACTTTTTATGCTTTCAATGGAATAACTTTGATATTATCATAACCCTTTAATAATTCCTTTACTCAACCATAAGTTCCCCTGACATCCTTTACAAAATAATTCAGGCTTGCAGTTTTCCTAATACTTTTTCAATTTCTAATAATTACTGAACACTTCTCTAATAAACAAAAAAATATACATATGTATTATATATTTAGGTATATACATATGTACCAAATAAAAATACTAATTAACAAAATGCAGTTTACCAGAAACCAAATATTTATGAATTTTTTGGAGCACATGGAAATTCTGAAGACAGAATATACGGAACTAGCGACTAACATAATACGAGTTTATAATGAAATGCTGAAGAAGCTTTGATGATCAATCGAAAACCTGCGTTGGCACAATTAAGGTGCCAACAATGCATGTATACAAACACAATAAATTTGATTTTCAACATGAACATATACAACAAAGATAGAAGAAAATATCGGATTCAAATTAACATTTTTAAAAATGTTAGATGGTGCCTGGATTAATCCAGGCACCATCAACAATGGTGATAATGGAAACTTTTCTCTGAAAAAGGTGCTGCTAATGAGCTCTCAAAGGTTCTTGGAAGAAATTCTATTAATCTGAGGGTAATTTATAATTGTAAAACTTATGTTTATATGACTTAAGTTGCACAAATTTGAAGAGGTGGTTTGTATTGCAACCAGTTTTTAAACGTCGAATAACATAACTATCACAGACCTTTGAGTACTTGTTTTATTTCTATCCCAATTGTAATGTTATATGCCATTCAATTTTATAATGTATATCTCATCATCACCGTGATCTATGAATCATTTGTGATATGACTAGCAGCAAATAAAACTAAAATTAAATCTTTGTTACTAATTACTTATGATAGTACCTTCTGAATTAATGGTTCTGGATTTACACTGATTGTAAACCATAAGTTGATATCATCTTTCTCAGTGTGATTATCAGAATTTTTTACAAACTTATACAGGTAATCAAATTTTTCTACAGTCGGACAAAGCCGAATGTTCCTCATTATGTTATTCCCAAAAGGCACATCTAGATAATTTCTTATTTTCATTAAAATGTCATTTTCTGTAACACTGTAACTGTCATCCTTCTTTACTCTGTCATCAAATTCAATGAATTCTGATTTATGAGCAAGCTTTTTAACAACTACTGCTTGATTATCAAAATAGGCAAATATAACATTATTAATTCCAAGAATATTAGTCAGGAATGTTAATAATTTTAATAGAATAGCAGAATTTTTTACAGTAATGCTATTACGAAAGAAAGGCTGACATAATGAAGTACCAAAGCAAAACGGACACGATTCAATTTCCAGTAATTCTTCATATGTTTTATTTTTAACGTACGATAAAAATACGCTAAATAAAACAACAGTAATGGAAACTAATTTTATTTTTTTTGACATCTTTAAAACTACGTAATACCCAAAATGGACCGTAAATTTTTTATCTCTCTAAACACTAATTCAATATAACACATCTTAATACCATAACCTAACTAAAATTACATCACTATATACGCACGGTGTCGGCTTTCTGTTTGCAACCAACGCCACCTGCATGAGAAATGCTAAAACACCCCAAGTATGACATACCATAAATAACCCAGTCCACTTGTCAAAATAGCCGCTATTTTAAAAAAAAGTATTATCGTGATCAGCGCTGTGCCATTATTTAAGGTCAATAAAGATTTATAAGTGAAATATTAAAATTCATTCTAAGGTTGTATATATTTTAGATGACAATATATATATATATATATATATATATATATATATATATATATATATAAAGGCATAATAAATTTTTTTACGATTAATTAGACGGCTATAAACTTTTGAAACGACAAACTGAACCAGATTTAAAAAAACACCTTTTAATAACATTTCATAAAGTTTACTGTAGCCTTTGCGATGCTTCAAATGATATGTATGCTCCCTTCACCGCCACTTGATATTTTTAACACAACATTGTTATTTACTTCCTTGTATAAAGTAAAGGATGTATTATGATCGCGAAAAATTTCAGATTTCAACAAAAATAACAAAAATATCCATTTTGACTAGTTTCAGTGTGACGTTTGTACGTAAGTATCTCGCATAACTCAAAAACGATTAGCCGTAGAATGTTGAAATTATGGATTTAGAACCGTTGTAACATCTAATTATGCACCTCCCCTTTTCATTGTCAGCGACTGAACCAAAGTAACCAAAAAAATTTGGATTTTTGACTTTTTCTTGATTTCAGTAACAAGCCCTCATCGAGAGTTTTTAAACGATATATCATAAGTGGTACTTATTTTCATTGGTTCCAGAGTTACAACCAAATAAAATTCTAATTAATGAAATAAGAAAGGTACATCAGCTCGAATTAGACTTTAGCTCTTTTTTTTAAATTTAAATATAATGATTTATTAATAATTATCAACCTGATTGTAAAAAAAATTTACAATAAATAAAAAAAAAATGAAAAAAATATCAGAAGTTATTAATGAAATAAAATTTTACAAACTTTTCATTTAAAAAAAAAAATGTATATATGTAATGTAATAAGCGTACAAGTAAGTCATGTGTTGTCCACATATTTTTTTAATTACGCAAAAAATTATTTAGATTGCGACAAAAAGTGTTTGATTTTGAATTGTGTATGTTCATTTAACATTCAAAATTTAGTGTTTATACATTTAATAATAATTGGGTGTTAAAATTTGGGTTACTTTCTGATTAAATGGAGGTCACTTGTTTTCAGAAGGAAGAATGATGTTTTAAAAAAACTCAAACATGTATACATGGTATAGGCCTTTATTTATATCATAAAATTTTCGAAATTTTACAAACTATTTAAAACTTGACAATGTCGCCGAGGAACTCATTGAATATGTTGCCACTCATTTCACTAGTAAGCGTAAACTAAACAACAGGGAGAACAATGCAGCGACAGTGACAGACCGATCATAAACCCATTATTACCGCGCGCAGCACTGACCTTGACTGTGATAATCGCCAATCTATTAAGAGAATTATTTTCTTCAACATAGATAGCAAACGAACCTAAACCTAACAGTCGCAGCGCACTGTGTTGGATGGCCTGCGTTTAATCAGAAAATATCAAATTTGGTTAATTTGTGCATATGTAGAGCACCAAAGTTAATTTGTGATTTGCATTTATGAGATGAGATGATTGGAAAATCTTGACCATGTTGCTGTGTAAGAATTTTAAGGCCTCATTGAATCTTTCATTTTAGCTGCACACTGTATGACCAGTGTAGAAAATCGTATGGTCTGATCAGTACAGTTGATGTATTTCAGGAGAGTTGGGTTTGTTTGGTGGTACTAGGTCATGGATACTGGTATTCTTTGGTGGTTGGGTTTCAATTAACCACACATCTCAGAAATGATCGAACTAAGACTGTACAAGATTACACTTCATTTACACTCATACATATCATCCTCTGAAGTAATACCTTAATGGTAATTTCCAAAGGCTAAACAGGAAAAAGAAAGGGTTTGTTTTGGTAGTTATGTTCTGTATGTTGCAATTCATTTTATTTATTGTTTGGAAGGTCATCATCATGCACACAAATTGTTTTTTAATTTCCTTTGAGACAGGTTATTTATGTTAGTGAGAAATGTATTTTCTTTTTTTATGTTGTTTATATTTTTATTTATTTTATGTAGGAGAGCATTATATCTGTGTGCACTAGATGCAATGTTCTAGTATTTGTGAAAGGTAACCTATAATGTTGGTTTTTATATACTTTAAAAGTGTCTTTTAGTTGGTTGGTTTTTGGAGGATGAGGTGAAGAAAATTTATTTTTTATTGTGTTTTATTCAGCTGCAAAGTTTAATTTTCCTCATTAGCTATGTTTTTGAGTTCCTTCATTATTTCATATCATCTTTTTGCAGACCCTTTAAGAACTTTACTATTATAATACCTTCTTAACTCAGCCTGTTACTTATTCTACCTATGAGTTCTATCTAGTCCTGTCTTTTTCTTGACAAGGAGATGGTAGACACTCAGCACAAAGTTCAGGCTATAGAGTATTTTGATAGATTAGTAAAAGATTTTGAGTTGTAACTTCTCAAATAAAGCCTTAGGGTAACCTGCAGTATAGGGTCATGAATAAACACTGACAGAATCCTGTGCCATTTGTATGTTCTTTCCTCAACCATTTTATAACTTCTGATTTTATTGTGATTGGTTCCATTCTGTAATTGATTGATGAATTCTGTAGCAAAATTCTTCCACAATCCAAAAATGCTGTAGCCATCATTTTTTGGTTAACAGCCATAATTTGTTTGGTTTTTTAGCTCTTTTTATCTGCTCTAAATTTCTGACACTAATCTCTTTCAATGCTCATAATATTAACAAAAGCAAGGTACAATAATTGTTGATAGATCTTGGGATCACAGTTTCCTTAGGTTTGCAAAAAAAATTTTCATAACATTCACTTCACACAATTTAAGTAAGAATAATCAGAGGTTACTACTTAAGTGGAAAATCATACAGATGTGGAACAAGATTATCGATTGCTAGTAGCAACTGAACAAACTGTTGGAGCAACTAGTTTATTTTCAATAGCATATGAAATCATTTTTGTAAAACCCCTAAGTTTTTTTTTAATTTTATTTAGGGCACTGCAATATTTTCAAGTAGTTGAGGTAATCATTAATAATTAGCGATGCTATTGTATTTGCTATATAGAGTGATTCACATAATGTTGCCAGCACTTTCTGAGATTATTCTGCTAGCAAAAGTAATGAAAAGCGTTCATGTAAATAGGGTCCAGAACCACTCTGTTAGCAAGTTATGGCTAGCAAAAGATTTCACACTGATTCCTATGAATTTTTTTCATTACTTTCACTAGTAGAATGAGCTCAGAAAGCCCAGATAACACTACATGAATTACTCTGTAATATACATACATACATTTGCATGTGGGCGAGCATATGCAGGCCAGGTGTGTGTGTGTGTGTGTGGTGTGTATGCATGTGTGATGTGTTTATATATAATTGGTGATCATAAATTATATATAGCATTAATAATTTTACTAAGACTTTTATTTATTGACAAAGATATAATAAATAAATAAAATAAAATGTTAGTTTTATTTAGTTATCATAGTATGTTGTCATATTTAGTTATCATAGTTCATTCGAAGTATCATGTTCAGTCAAGAGACATCAACCATGATTTAATTTCACCCGCTTGTGGTCAATAACATGCTGGGTCAGTCTTGCAACAAATTTAGTTGTATAATTTTGCTGATATTCATCTAAATTTTTTGAGAACATAATATTTTAATTTATTCTTACTTGAAAAACTTGTGAATATTTAATCTGAACTTCTAGGAGGTCAGGCAACATCTCTACAACTAGAAAGCCATCTCTTAGTAAATTTTTCATTCAACAACTCTTTAATGTTTAAACTTAAATGTGGAGGTATCTGGTGAAATATACCTGGAAATAATTTTTGTACTCAATTTGGTCACTTAGTGTGAATAAATTACTTGAGCATACAACAACAACATTTTGATAATTTATTTTTTTTTAATGTATAACATTTACAAAAACGTTCTCCTAAAAAAAAAAACAGTTCAGTACCATATTGATAATTTTATCTGCACTGGACATAACTTTTGCATTATCATGTACATATAAAACTTTGATACGTATGAGGCACCTGGGTGTTCAGATGCCCAAATTTTTCAGTTCTGCCAATTTACTTAACCAATTAAATGAAATGTTTGTTTCATTAAAAGAAACAGTCAAGTGATGTTCATCTTTCTCAATCACATTAAGCCTATTCACACAAACATTCTGACAACCGTCAAGTTTTTTTTTGTGTATGTAGCAGTAGGATACATGCTCAATTCTCGTATTCAATTCTCAACAAAAACATTTTTGCTAGCTTTTAGCCATCCAGGTGATTCGACTTGTTTTATCTATATGACTTCTTTAAATTTATTACACCACAATATATCCATTTAATAGAAATTTTGATCTATATTCATTTCCTGATTTACATTGCACTGACAAAATAAATGAATTAGTAATTCTGGTCAGTACATAATTATACATTATATAGACACATCATCAGAAATGTATATAATGAATTATAAGGCAAAAAATAGATATGATGATGTTAATTATTTAAAATATAAATACCTGAAATAAATTCAAGGTAAGTATATGAAGATATTAAATATAAAAAATAATTACAAATTAATTCACATTTCAAAAGTCATTATTAAAAATTATTTCAGCACATATTTTATGTACAAGTTGAATGCAATGCAGAAAATTCAGTAAATTAAAAACCTTTTAATTGGTATTATTTAAAAATTTGTTGACAAAGTAATATTGATTTGTAAAAAAAAAATTTTTAATTGTATTTTAAATAAATTGGTGGAAGATTTTTTAAAAGGTTTGGCAATTATTAAAAATGGCAACTAAAGCTCATTATAACTATTTAAAATAATGGAACCAACATCAAAATGCACTAAAAAGTAAGAAATAATTTCTTTCAAATAATTCCTTAGATACTTTTTTGAATCGGGGCCTACTTCTACAAAATTTCTAGATATATAAATTTGTTCTATAATATTATATACGTACACTACATACAAACCTATACCAATATTACATCAGCGCAATTCATATTTATGTGCTTTGATTGCTTTTACATTTGTGATTATTACATCTTTTTATATATGCCATTCATAGCTCCATTCAATACCAGATAAATTTGATCATGTATTTTGGTGATGATTCAAAAAAGTATCTAAGGAATTAAAATTAAGTATTTGGCCAAAATTATTTTTTACTTTTTAGCTCATTTTGATGTTGGTTCCATTTTTTTTTAGAATAATTATTTCATAATTTTCTGTATCTGATTTAAACGATAAGTTATTTGGCAGACAATGTGCTTCTTTTTGGTGATATAATGTAGCACGCCACTTCCAGTCAAAGGCCATTGGTGTTTCGTTCAACCTGCTTGGTGTGAAGCAGAAATAAATTTGTGGCATCAATTTTCATTTTGTGAGCTAACAGTAAACAAGAGGCAAAGAAATTATATAGCGTTCATTGATTTATTAAATAACTTGCGTTTTGGTGAAGTTACAACTGTCAACTGGAAATGCTTTGCGAAAAAAGGAGGATTGTAACCATATTGCCAGGTGGCAAAAAACTTTTTTCTGAATTTTCAGACCAATGTTTTGTGTCTTAAAAAAGTCTTTCAACATCATAGTATCACCACAAAAAGCAGCTGTGCCAATTGCAAAAAAAAATTCTTCAATCTGATTAATAGGAAGAAAGTACACCCAAACAAAAAAATATATATATATATATATGGGTCGAATACATAACCTGCTTTTTGAAATTAGTTAAAAAGGCCCTTTCTCATAAGTCGAAGTATTGAACCAAGTTATACGAAAACACAGTTCTCTTGTCTAGAGTTTATTAATAGAGTTAAATATTGTAATTTTTTATCAATAGGTGACTATTCTTTTAGTTTTTTGGCTATTCTTTTATGAATGTGACAAACATAGACACATTAATAAATGTAAACATAGGGATAAGTTAACATATTTCATTTTCTAAATATCAGTCTACACAGCTCACATTCATGGACAGTAAACAATGATCTTACTACCCATTTATTTATCTTAAGACTTGTTTATATTTATTGAAATCTAGCGCTAGCCAGTTAAACAAAATATAAGGTAATCTAGGCAATGTATAAAACTAAAATTTGGCTGCAAATATGAGACAAATTTTGGTCAGAATGTATTTAAATAATTTATTTTCCAGTGTGGGTATTTTCTTTGTAGAATGTTTTATATATAAAAATAAGGGCTGTTTTTTTTTTCAACCTCCGATGGGCTATAAAAAAATACACATTGACATAAAATTTTATTACTAAAAGTTGAATAGTATCAAACTTGTTTTTCTACATAATTGTCAAAATGATTGAGGCAATTTTCGTATCATGACATCAGCTTTCTGATGCTCTCTTCAAAGAAATTTGCCACTAGTGAGGTAAGGTACGTCTTGACAGCCTCCTGAAGTTTTTCGTTGGTGGTGAAGTGTTGTCCGCCCAACCATACCTTCAGTTCTCAAAAGAGGTAAAAATCCCTAGGTGCTAGGTCTGGACTAAACGGTGGATGGTTGAAAACTTCTTGCTTGAATCGTTTGAGAAGGTCTTGTGCCACGTTGGCACAATGTGACCATGCATTGTCGTGGATCAAAACCATACCAGATGAGAACGTGTCTCTGATTGTTCTGGATTGCTCTGCAAAGGAACATAAAGATTTACAATAAACATTGTTACTGTTGCCCTCTCCTCCATAAAGTTTACCAACAAGACACCTTTATTGCCCCAAAAAAACTGTAGCCATTGCTTTTTTGTTGTTCAGTGTCTGTTTGAACTTTTTGGCTTGTTTGGAGAAGTATGCATCCACTGCTTAGACTGTTATTTGGTTTCTGGACTGTCATACTGTATCTAACTTTTATCACCAGTAACGAGAGACTTTAAAAACTCTTCCCTCTCATTATTGTTAACGCGTGAGAACATTAAGGCTGATGCCATTTGTTGCTCTTTGTGATCGTTACTCAACATTTTTGGGACCCTTTGAAGATCTTTTTTTCTTGGGATTTCTGCACTTATCGTAGACCTTCATTTGTCATGAACAAAATCACATCAACTTGCCCAACCAGGCGTACAGTAGCGACAGACTTGCGTTCTAGCCCACCGTCGTCATGGACGTCCGTTCGCCCTTCTTTAAATTTTCTACATCATTCCCATGAACTAACTACCATCACTCATAAAGTTTTTACCTTACACTAGGCTCATTCTGCAATGAATTTCAGCAGCGCTACATCCTTCTGCTTGCAGAAAATTTATCACACTTCGCAACTCACACTTGGCGGGAACATCGAGCGTAGCGACCACGTTCAATTGCCCGTAACTCGGTTCAGACTGATGCAATGGAGCCGACATTGGCAAAGGTTTTGATGGGGGGTGGTGCAATCGCACATCACACGAACCTGGCTCCCGGCTATCTCTTGTTTACTTAGATGCACGATCGGAGATTGAAAATAAACAGCCCTCGTATTCAGAATACTCATATTTTGCATCACTGTTGAGTAGTAAAACAAATAGAGTAATTAAAGACCTTTTTAAATATAATCCTGATGCTTCTCAAGGTTTTTGTAGCTGCTTGTTAGTTCAAGTATGATTTTAGATCTATATCCATGCTTCATAATTCTAATTTCAACTCTTCTACACTTTAATACAAAGACTTCCAATCTGTACCATGGATGGGTGGATGGATTGATTATATCAATCCATCACCCAGGAAGTTGATAAAGTAAGAGAAGCGTAACATAAACTACTACAAATTACAATTCTATTACTCATTTTTATTTGTACAAGGAAGTACTGTAATCGTGAAAAATTTCAGTTTTCAGATTTCAACGGAAATATAATTTTACCATCCATTTTCCACTAATTTCGGCGTGACATCTGTACGTACATATGTGCGTATGTATCTCGCATAACTCAAAAATGATTAGCCATAGGATATTGAAATGTTGGATTTAGGACTATTGTAACATCTAGTTGTGCACCTCCCCTTTTTATTTCACTAGACTGGACCAAAAGTGTCCAAAAAGCCCAAAATCCAAAACATATGGACTTTGGACGTTTTCTTAACTGCAGTTACAAGCCCTTTTTGAGAGCTTTTCAACAATATATAACCAAATAAAATTTTAATTAATGAAATATTTGAATCCTACAAGGGGGAAAGCACATCGATTCGAATCCGACTTCATTTTCCTTTTTTTAAATTTTTTTATAATTTAAATGTATTGATTTATTAATAATTACTAACCTCTGATTGTAAAAATGTTTACAATAAATAATATTCAATAATAACAATAAAAAAGTATGAAAAAATTTCAGAAGTTATTAATGAAATAAAATTTTACGTACTTTTCATTTACAAAAATGTGTATATGTAATTTAATAGGTGTGCAAGGAAGTCATGTGGTGTCCACATCAGATTTTTATATTGTAGTAATGTAATATTAATTTGTTTCAATATGAATAAATATTTTTTAAATTTATTATGGATATATATAGATCAATTTCATTTACACTAAAATACAGTTTAATATAATTTTTTATTACTACTCTGAAAGTAAACTGAATTATTATCAGACCACTGCCTATTTGTTGATTTTTCTGTGACTAATAAAAATTTATTCAATAACTGATCACAACTGAATCAAAATTTGGTGCTAATAATATACTAAGAGCAGAGAATTTTCAACTGAATGTTATGCAATAGTAAGGTACTTTTAAGTAATCAAATGCTAAGCCAATAAACAGAAACAGTACTTATAGACTAATAGTAAATGTGTTGTACTTTTAAGAGACATAGGAGACCTGGTTTTCCCCTACAAGTACATCAGCCAAAACAATAATGGCCAATGGTTGCAGCCCAATGATGTACTGTGGAGCAATTAAGGAGGAAATAAGGACTTACTGACAGCTCCCACTGAACTACACCAAGGACATTGGCTCTACAGGTCCTAACATCTGTAGCATGAAAACTAGCAGATTCCCATCTGCACTACAAGAACCAAAAATGAGGGATGAAGGAATTATAAAAAACAAAAAAGAATGGATGGTAAAAAGAAAGACAATATAATCTCAGGGGAAATCTTAAGATTCCTGTCATGTAGTGCAAAACTGTTAAGTCATCAAATCTCAGGAGAGCAAGGCAATCCTTATTTAAAAACTTAACTTATAAATTTCAATTAAGGTAAAGTTTTTATCGTATAATTTAACAGAAATAGTAATTCCTACCTTTAGTATTATATTAAAAAACCACACAATTCATAAATAAAAACAAGATAATATTTATAAATTGTATGACAAACCTGCTTTCCAAAATGATGTAAAGTTGGAAATCTCTTTTTAACACCAGGATTAAAAGTAGAAAACACCATAGTTAAGCATAGGCAAGCATAATGCATACTAGTACGTCTCGTCAAGCATCTTCACTCATTCTAAAGAAAAAAATATAAAAACAACTTTCTTTTACCAGCAATAGAAAATCATAACACTAAATAAAACTAGCAAGAATTTATTACCTCTCATAATTCTTGTGAATACTTATCTAGAAAATACTTATCTGGATCCTCCTTCAGTCTTTCATCATACTAGAATTTAAAAATTTAAAAATCAGTGAAAGTAATGAAAGAAAAATTGTCAATTTTTTTCACAGCAAAGTAATTCAAAAATATATTTATTCAAAGTTTTTTAAACAATGATCACATCTAAACATAAAAAATAAGTTAGTTCTTCATGTATTTCTAGTGTGTTGTAAGTTCTTTAATCTGTTACTCAGTTCAATCCATCTCCTCTATAATACTTATCACACATTTTTAAAATGGTAAAAACAAGACCCCTAACTGAAGAAATAATTAATGGAGTGGGTGTTCGTACATAATCAAAGTTCAATTATTCAGTCCCAAGGGATAGCGCATCGGTCTATGGCTTAAAACCTTCCCTCGGATAACATGTCTGTATCCTGCAAATTTGAAAGCAATCAGTCAGTTGATTCTTGCATGATGCCAGAACAAACAGACTTGCTTTATATATAAGATATATATTAGATAATAATGTAATTAAAAACAATTACTTTAAGAAGATTAAAAAAATACTGAGTATTAAATAAGTGATAGCCAACATAACTTTTCTTTTTTTTTTGCTTTTATAGTTCATGGGTTCATTGGACCACTTTAGTTGTTTATTCTGGTCTTTGATTTATTTCTTAACTTTGGAATTTTTAAATTTTCCACAAATTTATTTCTGCTTCACACCAATCAGGTTGAACACCAATGGCCTTGACTGACTGGGGGCCATGAAAATTAAAAATTAAATTTTCATTCCAAAAGTATTTATTTTACATAAATTGTCAAACAATGATTTACAGAGACACATCTGGAAAAAATAATACTGCCTGTTGTTTAGATTACATAGTTAAGGGAACTAATAATGATTAATGAGAAAATGAGTTAAATAATTACTAAAATGTGTAAACACATTTTACAAACACAAAAGATGTAGTTTTAACTGTGGAAGTATGAAACAGGCCAAAAATAATTTCTTGAAAATGGAATATCTTTGAAATGAAGTGGTACATAAGGTAACTTTAATTTATATATAATTTTACCTACTAAAAAATAAAATCTCAATCTTTAAATCTCCTTCAATTATAAAATTCTCTACAAAATGTTATTTTTAACTCATGGTAAAATAGCATTATGAAATTTTAGAGATCAGTTTTTAATACTTATCCAAATAACGTAAACATTAGAATGTCACACAAAAACAAAGCTTACTTTGTCTTGAATAAATGAAGGTTGTAGAAACAGTATACTCTCTGTTAATTTGGTTTTGGAGGAGGTCCACCAAATTTCACTGTTAGATCAATTATGTCTTGTGCTGCTTTGAGTCCACTTAATCTTGCTCCGTGAACTGTAGAAAAGAATTGTGGACTTGTAGCTTCTCCAGCAAAAAATATCACTGGTGTAGAATCACTTTTATTTTTTCCTTGATTTTTATCAGGAACTGGAGACATAAGGTCTTTCATATGTCCAATAGTTGATCCTACACGAAAGTAACAATTTGTACCCACAAAATGAGGACTGCTCCTCCATTTAGATTTTAGAATACTAGATGGATATGGGAGTGTATCATCTTTACAGACTTTTCTTAACATATACGTTAAACTCTCTGCTATTGTCGTATCTGGAGTTTCTTCAACTTCATCAGCATAAGATCCTGCAACAATCCCCAATAGTATATGTTTGCTTCCTGGTAGTTCTTCTAAACAGTTCAGTCCTTTCATCCAGCTGTCTCTTCTCTTTAATTCTTCCTTTGACCGTGCAAATTTTATTGGTCCCTGTTTTGGGATCCAAAATGGATTTTTATATTCCATAAATATTTTTGTTACATTTCCGAAGCCAAGTTTTTGAATGGCTTGTAATTTTTCAATTGGTAAGAGTGGACTAAACAGCATGTTTGCTTGTTTTTTTAAAACACCTAGAGAAGTGGTGATTACTACAAAATCAGCAAAATATTTTATATCGTCATTTGTTGAAACAACCGCTCTTGCTTTTGATTCACATACATTATCACCCCATTGAACTTTTTTAACAGTTTTGCAATAATCAATGCTATTACTCGGTATATTATGTAATAAAGGTGCCAATACAGCACTGAAACCTGAAGATAATCCAACTGTTTCACCACTCACTTTTTTGAAACTACCAAACATTTCCACACACAAATCAGAAAGATCAGCACCCCATCTATTATTGATTTTGTTTGTCAAACCAAACATTATACGTGCAGCATCTTCTTGTTGATTTCTTGGAAAATTATTCAGTTCCTGATTGATTCTAACTGAGAAAAAGTCCATCACTGATCCTCTACCAGCATTCATACTATATAATGCATAAGCTTGTTCTTCTATCAGCCTAAAAGTTAAATAAGCTTGTGCACTTAAATTTTTACTTAATTGCCTTCCCTCACTTGTAATATAAATTCCACTTTTAAAATTATAATTGAGTGTAGATTTCGAATGCATTAAACCTTCTTGACTTGCCAGCGTTGTAATAGAATTTGATATCCCACTACCTGGTATCCATTGGGCCCCAAGTTCAGCTACTGTATCTCCCAGCCAACATGTATATATTCTGCCTCCTGGCCTGAAACATATTCAGTGTTTTCTATATTAACATATTTGTATTGTTTACGTTACTTTTTTAAGTTTTTTTGAATTTGGATTCAATTAAAAATAAATAAATCTTTATACCAGTACAAATTAAAAAAAAATCAGTATAATTTGTAACAATATAATGATTGATAATAACAATAATCATAAAGTAAAAATATCGACTGAAATTCATTTACTTCAGTGAAATCCTTGCAAACTATTAACAGAGGTATGGTTATGTGTAAGTTATTTTTTCTTTATTTTATTATCATTGTTATTGTATAACTTGTATTTACATTATTTTAGTATTAAGAACCTATATCATCAAGTAAAATTCAGCAGATTCTACTAAATATGTCAAATTCTTTTTTTAAAGCTTCCAGAAGCTAGTTTTATTTCAAAATTTTTTAATTACTAAAATGAGTATAGTCATATCCTATATAAATATTTATATTCACATACATCAATTACAAATAAATAATTATTACGGATGGGAAGTGAGGATAAATTCTTTTCTATTTGCTTTATCTTTTAAACCTGTTACAGTTATTATTTCAATGTTGTGATGTATAATTTATTTATTTTCTCTTTTTTTTATAAAATTTCCAAGTTGAATATCCAAAGAAATAACAGACTGAAAAAAATTAAAATATGCCTCTAAGAACTTGCCTAGAGGAGAATTTGGACATACAGCTTGAGCAAAAATATTTTTTTGTGATTTTTAGGTAATCCATCTAGATATCAGATTAATGCATATCATATAGCAAACCAAGAGATATGGCACATTGAATAGTTTGTAAATCAACTTAATATTAATTAAAATTCAATGCCATGAGAACAATAGGGAAAGAACATGACTACAAGTAAAATGTGTACATGTATGGATTTCCCTTCTCCCCCATCAAAGTTGAAGAAATATATCAAAATAATTGCTGAGGCAGTAGAAGTGTGAGCTGAAAATAGTATGAGTATAGCAGTGGAAGAAGTTGTAAAAGAAAATGTTAACTGTGATACTGCTGTTACTACTGATAGGTCATAGCAAAAACGAGGCTGTAACTCGAAGAACAGATTGTTAGTGTAACTAGAGTAACATAGGAAAAGTTTTAGATGTATCAATAATGAGTAAATACTACCAGATATGTTTGATGGCAATAAATCACTCCAGAGACACCAGCACCAAAAATTTTCATGGATCAATCGGTGCAATGGAAGTGGCTGCTGCTCTCAGCAGTTGTTTCAGAACTCCATTAATCATAATGTCACATATTTGAAATACTTGTGGATGGTGACAACAGAGGGTTTTTATAAGTTACTGAAGTAAACCTTATGGTGATGTGATTGAAAAGTTAGTGTGTCAGTCACATTCAGAAGGGAATAAGTTAAGACCTTTGAAAAAGAATTTGAAAAGTGTAAAGCTATAGAAAAGAAGTAGAGATAGATAAATTGCAGTTGTATTATAGTTTAGCCATAAGATGAGGTGCTGGAAATTCAGAAGCAATGAAAAAATGTACGGGCTATATACTTGCATAAAGGATTACATGGTCTATGCCCTGGTAGTCCAGAATCCTGGTGTAAATTTAGAAAAAGCACTTGTTCTGCAGCAGTAATTTACCTCAAGATGTAATGCTGGCTATAAAATCACCATTATTCTGAGATCGAGCCAAAGAAGATCTATTGAGACAGCGTCTTCATGGATATAAAATATCCCATTTTTGAAAGGTGTTTTTAATCATAAAGAAAAATACCAGAAAGAAATTTACTGATATAACAATAAGTTCTTAAATATCTGGAAGATATTTAAGAACTTATTGTTCCTTAACTTAAATATCTTCCAGATATTTAAGTGGAAGATTTTTTGAATGAAAAATTACTTAATAATGGATATCATTTAAGATTTTGTGTTTGCTTGTTATTATTACTTAGTGCTGGATGGTTTGAACAAGATTATATACACTCTGGTCATTTTATTAGCCAAAGTATTTTGAAATAAAATGTCGAGAAGTATTTAAAAAAATAGCATGCATTCCTACACCCAGACATCCTTAGCTTACACTTAGTAGTAGATATTTAACATCATTTCTTCATTCCATTTCTTACTTTTATCAAGATACAGGGTTTTCACCTTTTCCATTTCTTGTTAACTGCTGTATTCATATGAACTGTATTTTCTGTAGATCTATCCAATAATTTATATGAAATAAATAAAAGAAAAAATGAACAGGTTTAAAAAATGCTCTTGAAGTATAAAGTAATATTTTCATTGATGTTAATTTATTTCTTAATTTTATCTAGATTTCATTCAAAAAATCAAAATGTAGTATTGTAAAAGCATTATTTTTTAATGTATTTTTCTTGAAGTCAATTTATTTGTTTACTTTCTAAATTATTATTGTATAAAATATTATTAGGTAGATATCGTAATAGATTAGAATTCACAATATTCAGTTTTTTGTATTTCTCAACATTTTAAGACATCATCTTAAGTTCTTCTTTACTTGGGTCAACAGTGCAAAATCACATGCAGCAAGTTCAGGACTGTGGGGAGGATGTTCTATTAGTTTTATTTCAGTGCGCTGATCATTCTGGTGAAAAAAACCATGTCCATGAGTTTCAAACCATCCTTGAGTTTTAGAGGAGCGCTTGAGAGCTTCGACAACTTTAGGCAGCCATTTCTCAATATATCACTTCTCTGTGTTCTGAGTTTCCTACACAACTCACTCTAAAACACCTCTCACACTAAAAGTTATGGCTACCATTCACTTCTTCACTGATCTGGATTTTCAAACAGTGACAGGGATCTCCTCATCTCTGAACACTTTGTTCAGGACGTCATAACAGTACAGCCAATTTTCATCACCTGTCATAATACTGTTCATAAAGGGAGATTTCACATTTTCAAACTTTTTCAGCATTTCACGACACCATGTAACACTGATCTGATTATTGGTCAAGTTTTGCAGCACCCAAAGGGTATAAAATCTTTCTATTTTGAAGGTGATCTTGCAAAATAGCATGAACTACTGACACATTAATAACCAAGGATATCTCTGTTTGGGGGTGGGTCACACGAATATCTCTCTCAAGTATTTTTCATACTGTAGCAATGTTTCCCCCAGTCACAGTCAAAGACAATCGACCTGACCTTGGAGTGTCCTCAAGGCTAAAATTTCCTCTTTCAAACTCTCAATACTACTAAATATTATTGTACAATGAGGATAATCCTCTCCAAGTGCAAGAGTCATTTCCTCTAAACACTGATCAACACTTAACCCTCATGCAAAATTTCCCAGTATTTAGTTTTTGACCACATCACTAACTCTTCACTAACACAGCTAAAAAGTAAACAACACAAAGACTAGAATGGCTACAGTGCAATTTGGTGCCTATATAAACACTCGCTAACTTGTAACCACCTGTGATGATCCATTTTGTTGGACTGCTAAAACATTTCTAGTGTCCAATATATGAGTATTACAATATTCATTATTTTACTCAAGATGTTTTAGTAATCTTTATTGCTTATATATTTAGTAGTAAGCTTCTATCCTTTCTTTCTTTTTCTATTTAGCCTCTGGAACCACCGTAAGGTATTACTTCAGAGAATGATATGTATGAATGTAAATGAAGTGTAGTCTTGTACAGTCCCAGGTTGACCGTTCCCGAGATGAGTGGTTAATTGAAACCCAACCACCAAAGAACACTGATATCCACAATCTAGTATAATCCGTATAAAAGTAACTGCCTTACTGAGATTTGAACCTTAGAACTCTTGACTTTGAAATCAACTGATTTGCGATGAGGAGTTAACCACTAGACCAGCCCAGCAGGCTAAGTTTTTTATCCTGTAGGTCCTTAACCTCATATCACAGGAAACTTTTTAGTTTTAGATTTTCATTAACTAGACAGATTGACCTAAAATTATTTATCATAAATACAAGGTGGACACTATAGTAGTTTTTCATCATGATTTTACTATGATTTAAATACTAGATTATCCTTTACTCATTAAGGTAGTACAAATCACCATTAATTCATTTTTATTTCATTACTGGATATCATTGCAGTAGAGTAGCAATGGGAGCACAAAGATACTATGATTTTAAAATATAATTTAAGATGGTTATCAGTTAGAATTAAAAATTAAAAACTTGTTATTGTCTAAAATATTATGTCAATGTAAATAACATATTTTATAAGTAGCAGTAATGAACAAGATTCACATATTTACCTAAATATGTATGATTGTGAACTATAGTTCTTATGGGCATCCAGTGCACTCAATGACTTGCCCACTATCTAGGAGGATACTCAGTGAATCTTGTTATAATCAATGTACATCTTTTTATTATAAAGAACCAATTTATGTGGTTGCTTCTATATGGAAGAGTATGGGGCGGCCTCACTTATAATATAATTATATGCTTGTGCAATTTCTAATTTCTAAATTTTTGTTTTTAGCTTCATATATAATCCTGTATTATGTAATTTATTTAGTAATTTTATAATTCTAATAAAGAATATTAACAGAACAAAAATATTAATTTCATGCCATTAGTAAAAAATGAAAATTGTTAAAATAATTTATACTCTTAGACTAAATACTTCTAGATTTTTTTTAGTCAGTTCTTATATTAATAATGGAACATGAATGTCTAAAAATATCTGTAAATGAACCATATTTATACATGGCTCAGAGTAGAATAATTTTGAGAAGTGACCATGTAATCTAATACGGTATTACATCATAGAATGATATCAATGGTTATACTACATTAAAAATTTATTACAGTTATATGATTTAATTAATAACTTTATTCATGATGACATAATCATTTCAATCATGATATTTATACAGTGAAATAACTCAGACAAGAGAATCAGTTTCATTTTGGCTTTCATGCGAATAACATCACAAGTTTGTTTTTTTTTGTTTTATTCCTACTTTTTCTGATATAGATGTGTATTTTTTATGTTATGCTTCATTAATATTGTTTTCTTTTTGTGTACTGTTAATAGCTTATACAAAAATATCTCACAGTAGTATAAATCATTCTATCAATTTTTGTTATAAGTGTGGTGAATTAACTTTTAAATCTCAAAGAAAAAATATTACTCAGACTAAAACATCATATGAACTCTATTTTGGTGTAAAATAAGAGATTAGGACATGTTTTGCGCCCTTTCATATCTGCTTTAATTCTTGTGTAACTTTACTAAACAGCTGGCTAACTGGGAAGCTTTTACCATTTCTTTGGAATGGGGAGACCCTAAGGACTACTTGAATGGAGACCCTAAGGACTACTTGAACAGAATGTTATTTTTGTATTAAAAAAAAATCAAAAGTATCACAAGTAAATTCAAGAAATTTGTTGCATATTCTTGTCTTCCTTCAGCCATAAGATCTAATCCAGCAAGAGTTCTCTGATCCAGTTCTGCCAGAACATGGAGTTTAGAAGAAAATGCTGACTTTGAAGAAGGCAATGCTAATTTAGAAATAAGGGAAGAATTAATGAATCCAGATTTACAAGATGGGAGCACTAAACCTCACAAAATTATTCAAGCAGTACTTAATATTTGGTTCGTGATCTTAATTTGTTTAAAATGCCATTAGAGTTACTGGCTTCAAGATTAAAAGGCTACTTCATCAAAAGTGGCACTAAAATATGTTTTTTCTGTGTTAAGTAGCAAGAATTTCAGCACCTGTTCTTAATAATACTGTGTACTACAATGATGTAAATTCTTTATTGGATCTATTAGGATCACAATCCTACAGAATGGAGATTGTTTATAGATTTCTCTAAAACAAGTCTGAAAGCGCCCTTCACAATGGAAATGAAAAACCATCAATTATTCTTACTTATGCAGCACAAATAAAGGAGTACGACATTTGAATATTTACTGATGATGATGATATAGTATGAAAAGTATTCTTGGCATAGGAGACCTAACAGTGACATCTATTTTATTAGGAGTGCATTCTGACCCTGTAGGGGAAGACACCTTTCATGTGGCAGTTTCGGTCATCACCACACCACTCTGTACCTAGCCCTTATGGACTTTACTGGAGATCATCTTCAGAACCCTAGCAAAAGGCATCTTTTAGCTTTGTTCTTGACTCATTCAGGGTGCCACCGATGCGAATATATTTCCATCAGTGTATTACTAGAAAATGAACTCTTTAAAACAAAACACAGCTATGTCGAGTCTTTAACAAGACTGAGTGACATGAAGGAATTGATATTAAAAATGTAACTACCTACCTCATAGGTCAGAAGTTGAGTTCAACACACAACCATAACATAACACAAAACAAGAAATAAAAATAAAACTAAATAAAACACTACAAAAGCATCAAACCTTATAACACAGGAACAACAAAACCAAGACACAGGAAACACCAATTAAAGGAGCTTAAGCCATTCATGACTGCCCTGGCAGAGAGGTATGAGTATTTAACTGCTAAGCCAACTGAGACTCGAGAGGTTGTGGTGAGGGAGACTGTTCCTGTTTTGGTGTTGGCTCAACAGCTGGTTACAGTTCCTCAGCATAAACAATAAGCATATATTTTATAAGAAAAGTGCGAGGCAAGTCTGTCTCAAAAACAACCAGAGGTGGTCTTTGTAAATTTGAGGGAAGGGGCAACCATCAAATCTAGCAAGGAGATAAAAGACGAATTTCAGGTGGTCCTTAAACAAAAGAGGTCAATCTTGAAGATTTGTAATATTAAGGAAGCAAAAAAGGGGTTAGTCATCATTGCTGAAGACAAGGAAACCATTAAGGTTATTTCTGACTCTCTAAAGGTCGGTAAGTCTGATATGAAAGGCAACCCTAAGAACAAAAGGCGCCCAAGAATCATAGTTTATGATATAGATCAGCGACTATCTGAGGATGAATTGATGTCTCTCATTAGAGAGCAGAATACTCAGATGAACGAGGCTTCTTTCAAGTCTGAATGTATGTTATTTAAATCGGGTAGTTGCAAGGCAGAGTGTAACCACGGTATCACCAAGGTAAGTAATACTTTATTTAACAGCTTCACTAAGGAGGCCAGGATGTTCTCTTCTAGTCACGTTAAGGAATATTTAGATGTCCAGTGTTGTTTTAAGTCCTGCAGGTATGGTCACAGGGCAAAGTGTTCTGTCATCATCCTGCAGTTTGTGTAATGAGGGGCAAAAGCGTGACGAGTGTTCTAAGACGTCAGAGGATCCAACTTGCATTAATTGCAAGCACTCTTGAAAAGACCATAAGGACCCTGTCAATAGTAAAGGATGTGGATACAAACAGAGTTTTTGAAATGTATTACAACGCAGTATTTAATGGTTAGATTTGGTCAGTTAAATGCACAGGATGCCTATGTTGTTCAACTTGAGGTTGGTGAGATAGCACTATGTCGAGGGTTGGATGTTGTTCTGTTACAGCATCCAGATACATTGTATCTGGTGAACTACCAGGTTTTTCTCATTGGAAGAGGTTTTATTTTGGTTCAGATAGTACGTTCACTGTTTTGTGCAGAATGGTCTTCAGGTATTTAATGTATCTGGGGTGTTACCCATCTGCACAGGTAATGTAGATGGGCGACGATTGTTTGAAGGAACAAACATTGACGTTACCATTGGTAGGTATATCCCTGCCAATGTTTGTAACTGGAAGGTAGTTGATGATTGCTCAAGCGATCATCGATTGATTCTTTATGTAACGTTCCGGTTCAGCAGGGTCGTTTTCTGCACAGGCATGCAGACTGGAAAATCTTTTTTTTTATTTTCTTTCGGTCAGGCTTCGAGTTTTGGATCGGAGTCTTCTAGAGGTTCTGGATTTGGAGGACCTGGCAGTGAGTCTATCGGCGGTGAAAATTCAATTCCCAGTTCTGGTCGAGAAAAGCTTGCTCCATGGTGGAGGGCTTCTCAACGTGAGGGAGAACCGGAACGGCGGGCAGTTCTTGTGACCTAAAACAGAGATCGTAGGTAGATCTCAATATTTTCACAAAGTTCGAACGGCAAATAAGGGATTCCTGGCATTCCTTTGTGCATGAGCAAGGGAATAAGGATCCCCTGGGGAGTCGTCTGTAGAGTACTGGGACACAAACGACGTAAGGACGCCAGCCTCCGTGGATGAGTGGTAGCGTCTCGGCCTTTCATCCGGAGGTCCTGGGTTCGAATCCCCGTCAGACATGGAATTTTCGCACACGCTACAAATCATTTATCTCATCCTCTAAAACAATACCTAGCAATGGTTCTGAAGGTTAAAGAAAAAAAAACGACGTAAGGACGTTCTTCTGTCTGCCCTCTTTACCTGGTTTGGCGTGATTTCAGATGTCTGAGATCTTATGCAAATTACTTGATGATTTACTGTCTGACGACAGTGAAGCTGGAGAAACTGCATACCATCTGTGGATGTGGCGGAAGGTTGCTCAGTTTTGTGGGGGTGCGGTGTCCTTGGAGATTACCGATGCTGAAGTGCGTCAAGTTGTTTAGCTAGGGGCAAGGCCCCAGGCTTTGGTGGAATAACGGCGGAGCTCCTTGTTTGCTCGGTTGGGGTTAGTGTGAAAACATTCACACGCGTGTTTAATAAATTACTGTTTGGAGGATACTTCCCGGTACGTTTGAAGAAGGGTATTGTTAAATTGTTGTTTAAAGGAGGCGACAAGGTTCCCGTTTCTACTTCGTCGTATAGGCCCTTGACATTGCTACTGGTTATTGGTAAAGTCTTCGAAAAACGTTCTGTGCCTGCGTAAAAATGAGAGGCTGATCTCGCAAAGTTTATTGATGGAAAATCAGTACGGGTTTCATCCCGGAAAGGTACCGAGGACGCCATACTCCGCATGATGAGTGTGGTAAGAGCTAGCGAGCAGGAATATGTCCTGGGAATTTTCCTGGACATCTCCGGTGTGTTTAATAGCCTGTGGTGGTCTTCTGTCGTTCATCAATTACAAAAGAGACAGTGCACTGATAGTGAACTGCAATTAATGCAAAGTTACTTCAGGTATCTGGATGTGCTGCTCCGTGAGGGCTGGCATGAGGTAGGCAAGACGCTGTCCAAGAGTTGTCCTCAAGGCAGCGTCTTAGGTCCATTGTTGTGGATAGTGGAATTTGATTCCCTTCTGCGGCTGAGATTACTTGGCGGATGTCTCATAGTGGCTTATGCCAACGATGGGTGAGCCACCCAAACCCACCTGGTTGGTCTAGTGGTGAACCCGTCTTCCTAAATCAGCTGATTTGAAAGTCGAGAGTTCCAGCGTTCGAGTCCTAGTAAAAGCCAGCTAATTTTACATGGATTTGAATACTAGATCGTGGATACCGGTGTTCTTTGGTGGTTGGGTTTCAATTAACCACACATCTCAGGAATGGTCGAACTGAGAATGTACAAGACTACACTTCATTTACACTCATACATATCATCCTCTGAAGTATTATCTGAACGGTAGTTACCGGAGGCTAAACATGAAAAGAAAGAAAGGGTAAGCCACCCAAGAATGCAAGATACTTGAGTTATGGGGTCATCAACATTACATGACGTTCAGCCCAGAGAAGACCACAATGATGCTTCCTAAAGGTTGTTTGGCAGTGAGGCGTTAAGTTCGTGTTTCGGTGTCAGGCCTTCATATTAAATATCTTCAGGTTTAAAAGTACCTCGGGGTGTTTCTTGACAAGAAATTGCAATTTTGGATTACAAATGCTTAAGCTAATGAAGGATTCAGACTCTGTATGTATCTGAGAAAGCAGCATGGCCATCATTTTAAAATATTGTTAAATATTACTGAACCAAAAGATGGCTGAAAAATATATAGAACTGGTAAGTGAACTTCATGAAAACTATAAAAAACTAGAATGCAATATGTCTCTAAAAATACACTTGCTACATTCACACTTTCCACCTAATCTTATCGATGTAAGTAATGAATGCTTTCACAAAATATATCAATGATGAGAAACACTATCAGGGAAAATGGAGGCCGAATATGCTTGCGGATAGATGGAAATTAAAATTGACGTAGCGAATAAAGGAAAAAAACAGTTATTAGGTAAAAAATATTACACTATACACTACGTAATTCCTTAAAAGTCTGTCACTCTAAACCGCTGCCCTCCATTCAATTTTACTTTGCAAATTTGAAATCAGCAAATACTGTAAGACACATCTTATGAAATGCATGTAACAAAAAACATGGCTTTGTAGACCAGTGTTATCTAATAATGTTAGAACTGATTTTGTTCATTAGGGGACCTTTTTTATGTTTAACTAAATTTTATCATGCACGTCTTGAATGGATGGATTCTTGTCTTTTTAGCATACTAATTTTATTTTAGTAGATAAAATTTTAATATTAATTATTAATACCTTTCTGTGGCTTCAAGTATTTTTACTTTATCAAATCCACACTTTATCAGTCTTACTGCAGCAGATAAACCTGCTATACCTGCTCCTACTATGATAACTTTTGGTGTCTCCGCTAAAGTGTAACTTTCCGAATCCAAATTCTTTGTATCTATTTTAAATTTCATAGTCTCCTTCGAATTTAAAAAATATCTTGGATATGTTTTTAAGAACCTAGAACATTCAAAGCATATGATTATATATATTTATCAATATTTAACTAATAGTAATCTACATTCACTGCTTTAGCACAATGAAATAATAAAACCACCACAATAATTATGAATTATCATCAGCAGTAACATCAATTGATGCCAGGAAAAAATAAGAGGAGAGTTAAAAAAGATCGTCGCAAGAACTGAAAACATTATGAAAATATTAAATTAGGTTTGATTGGTCTTAACAAGTTTCTAGATTTAAATAATTTTTATTACTGGAAGCCATGAATAAAATCATAGCGAGTACATTAAGCTATGTATAAATTTAACCAAAGCCCTCCATTTCAAAACCGCCAATACTGAATAACAATGGGGATATTTTTGTGGTATACCATAATATACTCCTAGAACAGTTTATGAAAAAAATTGTTCTAGGAGTCATTATGAAAAAAATCTTCCATTATATTCTCAATTTTTAAAGAATGATCTGTGGTAGAACTGTCAACTCATATTAGTTCTTAAATAAAATATTATGGTTATGCCTGCACATCAGGACAGTTTCTTCTAACAGTCATAGGGAAACTAAAAAGCATTCAAGACCACGGCGTCTTCATACCAATTTGTATCGTACTGCCTAATATAACTACGGCTAAGGACCACAAATATCGTTTACATATACATTGTCAACTTACAAAGAAACCCAGAAAATGTTTGATAATTACCACTCTTCATCCTGCTACGAGGATCGGCTGATAAATTTTGCACATATATGCGTAGCATGGGAATGAAATAAAAAATGAATAAAAGTACAGTGCCTTTGCTATAAAATGTAATATTTATTTTTTTCAATATAATCCCCGTTTACACTGATACACTTTTCCCACCGTGTAACAAGTTTCTGAATTCTGTCTCTGAAAAATTCTAGCGGTCTTTCTCGGATCCGAGTGGCCACAGCTTCCTTCACCTCATCGCCGGTAATGTAATGATTACCTATGAGATGAGAAAACAGTGGAAGTCACACGGAGCCAAATTCGGCGATTAGGGCGGATGCGGAAGAGGCTTAAACTTCAGCTTGCGGAGAGCCTTCAGAGAGTTTGCGCGGTACCCATCGTGCACAGATTTTACGGTAACCCAATTGCTCGATATGGCCTACTCGTTCTTTAGATATGCCTAACTAACTGAATAGCGATGCGTTGCTGGATGATTCGCCGGTCACTTTGAAGCAAATCGTCCACCTCTTTTCGATGTTTCTCTCAAGTCATAGAAACTGGTCGTCCGCTGCGAGGTGCGTCCTCAATTGTCACATTTGCGAAATTTCAACGCCCACCTATTCACAGTACTCTTGTTAACAGTTTCATTACCGTAAACCGCTTTTAAACGATGAAAAATATTCGTAGGATTCACATTTTTTCCTGATAAAAATTCGATCACTGCGCGCTGTTTTAACCGTTTTGACATATTGGCCGTACTCGACTCCATTTTAACAGCTACTGAAAATAAACCGGTAAACGGATTTCAACGCATCGCAGGTATGTAGAGGAGTATTTTTGCTATCATGTGATGCCACGCCCAATTCAACAGTACTTTATGTCTCCTTGTAGCACGCTAATGTGCAAACTTTACCAGCCTAGCCTCGTGCAATCATTTTCCCGTTTATTACATGTTCCAAAAGAAAAAATAAATATAATATACACATGGGAATGTGTTATATGAACTTAAACACAGTAAGATAATAAACAATATTATCAAAACGAAAAAAGTTTAAATTTTTTACATTTCTATACTTTAAGCCATCAAAATTTCATTTTTAACTTAAAATTAGGGAAATTTCAAAGGTTTCTAGTTATCATTGTTTAACATTTTACTAACTAACATTGATAATCTGATCAATTCTGAATCGATCGCATATAGTTTGCATCTACAAACTAGTTCCCTGTTTAAACAATACACCATTCCTAGAGACCATTTTCACCTACCAATCATTAAAAATTTGTTCATTGATTTAAGTCTTTTATAAATAAAAAAAAA
Organism: Lycorma delicatula; assembly: GCF_047948215.1. Taxonomy (NCBI): domain Eukaryota; kingdom Metazoa; phylum Arthropoda; class Insecta; order Hemiptera; family Fulgoridae; genus Lycorma; species Lycorma delicatula. The sequence continues at coordinate 109,679,678 of NC_134456.1, read as the reverse complement.
ACCTTACGCATTTATAAATCTTTTTGTTTAAGTTTCTAAAAACTCTATGTTAATAATATCTGTAACTATTTTCAAAAATTTCAATTTATAAATTAAATTATTTTATTTGTATATGTGCAATATATACTGCTCATTAATAGTATAGTTTTACAATTATAATACCTATAACTTTTATAAAAAAAAGTAACAAAAGCATATTTTGGAAAGTTAAAAAAGATTGTTTAATATTGATTTTTTTAAATTATTGTTTGTTTTTAATAGAAATCAGAATTTTCTTGGATGTACATTATACATCATTGTATATGTAGTTGACCAAATAATGGAAAAGAAATGTTAAAATAAAAAATAAACTACTGCAGCCAATAATATTATAAGTGATCAATGTGAATCATAATTAATATTTTAATAAATTACAACAAACACAGTAAAAAGGACAAGTATTTTACATTTTTTAATTGTTAAATATGATTAACAAAATAATTTTTTGAGCAGTGATGTAAGAAGGGTGTAAATCCCTTAACCTTGGGTCAAAACTACCATGAGGCCTACTCTATCCAGAAATAATATTTTTCTGAATTTAATAATACATAATATTACCTTAATATTCACTTATATTCAAAACTACATGAAATAAATTATTACAAACTTTTAATATTTCTTACTCCACAATCTTTTTTTTTTTAATCTAAGTTTGTTTACCTTTTCTGAAATATTGAATCACTCAGTTGATTTAAAATTTTGTGTGTAAAAATCATTGTACTGGGTTTTTCGTCAGAACTTAACTAGTCCATATGATTAAAAACTGTGTGGTTAAACCTGTTGTATGAACCAAATGGATTTTCTGTTAGCTGTTTGAAAAATATGAAATTTATTTTATAAAATGACTTGTACTTAGTGAAATATAACCATGGCAACTCATTATTTAAAAGATCACTGAATTTTATTATAAATACTTTCCATAAAATGTGATCTTCATTGCATGTCTTTCAGTACATGTGAGACTGGATTTGTTTCACTTCCCTATCTATATAACTAGACTAGATTTGTGTGTGACATCTGGTCATGTTAATATTTTCGAAACAAAGAATCTTAATAATTTATATTCACAGTTAAACCTCTCTAATTCGAATCTCAAGGGACCAATATTTTTTTTCGATTTAGGGAGTTTTCTAATTAGAGCGGTAAAATAATGAAAGTCAAAAATTGTACAGAAGAATTTCATAATTTAATAAAAACTTATGTTAATCTATAATAATGTAATACAGTACTATGTTAGAAAATGTTAGAAAAGACAAAATGTGTATATTATTATTTAAAATTAAAAAAATGAATGAATCATACCTTTAATTATTTCTTGAAAAAAAGTCAGTAATTGTTTTTTTTTTAAGTTTTCTTCCAGTAGATTTGAAAATCAGGGGAATTTTTAATCTTCATTAATGCACTAAATACATCATCTTGTTCTACTTCGCTTGAACTTTTGAAGAATGTCGAAGGGTTTTTATTACCGATTTCGCGTCTTTTGCTGTAATTATAATTTGTACTTGTTCCGTTTCGTCTTGGAATCCTTATGAATGGTTGAATGTGACACAGACGCGATGATATCATAATCGGTTGGAGTGGCACTAACTGCAATATCATCATCAAAGTGTGCGAACAAGTCAAATTAAATTTCGTCCTTATTAATGAAGTTTTTACAAATTACACCCCAATCTTCTTCTGAAATTGGGAAAGGGTCTACAAATTCATCTTGATTTTTTCCGAATGAAAATGCACAAGTTTTGAAACAATAATTGTTTCTTGGCAGACATTCCTCCACGCTTTGTCAGCGAAGCAAGAGACCGGATATTACTTATCACACAGTGGCACCATGCACAAAGTTTTGTTATCGACTATTCCGGCGACGGAAATAAACAAGTCGGAAGTTGATTGAAATTAGGCATACAGTACCGGATAAAATTCACAATCCACACTAACAATCGCTATTTGCTATTAAATTGTTTACTACTATCTATGCTTCTTTGGAAATCGTGTACAGTAGGTAAATTCTTTACTGAAAATGATTAAAAAAACATTTTCATCACAGAAATAATATATATATCAAGTCCTCAAAATTTTTGAATAAAGGAGGTGATTTAAAGAGTATTTTTCAAGAGACAAAGTAAATATTTGAATTAAGAAGGTTCAATTTTGGGAGGTTTGACTGTATTAGGACATAAATTACCAAAACAGACTTTTGTCAGATCACCTAAAAACAATAATGCACTATTTCTCATGAAAATCTGTAATGGACAATTTAAAGTTGATCTTCAATAATGCAAGACCTTGGCTGTGCACAAATAAACAATGTAATTTGTTTTTGATAAATGTATAAAACATATTTTATAATCAAGCTAGTTTATTTAAGTACAATAACTATGTGTTTCCATTATTTATTTCAAAATTTAATTTTATTAATACACTAATGTAGGCTTAATCACTATGAATTTCAAAACATGAAAATGTATGTCACTTCAACCACAGATGAAAAGTTGAAACAGTTTCAATTCTGTTTTTAACCATTTAAAAATAGATTACAGTTGCCGCTGGTGGTTACAGTGACACTTGTTCTACTATTCATGTTAAAAATATATTTCAGAAGCAATTATTACAAAATTCTTTTTTTCTTACTTGTTTTAATTTAAATTTGGTATAAATTTTATTTATAATATTTTAATTATTATATAATATATGTTGCTTACTGCTATGTTTGTAGTACATTAGTAATTTTTAATTCTGTATTTTTTTCAATTTCATTACAGTTCATAAAACTTGTTTTAGTATATTTAGTCATAAGTTAGTTTCATTCTGTTATCATTACATGCCACTATTTTAGTAATAAATTTTACAAAACACTGGTATAAATAACTCAATAGGGAGCAAATCTGTTTAGACCTAAAACTAATAATTCCTTTAAACGCCAAATCTTTGCAGTTTCAGTTCTTATCAGAAAAATTAATTTTTCATTTTTAAAACTTTCTGAATGGTCAGTACAACTGCATGACATTTTTATTAAAATGTTAACTGCATTGCACTCACAAACAAAAAATTTTATGCACACATTAATGTAGTATATATACTGATTTTACAGGGAAAAATAATATCACAAATTGGTAGGTAAAGTAGCTACACCACTTATACAATAAAACATTCATGATTATTTTTTTGATGACTATTTTAAAACAAAATATTCTAAGCACAATAAAAACTACTTTTAAATACAAACTAATGCATTTACCAACTGTTTCAAAATAGGTGCCACCAGTTGCTATTTATGATTAAGTCACGTACACTGTATGTAACACAACTGAAAAGAAAACTTAAGACATGTGGCTTAAGAAGATCTTTGAGAAAGTAAGTTGTTAAATAGAAGACTTTTTTCAAAGATATTAAAATTGTCTTTCAGTAGAATGCAATAAGATAAGTTCTGATAGTTTATCATCTTATCTAAGACAGCTTTTTCTTAGATTTGTACGAAATTTTACATTGGACCATGCCAGAAACAGATCTAGAGCTTCATATCTGAAATAAATTTTAAAAAAATACATAAGACAAGTAGGAAAACTAATTCAAATCTATAATGATTAAATGTAACATGTAATTCTGTTAATAAACTCTTTAAAAAAAGATTACAGGGGTAAAAACTTCTCACAAATACCCTACTTTTACAAATGAACAAAGAATGAAAAAAAAAACTAGATTTATCTATTTCAATAACAATAATTGATTACTTGGCTGTTATAATTTAGTTTAAACACCTTTAATCCAATGCACATAAAAACATTTCATTTGTAAAATTTAGACAAAATATCACTGAATAAAAATTGTTAAACGTGTATAAATTTTAATAAATATAACAAAAAATAATTAATTGAGTAAATAATACAATCTATAAAAACTTAGCTAATAACACACAGTAACTTACATTCAATATCCAATAAGAATATTTATGTACATTTAAAAGTAAAATTATACAGAAAAACAAGCCAGGAAAATGCTTAAAACTACTGCTAAAAAAAATTAAAAGTTCTATAATAAAAATTATAATTTTGAAAGGCTTCAGAAAGGTTTGTGCACATCTGGTGCCTCACGCTTAACGGAACGTCACAAAAAAATGCGAATGGAATCTGCTTTTAAATTTTTGATGCGCTACACAGAAAAAGTTCTTAAAATTCCTTGAAGTCCTTAATTCATTCGTTATCGGCGATGAAACATGGTTTCGTATTTCACGCCAGAGAGAGACCGGCAGTCAAGGGAATGGCGTCATCCTCAACCCCCAACCAGGCCGACAAAGGTCAACCACAGCCATTTGGACGCAAACTGATGGCCACAGTCTTTTGGGATTGGTTTGGCATACTGCTGATTGATTTCATGCCAAGTGGAACGACTATAAATGTAGAAGCCTACTACGAAACGCTACATAAGTTACGGCGCGCCATTCAAAATCGGCGACGTGGGCGGCTGACCGACGACGTCGTCCTGCTGCACGATAATGCACGTCAACGTGTTGCGGGTCCGACAAGTGATTTACCGAAAACATTTTACGATCATCCACCACATAGTCCGGACTTAGCTCCTTCTGATTACCATTTGTTCGGGAAATTGAAAGAATTTTTGAGTGGTAAGCAATTCGCGGGTGACGATGAACTTAAACATGCTTTAATCAGTGACTAAATGGGCTGGCGGCAGAAGAAGCTATATTAAAGGTGGTGTATCGCTACGAAAAATGTCTTAATTGTGACGATTATATAGCGAAGTAGTATAAGGTATGTAGAGAGAAATAAAAAACATTTATAAAATTTTCAGAATAAATTATTTTTACGACGAAACGGTCTTTACTTTAGAGATATATTTTTGCTACTTTTCTCGTATATTTTTGCTCGATATCATCAAGCAAAAAAAAAAATAAAAAAAAATGTCATACTAAAAATTTTATAAACATAATTTTTTACAAAAAAAAAATTAATAATTTTTCATAGAGAATGAGGCTTTAACATTTTAACAAAATACAATTAACAAATCTCAAATAAATGACAAGGAACCCAGTTTTTATTTGTAAATAATGATTAGAGTTACTGATTTTTTTTAAACACAATAAAAAAGTAAAATTCAGCTCATAAACATTTATTATTAACTATTTCCTTATAAACATTTGTCTCTATGTGATAATTTTTTTTTTGCTAAAATATTAATAATAAATCTGATTTATACAAAATGTATGAGTATAATGTTTATCACCAAGTGTACTCAACCCATGATTACTAAGACTACTTCAACCAAAGAATTAAAAAACTAATTTTAAAATATTGCTTTTTCTTTGCAACAATAATCGTTGTTTAACATGTTTGTGATCAATTTTATTTTTTAATTTAAAATTTTCCATTAAAATTATATAAGTTTAAAACAAATAACAAAGATAAATTGGTTGGAATGTGAGAAAAAGAGAATATATATATATATTCTCTTTTTCGTTTAAAATGTAATATTACATTTAAAGTAATTTAAATGTAAGTAATTTAAACTAACTGATAGAAAAAGTGATTTAATTCACATGCTCAAGTGAGCCTGCCAGATGTTAACCGTCAACTTTAATAAGCATTTTTGTCCATAACAGCAACTTAAAATATTGAATATTTATATACTCTACTAATTTAGTGATAATCAGATGTAGATTGGGGGTTTAAAAACCTGAAGAAAAGGTGTCAGATGAATCAGTGGAATTTTGAGAACCTTGAGAAAAAGTAATTAAAGAAGATTTTTGAGGAGGACATCGCAAGAGGTTTGAGTAAAAAAGATAGGGTGGAAAATATAGAAGAATGGTAGAATATTAAAAAGGAAATTGTTAAATCAGCAGAAGCGAAATTAGGCGGAACAAAGAGAACTGGTAGAAAACCTTGGATTTCAGAGGATATATTGCAGCTGATGGATGAATGTAGAAAATATAAGAATGCTAGTGATGAACAATTAAGAAATACTATAAACAGGAAGTGCAAATTAGCGAAAGAAGAGTGGACTAAAGAAAGGTGTTCAGAAGTGGAAAGAGAAATGATTGGTAAAATAGATAAAGTATACAGGAATGTTAAGGAGAATTTTGTTGTCTGTAGATTAAAATCTAATAATGTGTCAAATAAAGATGGTACACTGATTTATAATATGAAAGAAAAGGATGACAGGTGGGTGGAGTATATTGAAGAGTTACAGAGGAAATGAATTAGAAACTGGTGTTATAGAGGAAAAAGAGGGAAAAGGATATTACAATACTCAGATCTGAATTTAATAGAGCATTAAAAATTTGAATAGCAGAAAGGCTTCTGGGACAAATGGGATACCTGCAGAATTACTGCGCAGTGCACAAAAGGAAGCAATAAATAGATTGTACAAACTGGTGTGTAATATTTACAAAAAAGCAGAAGTTCCATTAGACTTCAAAAAGAGTGTTATTGTCATGATACCATAGAAAGGAAAAGCAGATAAATATGAAGAATACAGAACAATTAGCTTAACTACTAATGCATCAAAAATTTTAACTAGAATTTTGTACAGTAGAATTGAGAGGAGAGTGGAAGAAGTGTTGGGAGAAGACCAATTTGGTTTCAGAAAATGTATAGGGACATTGTATAAGGTATTGCTGCAAATTGATGAAGAAAGAAGCATTTGGTAAATATAGTTAAAAGAAGAAATAGACTTATAGACCACATATTAAGACATCCTGGAATAGTCACTTTGATATTGGAGGGACAGGTATATGGGAAAAATTGTGCAGGCAGACAACATTTGGAATATGTTAAACAAATTGTTAGGGATGTAAGTTGTAGTGGGTATACCAAAATGAAACTACTATAGAGTGATTTTTTAGGCCTGTTACCAAAATTTAAATGTAATTTAAGAAAGGAAATTTAGATGGAATAGAAAAAATGTATTTGTTACTTCCAAAAGAGATTAAATAAAAAATCTATTACTTACATAATTGTTAAAGAATATGGTCAAAATGTCCACCCCTTGCGGTTATACACGCATGGACTCTTTTCAGCATATTAGCAGAAACCTTTTTAAGAGTTGCATTGGAAGTATTCGTAATTAAGTCTGCAATATTGACTTTAATTTCATCAATTGTGTGAGGATTGTTTTTGAAGGCCTCGGAGGTCATAAGCCCTTGCTTATTATTCGATCATCAAAGAACTCTTGCAGAAAATCCATAGTTTCCCGAGACATGTGGTATGTAGCGCCGTCTTGCTGAAACCAGTAATACCGTTCTTGAGGTTCCAGGAGGGACACAAATTGGCGCACAATATTCCTATATATTTCACCATTTACTGTCAGTTCGAAGAATACGGGTCCGACTATACGATAACGAGATATCGCACAACACACACCAATTTTTTTCAGGATGCAAAGATTTGTCTTGTAAAGCGTTAGGATTTTCAACCGCCCAAATTCGACAGTTTTGACTGTTCACATAACCATCGAGATGGATTCAAGCTTCATCACTAAAGAACACCGTGTTTAAAAATTCGATTCCGTTATCGTTTACGAGAGACCTAAACCAACGGCAATATTGCAATCGCTTGTTTAAATCTGGAGGCTGAAGCTCTTGGACTAATCGTACGCGATACGGATACAATTTCAATTTTTTAGCGGCTTTCTAAACACTCGAATCTGACAAACCGACTTGCGTGGAAAGTTTTCGTAAACTTTTCCGTGGAGAATTGAGCAATCTTGTTTTCACACCTAAAACATCATCTGTCAAGCGAGTCGAGTCGGTCGACCGCTACGTTTTCTATCGCAAACACTACCTGTCTCTCGAAATCGGTTTGCTAGCCTAGAAATTGAAATTTTTTCTGGCATTGGAACACCAGCAAATTTAATTTGAAATGATTCTTTTACACTCGCGTACGATTTTGTAGCAAAATATTGTTCAAGAATGAAAACTAGTTGTTCTATGGTAAAAGACATTCTGCTTCGTAACACGATCGGAAACGGCACAAAAGTTTACACAGCTCGAGTAGAATCAACTCACACTGTCGTATCTATACCGGTTGAGTAGCGCTACCAACTTCGTGTCACAAAACAAAATTTCCCTTTCTTAGAAGAAAATTAGCAGACATTAAAAATTCGGTAACAGGACTAAAAAATCACCCTGTAGCATTAGGCATGGAATCTTAGAGAGCTGCATCAAACGACTGAAGACAAAAAAAATCAATATTTCCTGCTATTTTGAGTTATTTCCAGGTGAAAAACTTGCAAACTTTTGGGGAGAAACAAAAAAGTACCCATCTATCTTAGGATTTTACTCCTAAAGACCAAATTGAGCAAAAGTCTTCCGGCTCAACTCTACAGTATTGCAGGAATGGAAAGTTGGAGCTTACAAGAGTGTTAAAATACAGACATCCTTCACAAATTTGACACATCAGTTTGTAAAGTAACCCGAAGGAAACTGAATGGTCGTATAAGGAGATATTAGTATGACGTCTCCTTGTGAGTGATATATCATACCAATGTCTTCTTATGGGTTCTATTTGAAGTCAGGTGACAAAGCAGTTCTGGATGAAACCTTGTTTTTTGGAATTATCCTGATAAATTTCAGTGTTTATATTATTCAAGCTTGACACATTAGTTTTGAAGATTAGGTTTATTCCTCTTTCCACCCAACTAAGGTGAGTGAGAAAGAATCCCTTCATAGCAGTTGCTCTACCTAAGGAAAGTTTACATCTTTGCCAGTTTTCAAGTTAGCAGCTCATCTGTTATCAGCATACCTCTTTATTTAATCCCATATGGTTTGTTCATGAAAAAAAGTATTACTTACTTTTCCTAAGGATCATTTTGGAAAAATGGGCCAAATCTCAGCTGTTTCTACTACCCTGGAAAAAAAGAATTTGTTACATGCTTTCCTGTTAAATAAATATGTAAGTGTATATTTACAAGGAGAATACTTCTGTCAGGTTTAGGGTTGCCATATTGCTACAATTGTACATGAAGGCAATGTTTGGAATATGTAAAACAAATTGTTAGGGATGTAGGATGTAGGGGGTATACCAAAATGAAACGACTGGCACTAGATAGGGAATCTTGGAGAGCTGCTGAAACCAGTCAAATGACTAAAAAAAAAAATATATATATACTCTACTACAATTTCATTAATACATCTTGCTGTATTTCTAAACATTATAATTTGATACTGGAAACTCATATTCAATGAAATGTAAACATATTTTCTATGCATCTAACATCTACTGATTTATACCCATGTTAGTAGACAAGAAATATGAATAACCAAAAAATTCAAAATTTTTTTCTTATTCAAAAGTTATGTTTTCCAAACCAAACGAAAAAACCACAATGAATAAAATTACACATTTTAGAAAAAAAAACTCAATTTCATATCTGAGGTTTTTGTTTTAAAGTTTTATCGTATATGAAAAATACATTTCTGGAAAAAATTTCATTTTCTAGAATTGTATAATTTCTTGATTTCAGTTACAATTCCATGGAAGACATAATTTTTATCTAATTAAAATCTGCTTGTTTAATTTAACTAAACATTATTTAAACCAGAAAGATGCATAAATAATATTTTTGCTATTGTAAATGTTCTTTTGATGTAGAATAAGACATTTTTCAAATCCTGTTAGTGGATTAAGAAAATAATAATAATACATTGCATTTCAAAAACTATACATAGGATAAACAGGGTGATTCATGAAGAATATAACAAATATTCAGGACATTAATTTTCTACTGGTGAAAATAAAGACGAAATTTCATATAGATAGGTTCGGAAATGCTTCGTTAGCAAGTGTCGGCTGGCAAAAGATTTCACCCTGATTTCTACATCATCAGTAAAATTGAGCCAGACAAGTCTTGGGTTCCCAATTAAGAGAAAAACTTACTGGTTTTATATGAAATCTGGCCTGCAAATTGAACAAAATAAGTCAGAGCACTGTAAAATTTTGTATTTTCAAGAAAACTAATAAAAACAAAAGATTGGGGTAGAAAAAGATAATTTTATGTTTGGTGTAAAATAACTTTCTTAAATGGGTAAAACAAACATTTTAGACAAAATTTTTAGAGAATTTGATTCTGATTGAAACAAAACATATCAAAATATGACAGATTTTTAACCAGGTATTAATACAAAATTTTCAATAATATAAACAAAAGAATTAAATATGTTAGAAAAATAAAGTCAAAACTAAAAAATCAAATAAACAACACATCAATAAAATAATTTATGAGACACCTTTAAAACTAATTAAAAATTAATTTTATTTAAATTTGTTTGAAATAATTTACTTCATAAGATGGCAATACTAACCTTTCTTTTTCTGTTTTAGCCCCCAAAACCACCATAAGGCATTGCTTCAAAGGATGATATCTGTGAATGTAAATGAAGTGTAGTCTAGTACAGCCTCAGGTTGACCATTCCTGAGATGCGTGGTTAATTGAAACTCAATCATCAAAGAACACCAGTATCACAATCTAGTATTCATGATGCCGGCAATACTAACCTGTACCAGAAAGACATTTTAGTGCACTGGTTTAACACAAAATAAGGTACAGCGAATACTTCCAAAAGATAAACTCCAACCATTTAATCTACAAAATTTACTTCCCACAGATCTTCCAATACTGAATTTTGTCATTGGATTCTGAACAATGTTAATAACATAGTTTTTATAATTTTATTTACAGATGAAACAACATTTAACGAAGTGGAATTTTTAATTCAAATAAAGTCACATATGGAGTCGTGAAAATTCACACAGACAAAACTGGATACCAATGTAGCTTCCATGTAAATCTTTGGTGACAACAAAGATATTGGTACTTTTATTTTCAATGAGACTGTTTCAGGTGCTTCATACTGAAGACTTTTTGCAGAATAATTTGCCAGATCTATTAGATGTTCCTCTGATAACAGAAGGTAGATGATTTTCCAGCATGATGGAGCCCCACTTTGTCCTCTTCTCTAGCAGTTAAACAATACTTTAATACAATTTTTTCAAACAAGTGGATTGGACGTAAAGGAACTAACAACTGACTTCCAAAGTCATCTTATTTTAACACCTCTGGACTACTACTGTGGGATCACTAAAATCATTAGTATGTGAACAAAAATGTAATATAAGAAAAGAATTCTCATTGCAGTACAACTAATACAAAACAACCCTGTTGAAATACAGATAACCATCAAAAAATAGTTCATCAGGCGGTTTGTATCCACAGTGGCAAAAGACATTTTCAGCAGCTATTTCTTGGTTTTATTATGCGAGTTTGTAATTTTTCTAAAACATTTTATTATTTATTTTGTAATACTGAAAATTTTGTTTTGTTTAATACCTAGTTAAAATTTGCCATATTTTGATGTTTTGTTTGAAATTCTTTGAAAATGTTTGAAACTTTGAAATTCTTACATTTATTTAGTTTCTGTGGACTTCATTCAAACCATGTTACTTAGAATCAAATTGTCTACATAAACAATTTGGACACAATGTTTATGTTAAAACTAATGCAACAAAGTTACTTTATGTCAAAAATAAAATAGTATATTTTCAAACCCAATCTTATTTTATCTCAGTTTTCTCTCAAAAACTACAAAATACAGTCCTGGGACTTTTTTCAATTTTTCACATCAGATTTCATACAAAACCAATAAATTTACCCCTCAGTTTAATCAGTAATTTATCCAAGAATTACAGTATCGCCCAATTTTATTGAAAGCATAGAAATCAGGGTGAAATTTTTCATTAGCTGACACTGGTAATGTAACATTTCTGAACTTATGTTTATATGCACCTTATTCTTTATTTTCATCAGTACAACATGTCCTGAAAATCTGTTACATTCTTCATGAATCACTTATACATACCTCTGACAAGCACTTAATGAACTTTTATAGAATGTAAGTAAAGTACAATATCTGGCATAAATTACTGACCAATACTTAATAAAACTGCAAAAAATGAACTATTTTAACATACTTCTACATACACTGTATTTGAAAATAAAATTTTTAACATTCCAACATGAAAATGAACATTTTTTTTTTTAAATTTACACATTTCTAAAATTTGTCAAATAAAATTAAAAAAAATTGTAAAAGTGCAACTTAAAACATTTGTTTCATACTGTACTACAGAAAAGAAACTTTAATTGTATTTCCCCTAGGATAGTAACTCAATACTAAAAGTAACTGTACAATTTTTATCATTATTACTAACTTGCAAATTCTTTTAGAATTAATAAATTTCATACTAATATAAAAAATTAAATCAATTTTATTTTTTTATTACAAACAAATAACCAATAGCTTTAGTTACATAAAAAATGAAATGTAAGAAACCATCATGAAAAAGTCTTATTCTGAAGTACAAAAACGCATAATGATGTGGTGTATAAACTGTTTTAATCTATTATTTCTCTCACATTCTGTCTATACATCTTTATTTATATAAGATATATATTTTTTGGTTTGTTACCACTAAACTGAGTAATAATATATGTAATAATTGAATGTTTTAAGAATTTTTATTACAAGCAATATAAGTAAGAATATATTATTACTACAAGTAATTGTTGCTTTTACAAGCAACTTTTATTCCACCATTACAATGATTCATTAAAAATCATTAATACAGATCGTCACAAATAAATAACTTGAAATGCTATTGTGCATAGTCGACTAGACTACGGCATCAGCTGTTGGGGAGGAACTTATGTTACAAATTTGGATTCCATAGTCAAAATCCAAAAAAGATTCGTTAGAATGATAGTAAAAAAAGAACTACGGATCATTCTTTGCCAATATTTAGGGAATTGTCTATATTACCGCTACGTTATTTATATGTTTATATAGTAATGAAAATTTTCTTTATCAGAAGTGGTCATAGAGATAGTATGATAACCGAGTACGAACTTAGAAGTAAAAGGAATGCATATGTCCCCAGGGCAAATAAAACATGTTATATGAAGTTCTTTTCAAGTACTGCTCCTAGATTGTATAACATACTTCCTAATCATATAAAGACATAGTAATAGATTTTTTACATATATAACTTAACGGGCAGCACTGGATGAAAGGTTTATTACTAAACATAAATATTTGACGACGATTGATCTTCTCTATACTTAACTGCAGAAAAGATAAGTTTCCACCAGAGTAAATCATGAATTGAACCAAAACTAATCCTCCTATATAAGATAAAACTGTTTACTTTTCCCCTTACTCTAACTAAAAAGATTAATAGAAAAGGGATGGTGCCACAAAACGGGCAAGACCCTTGTATACACCTAATCTTTCATCTTTTACAAATAATATAAATTAAGTATAATTAAGTTAAGTTAAGTAATAAATATTAAATTGTATTATAAAACAATGTTAAATTAAGTAATATTATAATTAGTATTAGGATTACTCCATTAATTATTAATTCTGTAAAAGTGAAAGAAATAATAATAAAGAAATGCAGTTGGATAAAGTTAGGTAAGTTATGATTTTAATTTTTGAATGATTATAAAGTAATTAACCACAGAGATCTCTCTAAAGATCCAGAGAAGCTGAGAATACCTTTACAGTGTCAGTTTAAATGATGGTGCAATCCTGACATTCACCTCCCCATGGTAGAGGGGACAACAGCTGATTATAACTTGTTATGTGCAGGTAGCAAATGAATGAAGGGACCAAGTATCTTTTGGTATAAGAATATTCCCTCTACCAAGTGCCAACAGCCTCTTTGAGGAGTGTATAGAGGTTAGGGCACTCTATTGTCTTTGTGGCAAAAAATGGCACCAAAAGGCGGAAGAGCCAAAATTGGTCAATGGCATTAGGAAGCAAAAGGCAACAGGAAACCACTGCATTAAAAATCCAGAAGGATATCCCTTTGAGTTCACATGGCATGGCTCTGTTCAATGCAAAATTACCCAGAGTTTCTACTTCCCGAGTGAGATCTCTGGAGGGGAATACTTTGAACACCACTATTACTGCAAAGCCTGCTAGTTCTGAAAAAATCAAAGTATATGACAACAAAGTTCGAACTGCTACATGGAATGTACACAGTTTATTTATGACTGGGAAGCTTGTAAACACGGATACAAGGTAAAAGATCTGTTGGGAGGTGAAAGAATTCATGGCTGGACTATTTGAAGATGATACAACTGCACGTCAGAGGAAGCTTTCCTTGCTGCAGCATCATGTTCAGAGCTGGTAAAGTGGAATGCCAATCTTCACTAAGGAGAGGACGCTTAAAAGAAGAATCACAGGGAGCAACATATTATAATCGGCTTCTGTATTAAAAATTTTTAAATAAACAAAAACCCTAATTCTGCCAGTAATATTTATTATTACGACTTTTTTTAATCATTTAGTTAATTTTAACAAGGATAATTAGGAAAAATTTAGAATTTCTTCAAAAAATAGTATAAGTTACTGACAGAATATGCAATGCAGCTGGCACTGAAAAATGGTTGTCCTTGACTAAGCATTCCTGTATTGTAGTGGTCCATTTAGGGTAGCAAGAATTCAGTTCTCATTAAACTGAAGACCGAGCTTGTTGGAGTATATTAAAGTCATCATGTTTGTTTGAATCATTCGTGTACGCTTTTTTGACTGGTTCATTGTCATCAAACTTCTTGCCACATAAAAAGTCTTTGAGCGACGCAAACAAATGAAAATCAGATAGGGCAAGGTCTGAGCTGTAAGGAGAATGTAGCAACAGCTCCCAACATAACTTCCTGAGCGTAACTTCCATTGCTCAGAGACCTTTCTCCTGTTCTCTGAGCAATGTGTTGTGGCGAAGATTGTTATGCAAGAGAATCAAACTTTTTGAGAGATGTTTTCACAGGGCCTCACTTTCTGTTGGAGCATGTTAATATAGAACTCACTGTTCACGATATGTTGTTCTTCTAAATAGTAACTAAAAATTGGGCTTTGTGAGTCCGGGAAGACTATCAACATTACTTTACTGACTGACAAATGAGTTTTGAATTTTTTTTGGTGGGCAAATTTGTATGTTTCCACTCAAGACTTTGCAATTTGTATTCAGGCTCAAAATTGTATATCCTCATTTCATTACAAGTTACTATATGATCTAGAAAGTTATTACCTTCTGCTTCAAACCATTCTTTCAGCTCAAAACAAATGCAAATCAGGTGTCTATTGACTTGAGTCAACTGTCTTGGAACCCATCTCAAACAAGTTTTGCGATAATTCAGCATGTAATGAACGACTGATTGAATGCATGGTTCCAACACTAATATTACACAAACTAGTAATTTTGATTCACCTGTTCTCATGAATAAGATCATTTATGTGATTTTGCAGCGCGGTAGTCAAAAACTTCAACTGGTTTTCCAGAGCAAACTGGTCTTCAGTTACACTTGTTCTGCCTGAATTAAACTGTTCCACCCATTTATACACATTACTGCAGTTTAAACACTTTTCACATACTGTTTTAACATTCTTGAGTAAATTTCCTCCCCCCCTGCCAGTTTCATATCTTCTGATAGCAAAACTCATATTACTGAATGGTGCTCTTCCAGCGTACACGTTTCAAGTGGAGCTTACATTCTGAAATCAAGAAAAGAGGTTATGTTTAGATTAATTATGATTGAACAGCTGATGAAATGTGTTCCCAAAGTTGCCAACTTGCCTCTCAAAAAGTTTCATTGTCACTGAATGAAGAGTTGTTTTTTTTTCATCAATTTGTGTTGTTAATTATTCAATGTCCCTTGTAATCTAAAAGATAACATCAAAAGAGATTAAGTTTGTTTATCTTGATGAAATCTGGAATGACAATTAATTCATAAAACTTGCTGATAATGGTTAGAAATAATAGGGTTACAACTGACAGGAGTTCGAAATACAGGTTAACACAGCCAAGAGCCACAAGATGCTTCAAATTTTCATTAATATTTAAATTTTTTCTACCAAAAGAATGGTTCAATGAAAAGGAAAAATTCTGAAATGGGAAAAGCTATTATCTACTAATCTGCATCTCGATTTGCTATAATTCTTGTTATTGCTTTTTTCCATTCAGCCAAGTCAACAAACTGCTACAAAATAATCCCACAAACTGAACAAAAGAAGATGACTGAAAAATAACAGTACACTTTTTTACATGATACAAGAACTTACCTTAGTTTTATTTTCTTTGACAATTCTTTCCTACAAAAAAAGAAAAAGCTTACTATATTGATGAAATGATAGTTAATTAGTCATTCTATAATTCTAAGATTATTGCCATAGTATCATAACAATTTGAATGCTAGAGCTAGCCTGGTCAAAAATAAAGTCTATTGGGAAAGATCAAAAAATCATAATGTGTTGGTCTGAAAATACTGTAAGAAAACTCTCAAAAGTAGTAGCAGTAGTTACACAACCAGAGATTGGCAATGTTATTTAATCATGTAGAAAGACTGTCAAAGGAATCCAGGAAAAAGTAGTAGAAAGTCAGGGCATTCTAGAAAATGAGATGGAATATTTGGTGTGATTCACTGAATATTAAGAATTCATTGTCAACCAACACTGAAAGTGATGTGGTCACCATTATCATTACATGACAATGATAAATATCCTGAACCATTAAGAACTTATAAAACAATAATTTAAAAATTGTATTTTTAATTATTTTTACATTATTATGAATCTTGAAATGTTAGCTTAGTTTCTGGTATCTCTTTTCTCAGTTATTTGAATGAATTGTAAATACGTTTTATAAAAATTATTTTATAAATAAATTTATTCTTTCCATGAATACATAGGTTTTTACATTATTAAATAAAACATAAGTAGAAAAAGAAATTTTTTAATTAACCACATATTTTATACAATAAAATATTAACTTAAATGAGATAACCAAATAACAGTACTTTAGTTTGCATGATACACTGCAACAGATATGCAAGCTGTTTGGTTGGTTAGCAAAAGATTTGGGTGCTTCTCATTCTTTGTATCAGGGAGTGAATAAAAGATGACTGATTTTCAAACCCTTTTGGAGAAGTTGTTAACATTATCCTTTCAAACTTCACTTATAAAATATTTATATAAAAAAAATTCAATATACACATCTTAAAAACTAACAAGTGAGAGTACTGTTAATAATACACTTAACTACTGTTAACCACAATTAACTACTGTTAATAACTAACTAGCCTATTTTCTTATCTCAAGTTCCAGTTTATTTTCTGTATACACTTCACAGATTAGCATTTTAAGTCCCGACTTATTCAAGATTTAAGAGTTTAAATGAAAGTAAATTGTACAAGAAAAACCCCTAAATCATCTGACAGTAGAGTACACTCTACATAGAAGAACATTCTGTATCACTGAAACACTATAAGATTTATTTCAATTACGTAATCAGGACATATGTTTTAGGTATACACAAAATATAACACACTCCTTATGCAACTTTTAATGTTTGCAGTTCTGTGACAAAACATTTGTCACTTCTGTTTTGAATTACACCATACTCGTATGAAAGGATTGATAACATCTTAGTTACATTCTTTACATAACACCACTTTTATATATCACATTTTCATAACATCTACATTTACTGTAACATATACACTTTTACATAACTGTCTTATCAGCAGTTTTGTTCTCTAAAACGCACTCTTCATTCATAGAACACAAAACAATGTCCATTACTTTCAACTTTTTACTAGAAATTTTGTCTATCCTACTACAACCTTCTTATTATCTGATAAAACTGAAATGTTAACTTTTTCTCATGTAGAGTTACCAATTATAATTTCTTCAACAGTTTTGCCAGTAATATTATCTCCATCTTCATTTTAACTTTCATTCAAATCTTTTACAAACTCATCTACATCTACATTTTAATCACACTCATCTTTATCTTTCTCTACTATATCTTCAGACTTATTTTGATGCACAATATTTTCATTAAGCACTTCAGTATTTTTAATCTCTTCTTCACATTGAATACCTTCAGCCACATCATCCATCTGCTCTTTAACATAGACATCTGAATCTTCACTACAAGGTTGCAAGTCTTCATTTTTTCCACTCTTTTGTGGAACACCTTCCATACTATTCCTATTTTGATGATCAGCATCTTCACTGAGCTGTCTTATATCACAGTTGTCATTTTTATGGCTATAATCTTCCATACATTCTTCAATATGACATCTCATATCTTCAATTTTATTGCCCTGCTGCGAAACACCTTCCTTATGTTTATTTTGTACTTCAACATCACTTTCATTTTCACTGCTATCATTTTGATGTTTAACATCTTCTATATGCTCTTTTACATTATCATTTGAATCTTGATTATGGTACTGTATACCTTCATTTTTATCGGCCTGCTGTTTAAGATCTTCCTTACATAGGTTATTTTGTAATTCAAAATCTTCCTTTTGTTGTCTTATGTCCCTGATATCATTTTTATGTTCAATATCTTTCATACACTCATTGATATTATCATCTGAATATTCACTATGAGGTTGCAAATTTTCATCTTTATTATCTTGCTGCACAACAACTTCATTATGCTTATTTTGTAATTCAACAACTTCACTATCTCGAATTATATTACTATTCTCATTTTGATTCTCAACTTCTTCCAAATGCTCGCTAACAATATCATCTGAATTTTCACTATGAGGTTGCACATCTTCATTTTTACTGTCTTGCTGCATACCATCTTCATTATGCTTATTTTGTAATTCAACAACTTCACTATCTTGAATTATATCACTATTCTCATTTTGATTCTCAACTTCTTCCAAATGCTCGCTAACAATATCATCTGAATTTTCACTATGAGGTTGCACATCTTCATTTTTATTGTCTTGCTGCATACCATCTTCATTATGCTTATTTTGCAATTCAACAACTTTACTATCTCGAATTATATCACTATTCTCATTTTGATTCTCAACTTCTTCCATATGCTCGCTCACAATATCATCTGAATTTTCACAATGAGGTTGCACATCTTCATTTTTATTGTCTTGCTGCATACCATCTTCATTATGCTTATTTTGTAATTCAACTTCACTATCTTGAATTATATCATTATTCTCATTTTGATTCTCAACTTCTTCCATATGCTCATTAACATTATCATATGAATTTTCACTATGAGGTTGCACATCTTCATTTTTACTGTCTTGCTGCATACCATCTTCATTATGCTTATTTTGTAATTCAACAACTTCACTATCTCGAATTATATCACTATTCTCATTTTGATTCTCAACTTCTTCCATATGCTCATTAACATTATCATATGAATTTTCACTATGAGGTTGCACATCTTCATTTTTACTGTCTTGCTGCATACCATCTTCATTATGCTTATTTTGTAATTCAACTTCACTATCTCGAATTATATCATTATTCTCATTTTGATTCTCAACTTCTTCCATATGCTCATTAACATTATCATATGAATTTTCACTATGAGGTTGCACATCTTCATTTTTACTGTCTTGCTGCATACCATCTTCATTATGCTTATTTTGTAATTCAACAACTTCACTATCTCGAATTATATCACTATTATCATTTTGATTCTCAACTTCTTCCATATGCTCACTAACAATATCATCTGAATTTTCACTATGAGGTTGCACATCTTCATTTGTATTGTCTTGCTGCATACCATCTTCATTATGCTTATTTTGTAATTCAACTTCACTATCTCGAATTATATCACTATTCTCATTTTGATTCTCAACTTCTTCCATATGCTCATTAACATTATCATATGAATTTTCACTATGAGGTTGCACATCATTATTATTGTCTTGCTTCAGAACGTCTTCCTTACGCTTATTTTGTAATTCAACATCTTCACTATCTTGAATTATATCACTACACTCGTTTTTATTCTCAACATCTGTAAGCTTGTTAGCATTATCATCTGAATCTCCACTAGAAGGTTGCACATCATTTTTATTGTCCTGCCTTAAAATACCTTCACTATGCTTATTTTGTAATTGAACATCTTCACTACCCTGAATTAAATCACTGCTCTCATTCTGATTCTCTACATCTTCCAAATTCTCTTTAATGTGATCATATGAATCTTTACTATGAGATTGCATATCATTTTCATAACTCTGAAGTATAAAATCTTCAATATTATTCTTATTTTGAAGTTCAGAATATTCATTTTCATCTTCACTGTCCTGATTAGTGAAGTCTTTAGTAGCACCTTTTATGTGATGTTCAACATGATCATTCAGACATTCTTCAGTTTTTTCATTATTCTGATGCTTCACTTTTTCACTCTGTACATTCTCAGTACTCACAGGAAATCCACTGGCATCTTCTCTGGATCCTTGGTTCATCCTAGGTTTTATAACTAAATATTTTAAATTACTAGAATTATCTTCAATAGAACTTTTGACACAATCACCTGTATCATCATCAACAGTACAATTTTCATTTGCATTTTCTTTTAGGTCTACATTGTTTTCAGAATTTGATAAAACACTTTCATTTAAAAGCAAATCTTCCTGTTCTTTGGTAATATTAATTTCTTCTTTGCAATTGTTCATATTTTCTGACAGTAAATCATATTCCACTACTTCATCACCATTAACAAAAACTGTGTTAGACAGCTGATCATTCTTTTGAAATTTTGTTATTGTAGACACAGAAAACTTCTCTAGTGTAACTTTTGGAATTCCACTGTGCTCTAACTCATGCTGTTTTCTTTCAACTACTGTTAAAAACGCCTGATTGCATTTGTTACAAACATATTTTGAATTATTACTATTTATAATAGATCTCTCATTAACATTTCCATCAATACTCTCATGAAAAGAATTCCTGTATTTACTAATCTTTTTACATTTAGAAGAATCAATCTTTAATTTCTCTACATCAGAAACCACAGTTTCTTCTTTAATTTCACTATCACTGTCTGATGAATAAATTTCTTTCTTAACAAACACCTGTGTTTTAGATTTAGGTCCTATTTTTTTCTCAACTTTAAAGGCTGAAATTTTTTCTTCAAGTTCATCACTACTCACAGATGAATCAGTTTCTTCTCCACTAAGTAGCATAACTGTTCTTGACTTCAGATCCAATTTTTGGACCTCAGTAGCCACATCATTCTCTTTAATTTCACTATCACTATCAGATGGATCAATTTTTTTTTCAACGCACACAAGCTTTTTTGATTTAGGACTAGGTTTCTGAACTTTAGACAATGTACTGGCTTTTTCACTGTCATATTTAATACTACTACTATTATCAGATGGACATTTCCCAACAGTGGACACTACTACTCTAGATTTTGGTTCCGATTTCCAAACTTCAGAAGAAGTCATGACTTTCTCCTTATCATCACTATTACATTGAGATAAATCAGTTTCTTTTTCAAAAGCAGAAACCAGTGATCCCAAATTACATTCTGTATTAGGTTCAGGTTTCGTAACTATAGAAAGAGAAGTTTTTTCATTAAGTTCATTATCTCTGGCAGTCTGTTCAATTTGATTTTTAGAAACAATTATTTTCAATTTAGTTCTTGATATTTTAACTTCAGTAGTTGTAACTTTCTCTTCACTACTATCATCAGATAAATCAGTCTGTTTTTTAACATACAACAAACCCACTCTAGATCTAGGTCCTGGTTTGTGAATACCACGAGGTACTGTTTTATTTTCATTTATTTCTTCAATATCAGAAGAGGAATAGCTCTGTTTTTCAACTGCAGTCCATTTTCTTGACTTTGGACCCAATTTCAGTTTTAAGGTTTTTAGCCTTGTGTCTTTATTTGAAGATGCTTTAATTTCTTGAATTTCATTACAATTACTCAAGAAATCATTTTGTTTTCCAGCATTATCTGCACATGTTTTTGATTTAGGACCAGGTTTTTTACAAACCTTCTCTTTGGACAAAGCCAATCTTGTTATCTGGTTTAAAGAAGCCTCACCTTTAACATTTTCTTTCATTAATTGAAAATCAACTAACTTAGAATCAATATTTTCTACTTTAACTACCCATCCATGAGGTAGTTTTAGCTTTAAATCATTTTGCAAATTATTATCAAAAATGGTTTCTTTCTTTTTCTTGTTTGGATTTAATAAACTACATTCCTTCCCTAAACTTTCTTTCAATGAACTTTCACTTTGACTGTTTATTTCAGAACATGAGGAAGAGACTGAATCAGATCTTTTACGCTTCAGTCTAGATCTGATTAATTTTTTATTAAAATCTGAATTACCATCAACAACAAAGTCATTCAGTTTAGAATCTAAGTGATTCCTTCTGGTTTTTCTTTCTTTCTCAATGTAACTCTCAGTAGATGCTAATGAAATATTGGAATTTCTCCTTTTTTGTGGTGATTTTTCTGAAGTTATTTTTGTTTTCTTAAGTCTTTGTGTCTCTTCAGAGTCAGTTTCCTTACTAGAAGATTGTGCATCAGATCTCTTCCTTTTAACATTTTTTGAATTAGATGTAGAAATAACTTTCATATTTTGTTGATTATCATTACTCTCATTTCTTGTAATTCCATCCAATTCATTACTCCAAAGTTTGAAATCAGTAAGAAAGACACGGCATGTTCTTCCAGAATGTAATCCTGCAAATGCTTTTCTTTGTTTTCTGGAGCATACTAAGCACAGGTTTCCTTGAGCAGCTCTTGAAATTTTACACCAACTACAAAAATAAACTGCTCCTTCATTGCTATGTTCATCATCACTCAATGGTTCTTTTGGTACAATAAAAGATTGTTTTTTTATAGTTTCCAGATTTTGCTCAAATAACTTTGTAACACCTGTACCATGTTCCTTAATTTTACTTTTATTAGAACTGATCTTACTTGATGTTTGTTTACCTACCATTTTAGATGATAAACTAGTAGAATCAGCATTTTCATCACCACCATTAAGATCTTCGCTGCCACTTACAACTATAGGTTTCTCTTCTACCTTTAGAGAAATATTATCAGACAAGTCACTATCATTGTCCAAATCATCATCACACCCCTCTTTTATACTCAAAGAATCATTGCCAGACCTATCACTTTCTGAATCATCAGTGCTTGAGACAGTAATTTCTTGTTTTAATTGTCTTTTACCTCTTTTAATTCCACTACCACCAACTTTTGTACCAGTTGACTGATTAGGTTTTCTTCCTCCTTTCTGTACTGGAACATGAGGATAGTGATCTTCACTATCTTCAACTTCTTTCTTTATTACCTGTACAGTATTTTCAAACTTAGTATCTGCATTACTTTCTCCACTTCTTCTTGTCTGTCTTCTCATTTCTTCTTGATTTACTTCTTCAACAGGTTCTTGTTTTATATTTTTAATAATATCATGTTCACTAATTTCACTATATTCTTCCTGATCACTGACATTAGCATTACTGTTTATTACATTCAATTTAACATAACAATCTTCTTCTTCTTCTCCATTAGTTTCGTCTTTAATTTGTTTTAATCTCCAGTCTCTGGAAAAAAGGGAAATAATATAGAGTAAATCTTATCAAAATGTAACTCTGAATTTACAATATTGGCTACCAATTAATAAAATTTTGAAAATGATTCATAACTGATAATAATTGAGTGATTTAGAGAACATATCTACAAGTAAAAAAAAAATTATATTGTCATTACATATTTACAAAACTGTACTACTGTTTCTTCATTTTAACAGTGCTTCCAACCACGCTGACATTTATCATAGGGTACCTAAGTTTTTTTTAATTATCAAATTTTCTAGCAGCTGCAATTTAAAAAATAAATAAATAAATTCCTACTTATATGCATTAAAATTATTAAGCATTGCAATGCTAGCAATCTCTTAATGTCCAAGAATAGATGGTAATCACTACGGCTAATGTCAAATTAGTGAAGTAAAAATAAACAACAAAACATATGAGATAGGATTGGAGCAACACATCTACAATCTAATCTATTAATAGTCTCACATCACCTCAGATCTCTTGCTTCAAATGTTTAAACCCACCAGGTTGGTTTAGTGGTAAAACTCATCATAAATCAGCTGATTTCAAAGTCGAGTGTTCTCAAATTCAAATCCAAATTAAGCCAGTTGCTTTTATTGGGATTTGAATACTAGATCATGGATACCAATGTCCTTTGGAGGTTGGTTTCCAATTAACCACACATCTACGGTATGGTTGACCTGAAAGTGTACAATACCTCACTCACATCTCAAACAAGGGATACAGCTGCCTATGAGCCCCAAACCCAAAAAGATGCATAAGATATCTGGAGACTTCTGGAATATTCATAAGATAACAAAACAACTGTTTATACAATTGTCATTGTAATGTGTTATATACACATGAAATGCAATAGTGCTGTTTATATGTAACAGATACTGTTCTTATTAATGAAAAATTCTTCTACAAATTCTACTTCCATTCTCCGATATATGTACATGATGTAAAAGCTTGATTTTTATTTTATTTAATACTGAATGAGATTTCTATATATTTTAATTCATATATATATATATATTTTTTGTACAGGATCTGTTACTATTTTTAAACTTTTTAACATTTTTTTATGATTAGAGATATAGCTTCTTCCAGTTCCTTTTACTATTATGAAAAAAGAAAATTGTTATATAAAAAAAAACTGATAATTAAAAAAATTATTTAACTTTTAAAAAAAATAATCCCAATGTAAATGAAACTGTACCAGCAGTATAAGCATTATATAAAACAGATTTATATCATACAACTAATAAATTTAAATGAAACAGGAAAAACCAGAAATCATTGAAATACAAATGATTGCAACAAATCAATATTTTACCATATACATGAATTTTTAATCTAATTAATTAGGTTAACAGAATTTAATTGCATTATTGGATTCATTCACTGAAAGGTTGAATACTTCCAGATTAACTCAGAAATATGTAAATAATTTTTAACTACAAAAGTTAAACAGAAAATATTGAAAATAAAATAACATGTACCATACTAACATTCTTCTCTAAAAGTACTAGAGAATCTAGAAAGTGCTTTTAAAGTCCAAGATTCGGTAAAGAGAAAATCCCGATATGAGAAAATACCTCTCCAGGGTAGGGAGGGGCAATGACTGTTTACAGTAACTAGTATATAACAATGGCTAACAAATGAAAGGATCGAGTTACTGCCAATATAAGGAGCTCCCCACTTTACAAGTGCTAATGGTTTCCTCAGAAGGCAGATGAGCAGTGGTGGATACAGGGCACTTCTATTATTCTGGGGATAGGAAACTGCTTCCAAAAGTGGAAAAACTTCTAAAGAAAGTCAACAGTATTAGAATACTGAAGGCAGCGGAAAACCACTATATTTAAGTTCCTAGTGATAATTCGTTGCATTACAAATGATCCTGGCTTCTTCCATTAAATGTTCTCAATTTAAATTGAATCTGCAGAAGATACAAAAGATGTTAAAAGATTGTGTGTAGGAACTTGGAATGTCAAAACTTTGTTTTCCAACTTTGAAAAAGCTGGATAATCTCAAAAGAGATAAAGATAAATAGAATGGATATATTAGAACTTAATGAAGTAAGGGAGAGATTCCATCTTTGGCTCTTGTAGTGAAAGGTTGTGTCTTATTGTGCTCTGTGATTGTGAGTTGTAACCAGTCCTGCCAGGTGTTCAACAGTTCTTCTACCTGCGTCGCCAGACAAAGTGAGAAGGGTCTGCTAGGACATCAGCCGGGCGGCCAGCTACCTGGATTACAGGCCAGTTACATTAAGAAAAGGATAATCCTTTTCTTAATTTTATTTCTATTTTATTCAAATTTCTATAATAATGTAAAGTGAACTCTTGTAGTCATTACGAACACATTAAGTTAATAGCCTATTATTATAGGACTATTGTGCTGATTTAAAAATAATTTTATTTTAAATTGTTTGATATAATCTGTACCTATTTAGGTCTACAGGTTATATCTTGTTTTGATTTTTTTCTTGTCAGTGATTTTATTTTGCAGCAAGTGTACATTAAGAAGTGTTTAATTAAGTTTAATTTTAATTTTTAAATTTTATTCTTTATTTTTCCTCAATGGAAGGAAAAGTAAGGCCTGCCCCACCCCGGAACTGTCCGTCGGTGGAGAGGAAAGCGGGTCTGGCGCTAGGAAGCGCCAGAAACGCCGGGACTCCGCGCCTCCTATGGAGACGGAGCCCGTAGCGGGCTGCAGCAAGGCTGCAGCAGCCGCCAACCCGCAGGCTGATGATGGGGCCCCATCACAGCCTGCTACCGTCAGGCGGGAGAAAATCCCGCCAATAATGCTGGACTGCCCGAAGGAGTGGCCAGCATTAGCGCGCGACATTAAGTCGCGGATCGGGGGGCGCCTGGTGGCTAAAAGCACCGGGCTCTCGATAAGGCTGCAGCTGGGGAGCGAGGCGGATTACCGGGTGGTGCAGAGTTTTCTGCACTCGAAGGGAATCGCCTTTCACTCCTTTCAGCTCCCGAAGGACAGGGAGCTGAAGGTGGTTATACGGGGAATCCCCTATGGGGCTGCCCCGGAGGAAGTAAGGGAGGAACTGACCTCCCTTGGCTATGAGGTGGTTTCGGTTAAGAAGCTCCTCACAAGGGACGGTCGGGAAACCCCGACCTGCCTAGTGGCCCTTAAGAGGACCCCTTCGGCCCGGACCATTTATGACCTTGGCAGTATTTTTTACTGCAAGGTCGCAGTGACTGCGTTTGTGTCACGAGGGGGGCCACCCCAGTGCCACAGATGCCAGAAATTTGGACACTCGTCCAATTACTGCCAGAGGGCCCAGCAATGTGTCAAGTGTGGTGGGGACCACGACACTGCCACATGCGTTAAGCCGCGTGAGGAACCAGCCTCATGCGTTAACTGCAAGGGGTCTCATCCGGCTAATTACCGGGGTTGCCCCTATTATAAGGAGCAAGTCAATAAGGTCAAGGGCATTAAAAAGCCCGCGACTGTTGACGGCCGCAGCTGGGCCCGTGTTGCCGGTGGGGGAAAATCAGCCCCCAAACCGGAGGTGCCGGCACCTGTGGCCAAGGCGGTAGTGAAAAAAGGGGAGGTACCCTCCCCAACACCCGCCAAGCCAAAACCGGCGGCGACCACCAAGAAGGTGGTGAAACAAAAGGCGGCGACAAAGCCGGCCCCGGCGAAGAAGGCCAAGCCTTCCTCGACGGGAAAGGCAAAGCCTGCTCCGGCTGGGAAGGCCAAGCAGGCTGTTAAAAACACCGCGGCCCCTGTGGCCCCGCGCCCCACCAAAAGGGCGGCCGCGCCAAAAGGCACCTCCAGCGGCAATCCGAAACCGGCTACCCTGTTGGAGACCACTGGCATGGAGTTCCTGTCGCAGATGACAGTGAAGGATATCCTGCCACATATCATGATGGTTTTGCCACGCCTGCTCCAGGCAAAATCTCTCAAGGACTGTATTCAGTCCTTAATAGAGTGCCTCATGGCTGTACTGTCCAGGTATGGTTAGGCCCACCCTCAGACTCTTGCAGTGGAACGCCAACTCAGTAGTAGGCCGGACGGAGGAACTATGCCGTCTGGCCGAGGATCTACTGATAGACGTGATACTGTTGTCTGAGACGTGCTTGAACCCAAACAAGCAACTGACCCTTCGGAACTATTTTACATATGGGACGGATAGGCCAGTTCGACCCGGATCTCGCACCTCTGGTGGAACTGCGGTTTTAGTCCACAGACGCCACATGCATACGCGCGTTGTTCTTCATACAAACGTGATGGAGCAAACGTGTGTGCATGTGGAGCATCTGGGCACGGTGTATCGGCTGGTTTCGGCTTATAGCAAGCCGAACGACGCGGTAACCGGCGCAGATCTGGATGCCGTGCTGGAAAATTGGGATGGGCCCATGATACTCATGGGCGACCTCAATGCCAAACACGTGTCATGGAACAGCATTCTGACAAATCCGAATGGCAGATTGCTGTACGAAAGGGCGAGAGCCCGCCGCTTGGTCGTCGTAGGCCCTGAGGTGCCCACGTTCGTGCATCGCTCAGGCAGATCTAGGCCTGACGTGCTGGATATCGCAGTCATGAAGGGGGGTACCCTCCCATTCATGATTGAAACGATAGAAGACCTCAGCTCGGACCATTCCCCTGTCCTGTTGGAACTAGGTCAGGCAGGGGGTGGCCGAGATCCCCCGCCTATACCCCGAAGGTCAGTCAACTGGAAAAGGTTCTACGAGACCCTCCAGCGGGAGTACAGGCCGGTAAATCCTGAGCTCCTGAACACCCCGGAGGAAATCGACGACACTGTCGGGCGCGTCACGTCGTCAATGACCGAGGCCCTGGCAGGCAGTTCATCGGCCAAAACTCGAGCAGTTGTTCGAAACGACCTCCCTCCTCATATCTCCGAAGCCATAACGGAGAAACGACGACTGAGGAGGAGATATCGAATCACCCTGTCCCCCGCTGATAAGCGGGCCTTTTATAATCAAACGGACAGGGTAAAACAACTGCTGACAAGCCATCGAGAGGATTCGTGGAACGAATACCTCGCCTCGGTCTCTGACGACATCTCCTCGGTGTTCAGGTTGAACAGGAGACTGCGAGAAGGGAAGAAGCCTCGCCATCCGGTTGTGGGGCAGCGAGGTTTTCTTGCATACTCGGAGGCGGAGAGGGCCGAGGTATTCGCCGATACCTTGGAGGAGCAGTTCACTCCAAACCCCCCTCCCTCCCCGAACGACGAGCACACAACCGAGGTGGAATCCTTTCTTGTAGATTATTTCTCACAGGTGGAGGACGCCCCTCTAGAGATTGACCAAGTCACTGAAGCGGAAGTTTCCGCAGCCATTAAGGCCACAAGCCCCGACAAGGCCCCGGGTGTCGACGGGATCAGCGCCCGTGCATTCCGGAACATACCGGCCTCCGTGATTACAGCAATTTCGGTGATATTCACGTCCATTTTGTACGTTGGATATTTCCCGAATTGTTGGAAAACGGCCAAAGTCGTATGTTTACCCAAACCGGGGAAAAGTTTACTTTTCCCACGGAATTATAGGCCAATCTCCTTGTTACCGGTATTGTCTAAGTTGTTCGAGAGGATTTTTCTCGAAAAACTGAGGCGATACATGGAGGGAGAAGTGCGGCCCGAGCAATTTGGGTTCAGGGAGGGTCACTCAACCACCCTCCAACTGGTAAAAATAATAGACGACCTTGTCGGAGGCCTGAACAGGAAACGGGTGACTGCAGCCGTTTTTCTGGATGTGGCCAAGGCCTTTGACAAAGTTTGGCATAGCGGGCTGCTTTATAAGCTAGCGCGATCGGCGATCCCCTACCGCTATGTCAGACTGATGCGGTCATACCTGCTAGACCGACATTTTGTCGTGCGCGTAGGGGAAACGATTTCCTCCACCAGAGAAATAGCCGCTGGGGTTCCCCAAGGAGCAGTACTTTCCCCGTTCTTGTACACTTTGTACGTGAACGATATGCCGCTGTCGGAAGGGGTCAAAACGGCCCTTTACGCAGACGACACGGCATATTTCTACGAATCCGCAAATGTGGATTACGCGGTCCGGAGGCTCCAAAGGCAGCTGGACTTAGTGGAACCGTGGCTCGACATGTGGAGAATCAGGGTCAACGGTGAAAAATCGGTGGCCGTGATGTTCACATGCAAGACACGAAAACCGACCAGAGAGCTGGAAATCTCAGGGGAGAAAATCCCTTTTGAGAAAACAGTTAAGTACCTGGGGGTGGTGTTGGACAGGCGGCTTACCTTCGGCGAACATGTAAATTATGCGACCCGGAGGGCTAAGGCCGCCAGAGCCTCACTATACCCAGTGCTGAACAGTGCCAGCCCATACCCACTGGCAACTAAGCTTCTCATTTTTCGGCTGTACGTACTGCCGATTCTAACATATGCTTACCCGGCATGGGGGGCAATGTTGAGCTCCTCGCTTCAAAAGAAGATCGAGGCCGTCCAAAACATCGCGTTGCGGACGATCTTTGGAGCTCCGTGGTTCGTCAGGAACGCCACTCTCCGATCTGATGCGAGATTTCAATCCGTGTCCGAGGTGGGGGTGGCGCAGGCGCGCAGACTGTTCGGGAGAGCGGCTGTGTCCGAACACAGTCATCTTCGGGACATCTGCAGAGAGGACCCAACTCCGACAGTTGTAAGGAAGCGGCCTCACGCCGTACTGGACGAACCACCGTGATGGTGCGGTGCGGTAGCCGAAAATCGACAAACCAGGCTTAGGGGCCTCCATATCGCATGAGCCATAAACGGAATAGTGCGTCAGACGCGTTTCCGGGGTCGCGAGTGAATAGTTTTTTCGCGAGTTATATAGTTTGAAGACTTCAAATACGGTAAGTCGCGCACAAAACAAAAACGCGGTCTAAAATTTTTTTTTTTTTTTTTCTCTCGTGTGTGTGTTCTGCTTCTTTTGTTGCAGATGCCAACAGCCACCACAAAAACAAATGGTTTCTTCACTGCGGCCACGCGGTCCCCCCAACCCCTTCTCAGACACACGCGTGTCTGAAGGTTAATAATTACGTGGAGAGAATAATTACTGTTTACTTCTTTCCAGAAAATCGCCGCCCCAAAACCGCGATCGCGAATAGGTATCACCATCTGTAAGTTAAACTTACAGATAAAATAACCCAGCAATTGCGACTCCTCCGGAAAAGGGGACACATTGCTCCCTCCTTATAGCTAGTGCCCCGTTGTGGCGTATTCCTGCTAGCCTATTAAAGAGTTAGCACCGAAAGGACTTCAGTGGACGGTCTGAAGGGGAATTACGTCGGGAGGACAGGCTTTATAAGCCTAGCCTTCCGCGGTCGGCCCATGAAATGGGTTCGATAACGCTGGTTTAACAACGGATTGGAATGCAATTAAATCCGTCTTAAATTCACTAAAATAATAATAGACAAAACTTGAAAAATTAGATCCGAGATTAAAAAAATAACCCTTTTAAAAACAAGCCCGATTAGAAAGATCCAGCAGCAAGGGACTCTGTCCAGGTTCTGCGATAAAGTAGGGAGTAATAGACTCCTGCCAACTTTGCATTCCATTCCATGAAGTAAGGTGGAAGGACAGGGTAAAATGTAAAATGAAAAGTGTAAAAGTTACCATTTCTACTCTGGAAAAAGAAAGAAAAAATGAGTGGTAATAATTATAAGAATGAACTGACAAAACAGCTACAGAAAGTATGCTATATTAATGATAGATTACTATCATTAAAGACTGGGATGTTACCAAAAGATTTAGTTGCAGTACAAGTATAAATGCCAACATAAAATTAAGAAGAAGACGATACTGAAGAGATGTATGAGAGGATTGAAGATAATTTAAGGATCTTCAATCCTCTCATACCTTCAATATCTTTTATCTTCAATAAAGTTAAGAGCATTCATTACATGGGATAAAGTATATGTAAAGTCTAAATGTGGATCCTCCCACCAAGCTGCCTGTATTTGCCTCCTCTACCCCACTCCTATAACCTGGCATGCGTAACACCTGGTTGCAACAAAAGTAATGCATACATGCTATTAAAAAATAATTTTCATAAATAACTATGACACGTCAAAGAAAATCATAATATTATAGGCTATAACAAACAAAAAACTCATTTCATATACTTTGTATTACTCATTGTTACTGTTCATTTATAGCAAACCTTAGTTTAACATACTAGGAAAAAAAAGATATCTTACAATAAATAAATTGCTTCATATGCATCTTGAATAAAATATTAGGCATAAATAATTTTATTTGTAAAAACAAATTACCAGAACATATTTCGTTACTATAATAGTTTTTTTGGATGAAAAACGGCTTTCGTGTTATCATTTCCTGAGTTAAAACAATAACAAGAGGCTTCTAGGATATTAAAATATTAGCAAAATATGGTTAGAACTATGATGAAAATTAAGATAATAATAGGAATAAAATTGAAACATTAAAAGAAACGCAAAAATTAGGATAATACATGAAATGTGAATAACATATCAAAATTTTGACAGGTTAAATCTTATTAAGTATATTTACACTTTTTAGAAGTAATAACTGGTCTAGTATATACTTGTCATTTTCACAGACACGCCATATGTCTCAGCAATTTAAATTTAAATTTGCGACATAAGGCCGCATAGCATATGCAGTCCACAAGAATGTGGTGCACAGTCCAGCAGCATTCACATTGGACGTGCAATAATACGCTCCCCACTGACACAAAGTGTCTGCTACAGGACCACTTCCCCTCAGAAAACTTTCCTTCATGAAAAAAATGGCTATGGATCCAGTAGAAATTCACCTGTGTTGTGACGATTAAATTCAGCAATTGCATTATATATTTTGGTAACAATAGGATGTCTGGAATACAAATCCTCAAAGTTTAGAGAGCACTATATGAATCACTACAGATAAGAATGTGACAATATTTTGATCTAATGATATTCAAGGCCATTTTGATGGTGTACAGTTCAGAACTATAGACATTTGTAATACCAGACAGACTAAACACATAAGATCTGCCATTTACAACAAAAGCGCATCCTTCAGTATCATTCTGCTTGGTCCCGTCTGTATATGCTATTGCGTCTGGGTTTGTCTCTAATAGAAAAAAGTAAAATGTTTGCTGAAAGATGAAAGGAGTGTTCATTTTTTATTATATGTGAGGTTTTAATTAAAATTAATTGGGTCAAGTATCCATGGAGAATATGTACAGGGACAGGTTGGGAAAATAGACAGTGGGTCAAAATGTAGAAGATACATTAATCGCCGGGTACTGAGAGCCATTGGTGCTGTATTAGATGGATTGTTTTCACACTGTTGAAGACGAGGGTTTGTGAGGACAGCTTTAAGAACTGGGTGATTTGGTTGTCCTTTAAGAAGGGTAGAGTAAGATGCTAACAACTGGTCCCGCCTATCCCAAAGTAATAGTTCACTACAATCAACAAGTATGCTTACAACAGGCCTTGATCTAAATGCACCAGTGGCAAGATGAAGAAAAGAGTGGTGTACAGCATCCAGCATCTTAAGCATGGTATGACGATAGACAATATAATGAAGAGTAGACAATACAATCATAATCTAATCAGGATTGGACTAAACAATAATAAAGTATAACATACATGATCGATCAGCTCCCCAACTGGTGTTGCTAAGAACTTGTAGCATATTACAATTTTTAAACATGTCGCCTGCAACTTTTAATGTGTTTGGCCCACATAAGACGACTGTCAAAAAGTAAACCTAGAAATTTAATGTCAGGAGAGGAAGCAATTGGATCTTTCTACTACAATAGTGATGTCACAATTAACATTTGCAAGTCATTGCAAATTACTTGATGTAACTTTTAGGATACACTACTATGGCTGCTGGTGTCGCTAAGTCATGTAAAGAGCAGTGTAGGGGATGCCATAGCTTATTACAAACCCACCTTCAGATATTACATAGATTACAATAAATGTAAAATGAAATAAATCAAGGATAAGGATGGTAAAATGCTACATAAGAAGAAAGAAGTAACATAAAGATAAAAGGAAAACATGGAAGACCTATATATGACAAGAGAGAAACATGAGGAAATAAACATGGAAAAAGAAAGGGGAGATAGCTGAAGAATATGAAGGAGCATCACTATTAAAATGTAAAGTACAGAAAGCAACTAAAGAAACGAAGAATAAAAAATTAACTGGAGAAGATGAACCTCTCATAAAATTTTACAAACACTTAAAAGAGGAAGGAGTGGAAGAAATATTTGAACTGTGTAATAGGATATACAGTAAGAAAGAATGGTCTGAAAACTTTGTAAAAACAAAAATGATACATATTCCGAAGAAAACTGAAACCAGAAAATGTGCAAAACACAGAACAGTATTTTAGTGGCACGAGTCCACTCGTGCCACTAAAATAGTGCTACGAGTCCTAAACCTTAGGTTGCAGAGAATAATGAGAGAATGCAGAAGAGGAACAGTTTGGCTTCAAGGAAATGAAAGGAACTAGAAGAGGTGCCTTTGGGCTATTAAGGGTGGATGGAGAGAGATGAAATGAATGCGTCTGTATTTCATAGATTTAGAAAGGCATTTGAAGAGTCAAGTGAAAGAAACTTTTGGAGATTCTTAAAGAGAAAAAGTAGAATGGAAAGAGAGAAGATTAATTAAAGAATTTTATTAGAGGCAAACAGTAGCAATGAAAGAAAATAATAATATGACTGACTGGATGGGTCTAGGTCAAGGTGTAAGGCAAGATTGCTGCTTCTCACTGTCACTGTTCACCATTTACATCAAAGATATGAAAAGAAATACATTAGAAGGAATAAAGGAATACAGGAAATAAGATGCACAAGGTTTGCTGATAAGTAAAGATGTGATCCTTACTTATCAGCTATCAGCTATCAGCTAAAGTAAGGATGTAGTGAATCGTTAGTTGGCAGTCGCAGCAAACACAAATGGGTGCATTGGTCTGATTAATTAAGTGTCCATGAGTAAGTTTAGTGTGCCCTATTTGCAAATGGGAAGTAATAACTTCCTCTTAATGGTTATTCCGGCATGAAGTGCTCCATGGAAGTACTGTATCCTTTATGTGTCTTGAGTTTACTGTAGCAGTCCAGTCACCTTGCCACTTTTCTCAAAGAGTGTGTTACACAGAATTAATAAAATCATCAATAGTAACACGACGAGTGGTGGAAGACGGTTGATTACATGCATCTTTAGCACCAGATTCATCACCCAGGATTCCCACATGGCTAGGAACCCAGTAGAAACTCACATGTATGTTGTGATGGTCCAGCTCAGCGATTGTATTATAAATTTCAGAGATGATAGGATGCCTAGAATATAAATTTTCTAAAGCTTGGAGTGCACTACAAGAGCTGTTACAAATAAGGATGTGACGGTAATTTGGGTTAATGATATTCAAAGCCTTATTGATGGCCTACAGTTAAGCAGTGCAGGCACTTCTAATACTATACAGACCAAACATACAGGTTTTGTCATTAACAACCAACGCACATCCAATACTACATTCTGCTTTGACCCATCTGTGTATACTACTGTGTCTGGGTTTATCTTGGGGAGAAATTTGTAAAACATATGCTGAAAGATGACAGAAGTTGTTGATTTTTTATATACGTGAAAATTTATGGGGTTAAGTCTCCAAGGAGGATATGAGCAGGGATAGGTTGGGAAAAAATAGGTGTATCAAAATTTAGAAGGTGCAGTAAATGCTTAGTAGGAATACCCATTGGTACTGTATTCCGTAGAGCATAGATGGTCTTTATACTGTTATAAATGAGGGTTTGCGAGGACTGATTTAAAAACCTGGCGATTCAGTTTTCCTTTAAAGACGGCAGAGTAAGATGCTATTAGCTGGTCTGCTGGATTGCTTTGCAATAGAGCTTGATCTAAAGGCTCTTAGCAAGATGAAGAAAATGTACAGCATCCAGCATCTTAAGCGTAGTATGACACCTGAAGAGTAAGTGATGCAACCATAATCCAGATGGGACCAAACTAAAGAATAATAAAACCACAACACAGTTGATTGATCGGCTTCCCACTTGATGTGCTAACCCATAACATATCTAGAATTTTTTAACACTTCGCTTTTAATTGTTTGATATGTTTAACCCAAGCAAGATGACTATAAAAAAGCAGACCAAAAACTTAATGTCAGGAGAGATAGCAACTGGCTCTGCACTGAGAGAGATTTGTGGAATAAAAGTGTCTCGTAGGTGAGAAAAGACTACACATTTTGTTTTCTCAGGTGAGAACATGTAGCCGATGATCTTGAACTAAACTTCAAGGCGAGATATAGTATTCTGTAGTCGTCTCTCAGCTGGGACTGTTGACCAGGATGTGATATATATATATAGCAAAATCATCAACGAATATGGAACATGAAACAGGTCGTTGCAAACATTTAGTAATACTGTTGATGGCTACAAAAATGGAGCACTGGACTCACTACAATCCATCAGGAATAAAATTACTGACAGCATAGCATTTTCAACATTACTCAATCAAGAGATTAATCAAAAGATTCTTAAAAAATAATTTAATTCATCAAACAGTAATTCTGTAAAAATATTATCAACCAACTACTCAACATTAAAGAAAGTTCATCAGCTGCTTCTTTTTTTATTTTGATATTTTGGACAAAGATCAAACAAATTTAAATAAATACCATAAATACCTCATAAAACCCTCATTCAAAACAATTTCCTCAAAAATTTTATAAACAGATAATGGATTGCAATGGCTTTACAGTAGGCTCCAACTTAAAATGCCAATGAACTAGAAAGAGACGTCCATTGTTGGGTGCATGAGATAAAAACAACAATACGTATTCCGTTTGAAAAACATAGCTCACTTTCTGCCCGTCAGCAAATAAAAGTTCATGTATGTTTTAATGCAAAGATTTCTCTGAGTCTAAACCTTGTATTGTTTGTTGACAATATTAATGTATTGTATAGTACAATTTTATATTGCAAGAATTTAATACCATGCGAATATAAATAATTTTATTTATGTAAACCGGGTTACAGAGTAACAGAACAGTAACATGATGTCAACAGTACTCTGCAGAAAGGCATCTGTGCGCAGTCTAGCATGTAAATGTAGTCTTGAACAGACTCAGACCAACCATTCCTGAGGGGCATGGTTAATAGAAACCCAACCACCAAAGAACACAGGTATCTATAGTCTAGCATTCAAATCCAAATAAATGCAAATGCCTTTACAAGGGCTCACACCTTAGAACTTTCGACTTCGAAAATCAGCTGATTTTGCGATGACAACTTTAACCACTAGACAAACCCGGCAGGTTATATTTATTTAACCTATTCAAATTATTTATTATTTATTTATTTTATTTTTATTTATTATTTTATTCAAATTTACTTAATATTGAAAATTGACTATATTTTCAACATTTGTTACATTACTGGTAACTTACTTTGCAATAAAATAATAATCATTCATACCAAATTCAAATAAGAAATAGTATTATTTCATAGAGTGTAACTGTGTTTAAATAGTCACATACTATAAGAAATGGAATTAATAAGTTTCTACTGAGTGTAGCTTTTAAAGGAAATTTGTTGGTTTTATTTTCACAGAACTATTTTTATTTTTGTTAGAATTGATATTCCAAGTTAAGTGTTATCCAGTCACTTTTTTTCTTAACAGAATTGTAAAGAGCCTTTGAATAAAATTAGGATTAGTTAAGAGGTGAATGTTAATAAGATGGGTTTATAAGTTTATTAATAATATACCTTAATTTATGGAAAAAGAAGTAGGAAAGAAAACATTCTTAAGCCCTGTAGGTGAAGTTCTTAAACATTTCATTGCAGTATTTGTAATTCTAGGATATATAATACAAAGAGTTAACAAAAATAAATCTATCAATAATGTGTGGTTAATCATGCATCTGGAAACAATACACCTACAATAGCAACTCATTTGATCCTTCTTACGAAGGGTAAAAAAATAAATACATCACCCAAGAATTTTTTATCAACAATTCATGCTTAATGATTATCAAAAAAATTACTTTGTATCATTTTCTTTTTCAACTTTTGGATTATTTTGTTCTACATCATCATCGTCTTCCTCACCAGAATAATTTTCACTATCTTCCTCTAGCTCATTTTCTTGTTCTTCATTACTCTATAAATAAAACAAAACACTAACATTAGAGAAAATGTATACAGATTTTTACATATAAATAAACAATATATTTTACTGATTGCTAATGTCAATGTTATTAAATTAACCACTAGAACAAAAACCAGAATTTCTTTAGGTCCTCTGACAATTTTTATTCACAGATTTTAGATATAACTTATATTAAGACTCCAGAAATTGTTTAAGAAACAGTAATTTATAATCATGACTGATGATCTAAATACAAAAAAATTTTTACTCCGCTTAAAAGTTCTTTACTATTATACAGGGTTATCATAAAAGAATGGTGCGGTTTCAGTAACTCATAGGAAGATTGTAGGGAAATTTCTAGATGTTATATTGGTATCCCTGAAAGCCTCCAACCCAAAAGTTTGTTTATCAGGAGTTGTAACCACAACGTCAGTTCTTGTATTGTTGTTGCGGTGAGTTTAGTGAGTTACTATGTTCTCGGATAAAGACAAAGCAAAGTGTGTTTTACTGATGGCTGAATTAAAATCCGTAATTTTAGTTCAACATGCGTTTCGACGTGAATTCGGAAGAGATCCACCACAAAGAAATAACATAACACGTTGGTTCAAACAATTCGAAGAAACTGGATCAGTTAAGAAACAGAAATCAACCGGCAGACCAAGTGTACCAGACAAAACGGTTGAACTAATTAGACAATCGGCAATTAGAAGTCCTGGGAAGTCCATCCCCCGTTGAAGCGTCGAATTAGGTATTCCAAAATCAACAGTTCACAAAGTTTTACAAAAATTACACGCTTATAAAATCCAGATACTGCAGGAATTGAAACCCGATGATGGTGTAAAACATTACAATTTCGCTGTTGAAATGTTGGACAGAATAAGTGAAAACTAATCATTTTTAGATGATATAATTTTTACAGACGAAGCTACATTTCATGTTAATGGATGTGTTAACAGACACAATTCACGAATATGGGGCTCTGAAAACCCACACGCAATTATTGAGAAACAACGCGATTTGCCTAAAGTTAATGTTTAGTGTGGTGTGATGAAAAATCATGTAATAGGGCCTTTCTTCTTTGCTGAAAAAACAATTAATGGAGTTGTGTATCTTGACATGTTAACCAATTATTGCTTTCCTCAGCTGGATGAACTCGACAACATTCATCAACTTCATTTCCAACAAGATGGTGCTCCCCCACACTTCAATGCATTGGTCACGGACACTTTGAACGAAAAATTTGGAGATCGATGGATAGGCCGGCAAGGACCCATACTTTGGCCTTCAAGGAGTCCAGAGCTGACACCTTGCGATTTTTTCTTGTGGGGGTACATCAAAAGCGTTGTTTATACACAAAAAATTCGCGACCTAAACCACTTAAAAAACAGGATTAATAAAGCAATGACAACCATTAACGAAAAAATGTTAACTAATGTTTGGAGAGAAGTTGAGTATTGTTTGGACATTTGTCGCATGACTAAGGGCGCACATATTGAAATTTATTAATTATGTAAAAAAATGTTTGAGACGACAAATTTGAAAAATAAAAAACATAAACTGTAAGTAATTCTGTTTTAATTTAAACCATGTTCAAAACCGCAACATTCTTTTACGATAACCCTGTATTTGGTGGTTCATTTACTAATATTAACATATATATCAAAAAGCTATAAAATTAAAGGAAAAATATTTCTTCTCTACTTAATCTTTGATCAAGAATCTAAAATCAATAACTGAGGCTCCACTCTGCTTCAGATATTGAATACTGAAATAGATGCAATGATAACCAGGTGACTGGTAACAAAGCTAACTGAAATAAAGCCTATTTTAAAAAGGATTTTGGTAAACAGGATTGCTACACCACAAAGAAGATGTCTTCCTTTGGCTACTTTAATACATGTAATGAGAAAAACATAAAAAAATATTTGCAGTTATTTCAAAAACAGAAAAAGAATTGGTTTTTTAAATGGCAT
Organism: Lycorma delicatula; assembly: GCF_047948215.1. NCBI lineage: Eukaryota > Metazoa > Arthropoda > Insecta > Hemiptera > Fulgoridae > Lycorma > Lycorma delicatula. Next base: position 109,640,114 of record NC_134456.1, on the reverse strand, counting down.
GATATAAATATGATCATCCTTTAAAAAATAATGATAAATAAACTCAGTTTCTAAATACGTGGATTGTACAGGGCAAGAAACAGCATAACTACACTGAAAAGATTTTCTGGAAGTGCAGTTTCAAAAATTATAAATGTACGACTTGATAAGTAGATTTTTAAAAAAATCAATATTTTTGAGAAAAAATAAAACAACATCTCCAAAATAAAATCCCTTGAATAAAATACAGAAAAAAGGAAATCCACATATACAAATTAAAGAAACAAAAACTAGTTTGAGAAGTATGTCAAAAGGAATGTAGTGACATACCTACTTATACTTACTATTCTATAAAAACTTGCATAAAAATTCCATGCATTCATATGGGAATCAAACTAACTTAAAATACAGATTAGATATTGCTTAGTAATAGAGGAGGCATTAAAAAATACAATATATAAGATCCTTGATTTGCAACTGAACACTACTACAACCCTCCATAATTCACAAAAATTAATACATCCTTTCTAAGGCTAATGACCATAGCTGCTGAGCCAATCCATAAAAAAAAAACCAGCATTCTTTCTTCTTTTTTACTAATTGATTTAAACATATAAATGTTTTTAAATCAAAATGCCTAGCCTGCTTGGTAAACCTTTCTTAACATTTTAGTCAATATCTGTTTCTTTAATTTAATATAATGTTCTATAGCATACAGCTATTATTTTACATTTCTTTAAATTCATTGTACATAAACTTCCCAGAATTAGTTACATGCATAAACAGAATAATTAAAATACTTTCTTGGGCATAAAAGTTAATAGTGATATAATAGACTGAAAAAAGAAGAAATTAAGTATCTTAAAAAATCCAAAGAAAACAGTTACCTTAAAAGAAAAATGTAAAATTTAAAAAAAACAGAATAAGTATGAGAGTAAATGAAATTGCTGTAAAATGTAAATTAATTTTATTAATCAAGACTCGTTGGTACTGATACATTATTTATTTATATAATAGTTTCCACTTACCAACAATTTTTAATAGTATGTTTGAGCACCTTCAGATTAGTAATCCATCCTCAGGAACATTGATATGTTATAATTATAATTATTTACTACAGATATCTTTAATTATACTAACTTGAATTTTAAAAAATATATAAATATAATGACTGATCGTCAAAAGGTAAAATAATGTAAACATTGTCCGTCATGTCAGTATGAAGGTCTCAATTATTATCATAGCATTATAATTGATACAGAATTTATGTGTTGAAGGCTCAACAGATACTCAGGTCATTTGCCATTTCATGACAACAAAACAGTTCTCTAGTATATGCTACTGCAGACAATGCAACCTAAGAAAAAAAATGTCTGGTTTTAAGGGCACAACAAACTATGTTTCTACAAAATATAACAAAATTCATAACTAAAAACTGAAACTTCCAACATTCGAGTCATGACAAAACATGGCTATGTGATGATAAGAGCACACAGTATATGAGCACTCACCAGGAATCAATTGTTAAAGGAGGGATCAACTGTAATGAGTTCTATCTGTGAAAAGACAAAATTATAAAAACAGATTGATCACTCATACACAAGCAATTGTAACAGCATTTAATTCCAGGTTTTATATTAAAAAAAAAAAAAAAAAAAAAAAAAAAAAAACAGTAAGAACCTGGAAATTTAGAAACTGTTATACCAAAACAAAAAAAAAGTACTAATTCACAGCATTAACCCAGTCACTTCTAGCAGAAAATAAAACCGAGAATGATCCATACAAAAAAAAAAAATGAAAAGAACATCAACTTTAAAAAACAAATAATTTTTATTGGTGTTCTTAATACACAACTTTCCACAAAAAAAACTTTTATAAAATAATTATTATCTACACCTATTTAATTAATAAATCATTTATTTAACAAATATTTATACATATGTAAATTAAGTACAGAAATGTTTGTTAATAGATTGTTCTCTGTGGTTGACAAACACAAATATTTTCAGACAAAATAAATTAGTTTTTTCCTCTTAAATGTTTCATTTACGATTTGTAGACTTTACAGGTTTTATGACAAGTCTGAGAAATTACTGTACTAACATGAGTTGAAGTATAACCATTCATTCATTTTGACTCTTAGCAAACCCAGTTAGTAGCTTTCTCTACTAAATGGTTAGAACATAATAAAGCAATGCTTTTTTAATTAAATTTCTAAAAGAAGAAAAGCATTACTGTTTTATGTTGAAAAATGTATAATGTTACAATAAAGTGATTGATGCAACCCTATCATGTTATACAATGCTCAAGACTGATTGACATACTGCACGTTTACAAACCAGTGGCATGTCAGAAACATTTTTCACTGATAAAAAATATCAGTGTATATATAAAAGTGCACACAATTACACTTACACTTAAATTACATTGCCCAACAATGAAAATGTTTCTGGCTCAAAAATAGCTTATTCTTATTTATTTCCATCTGCTGAATTCCAAAATTACCATACAAATGACCAATTAGCTCTTGCTTTGGAGATACAATGAATGGCATGTCAATTTTTACCCGATCTACATTTTTAGTTAGGGGGTAATTTTGTTTTTGGAGTTGTCACACCTGTTAAATGACAAAACACAATGTTCTCAACTGTCTGTAGGTTATAAACATTAGTACTATTGCTGTGACTGTGATTTTCATATTGTTTGTGTTGTAATTAGTGCAGAATTTCTGGTTTTTGAGTGCTTTTGAAGTGAAAATTTTGTTAAATCAAAATGCAATGAAAATGTGTAAATTCAGTGAATATTTTTTATCACATTTGTGGTGAGATAACATTTTAGTCACAGAAACAGAATCTGAAGCCTTGTGAAGACTTCCTATTAGCATTATTTAGGTATGAAGGTAGGGGATCAGAATAAGTCATGGGATATGTGCTGCAACTCTTGTTCAGTTATACTATGAGAATGACTGAAAAGTAAAAAATGATCTATAGCTTTTGCTGTGCCTATGGTTTGACGGGAGCCTATAAACCATCAGATAACTGCTATTTCTGCTTGACTCCACCTATAAAGGCAGGATTGTCAATGAAGAAAAGGGGAACAGTTCAATACCCTAATCTTCCATCTGCTATTTGACCTATTCCACATTCACATAGTTTACCACTTCCTACTCCACCCCAAAATTGAGCTTGAAGTAGAAAATGAAGACAGTGTGGAAGAAGAACCCAACAAGCCTTCCACATCCCATGACTCTGATTTTGACGAAAAAGATGATAAATCGCACAGACTGAATCAAATGGAGTTGAGTGATCTCATTCGAGACTGATTTTTCAAAGGAGAAGGCAAAACTTCTAGGGTCAATACTACAGCAATGGAAACTTCTCCAACGTGATGTCAGGGTCTCACAGTACAGATATCGTCATAAGGATTGCTTTCTTTTTTTGAAAAGAAAAAAATCATGGTTGTTTGCAGCGATGTTAATGGCTTGATGAAACGTTTGAATTTGAATCATGATGCAACTGATTGGAGGCTATTTATAAACTCCTCCAAGCTTAGTTTGAAAGCTGCATTACTTCACAATGGCAACCATCTTCCTTCTATTCCTGCTGGTCATGCAGTTCACATGAAGGGTAGTGACATATACATTTAGGTGGCAGCAAATTTAGGTGCGGGGTCTTCGTGCTTCCATGAGATGGTAGAGAGGAGTAGTTCCAGAAGGCTACATGGTAGTGCTAAAAAGTGTTCGATACCTTCAGAGAAGGCTAAGACAGGGCAGAATTTACTGACGGGAATGTCTTCCGAGGCTGGCTGATGACTGTGGAATGTGATCAGTTTGAGGGCTAGAAGATGTCTTCCGATTAAGCTAATAATGGGTATGAATGGAGGGAATGGTGTGACAACTGGACATGTCACAAGGCGGGTGTTCTTCTCTCTTGGAGGGGGGGGGGGGGTTGAGTTCATGTGAAGGAGACTTATGCAAACATGGCAATCCTTGCAGACTCAATCAAATATGCTGAACACAAGTGGGAAATCTGTGGCAATCTAACAGTCATCGCTGTACTCCTAGGAATGCAACTAAATATTGCTGCTTTTTATGTATGTGGAACAGTAGGGATAAGAAATCACATTATATTCAAGCAGATTGGCCAGCAAGAAATATGTTGTTGCCAAACCTCTTGTGGACCCAAAAGATGTTCTTCCAACCCTTCATATAAAGCTGGGTTTGATGAAAAATTTGTCAAAAGTATGAACCAAGAAGGACAGACCTTTAAGTACTTAAGAGATAAATTTCTTACATTAAGTAATGCAAACGTTACGGAAGGTATTTTTTTTTGGCCACATATTCAACTTGTAAAGGATCCTGCGTTTGACTGAATTTTGCAGGGGAAAGAAAAGAAGCTTGGAAAGCCTTAAAAGGAGTCATTCATGGATGTTTAGGTAACAAAAGAGATGAAAACTACAGTCAGTTGGTGGCAGTACTTCTGCAAATATACCATCAACTCAGATGCAACATTCCCTTAAAATCCATTTTCTCCACTCACACTTTGATTTTTTCCCTCCCTCCTAGTTGTGGAGTTGTCAGTGATGAACACAGAGAAAGATTCCATCAGGATATTTCTGTAATGGAACAAAGATATCAGGGCTGTTAGAATAAAGTAACGTTTGCAGATTACTACTGGTCTGTGTGTAGGGATGCTCCAGAACTCACAAGAGGAAAGCCAAAAGACAACGATCTCGTGAAGCCACCACAGATTCTCTTCAGACCCAACCAACTGCCACAGGTATTCTTTCATTAATTAAGAACTCTTAGAATGTAATTGTCATTAAAAAAATGTCAAAAACAGTAAGTCTGCCCTTAAATGCAACAAAACATGTCAAATAAAATGCTTACTTCAAGTTCATTATCAATGCATTCAAGTACGGAGTTGTTAATTCTTTTCACTTTTTTATATAGATTGTGTGCAGTGTCAATAAGAAAATAGCATTGATGGCACACTTTCCTTTGTTTTAACCTTTTCTTTATATTTATCCAACTACTACCTTCTCTTATAAGTCCATCACGAGGTAAAATATTCTAAAAAAAAAAGTATGTGTATGTAAACATACATTTTATATTGCATTAATAAAATACAAAAAATACAATAAGTAAAATAATAAAAAAATAAGTTTAACTATAAAAAAAATATTAATCACTCTTTCAAATTGCATAGAAATTGTTTTCCCAAAGAAACCTTTGAAGCTTATTATGCAGTTTTCCTAAACTGAAGTTTCCAGTGGCAGTGTACTTAATCATCTTGTCAAGAGAATGAGTGCTGACTCCATGTGGAGGAAGATTGAACATGGAGTTTCTAATGAAGTCCTATATGGCAGATACATAGCGTATAAAAAGTTCCAGTTGTCTGTTTATAAGTGCTCTCCATTCAACTGGCATCCAGCTAGTATGATTATTTTATTATTCAGACACAAATTACACCTTCTATCTCATTATATGAGCATCGGTTAGAGTAAAATGTTTTTAATATAATTCAGACATCATACACCTTTACATAATAAAAATTTAGTTTTTTTACAATAAAGTAACAAATAAGGTTAAATCTAATATTTCGACCCTACTGTTATTAAAAGAAAAACAAAAAATACATTTAGTAAGATTTTCATTTAATAATCTAACTAAATTTACAAATTTATAATTAAGCAATAAAATCATCACTTATTTGTTGATGTTTATTTTATCACCATAGAAAAATTGAGTTGAAAAATACTGATTTCAAGCATCAAAGTCAGAAAATTTGAAATGCAAACACAATATTATGTTACAATTTTTTTCCAGATAGTAGCAGAAACAACAGCAGCCTGATCATACTTTATAGATCACAAAGTACAAAACTCTCCACTCTCACTTCACCAGCAACCACTTCTTTCTTTCTCATCAATTTTTGCCTTCACTTTTTCAAATGACCCTTTCCATTCACCATCACCATCGCAATTTAAAAAATAACCTGCAATTACTGATATACCAGAAGGTACCCAATTGATTTTTTTATTTATCATATCAATTTCTTGAAAGAATCCAAAAAATATAAATGATACACTATTAAAGTGATCAAATATGACACTACTGTCATAAATGGATTTTCTATTATTATGGAAATATTTTCACTCTATGTAAAAATTATACGAGTTTAATAAATATTTTTGTTTTGTACCTTTTAGATCAAAAACACAATTTACAGCTTGGCTCCAAAATAAACTTTACTGATCTATTAACATCTGTATCAATAAAGATTTGTTAGAATAATCTGAATATATATTCATAATTTTCCTACTTAGAATATTTTTAACTTTTTGCAGTTTTTAGAAGAAACAAAACCTACAAATCAGTAATAAATTATACATAGTTAGACAAAATTAATGATTTACTGCAAAGAGTGCATTTTATCATTTCTGTATATATTACTCAGACAACACCCAGCAACGTGTAGTCACTGTTTGTGACAGCTCTACAGATGCTATAGGTTATTGATTTTCAGTACTTTAGCAAGTATAACATTAATATAATACAAGATATCAGGTGATACATCCACCCACAGATCAATTATGTGTATCTATGATGTCATCAAAAAATAACAAAAGAGCAAGCACGGCTACAGCATTTAACAGAATAGATTTTGATTACCTAACAGAAACAAGACAAAATACAAACCACAACATCCAAATTCTGTTCATACTACTTAAAATCAAAATCTAAACACATTTGAACAACATGAAATTAAACAAAAGTAGCACATTAAATGAAAAACACAACAGTGATTAAATGTATTATTTGACAGTTCAGAGGCAGTTTTGAAACCTTTTTGTTTTTTTTATAAGTAAAATATCATTAACAGTGCCACTGATAAATCCACTAAAGGAGCAGCATAATTAACTACTGGAAAAACAATTTCCATGTTATTAGAATCTGAATAGTTTATAATTTTTAACAATTTTAAACATTAGTCACATTTCATCATTTAAAGATTAGACTACCATAATAAGAAGCCAACATTTCTAAGATAATCTTACACTTCACTAATTATTATTGGCTAGATGTAATAAATTGTTGAACATTATTTAAAAATTTTCAGTAAATAATACTTTAGCTAAATAAAACTAGAAATGACTTGATAAACAACCCAGCAATCTACTGGACATAATAGCGACTAATTAAAAAAGTCCATGTAGATTTTTTCTCTTAACTGATTTAACTGGGACCTTCAGGATAATGGATAAATAAAGAAATTGGCAACTTTAACCTGCATATCTTCATCTTGCTTTTATTTATTTATTTTTTAGTGATTAAATAAAATGTACAGACCGAAAGATATTTGAAAATGGATCAGCTCCACTTAGATCTTCAGATAACTTCACAAGAATCCAACAATGTAGTAATGATATAAAAAAAAAATTGACAAATAAAGAACAATAAAATTTAACAAGACAGATACAAAATGCATGACAGTGAAAAAAATCTCAATTTTTAGAACAATATAACAAAACAAAATAAATAAAGTACTGCTATAAACAAATATAATTACAAGTACACAGTATATTTATAGTTTTGTTTGATACAGCAAGCAAGTAAAGCATGTGAAATAATTAATGACCTGTTTCCAAAATTATCTAAAATTTTTTTCACATTAAAAAAATTTATTTTAATTGAAAAAAGAAGGTTGCTCTAATTGGGTGCAGGTTACAAGAAAAAAACAAACTACAACAGTATCAGTTAGATTGGCATATCAATTAAAAACTAAACTAATCTATCATAATTAACCCAAACTAATCTTAAGGCTTCACTTTTAATTATCATCATTAACAAACTTACACTACACACATCAAAAGTTACAAAATAATAGACTTGTTAGGCTAAGGTCTGTTTAATCTGGTAATCTTCCCCAACATAATTTTTACCCAAACATGCAGGTGGGGCATGCATGCACATACTAACCCACCACTCAACACCTCACTTCTGAAATTTCTACTGAAGTGAGGTGTTGAAAGATGGGATGAGAACATGAGAAATTGAATTTCAATTTTTCATGTACAATTCCCTACATATTCTCTATTATATGCACATATTTGATAATAAATTGATAAAGATCCTTAATCTACCTTACAGAAGAAAGTAGATTTATTCCAAACAGACAGCTTTTTATGAAACTTAAAAAAAATATGAATATATTAAATGTTCAAAAAGATCTTTTACGATAAAGTCCATTATTTGAATATAATTTTTTTTATTTAACAAGAAATTCATTTTGTAAAATAAACTTTTAATGAAGTCATCAACATAAAATGTTGGGTAACTGTTGTAGTTAAAACTACATTTTCTTTGGCAAGATTTTGAAATTTGATGAATAATGTTAAGCCCTTAGGTCACTCATATTTAAAGTCATAGAACAAGTTCTTATTAGATTTATTCTTTTCTTTTTATATTCAAAATATATTTCATTGACAATCTGGTACAATATAAAGTAATACATACTTTTCAATTATAGACCACATGAAAGTTATAAAATAGCTTTAGTATTGCAAGATTAATATGTATAAATATATATTTATATTATACATCTACACTGTAACTTAATTTTTAATTATTTTTAAGTGGAATGCTTTTTTCGACAAATCATGATGAAAAAAAATGTATTTATAGCAATTCAGCTGTCCTGATGCTAATAATTTATTTATAGTTCTTGAGACAAAAAATTCATTCTTTATCAGAGTAATAAATAATCAATTCATAGACACTGTATTATGAAGTAAGTACATTTTAAAAGAACATTTTGATACTATTAAGAAAAGTGTACATCTATTATTGCAAACCGTGGCTACAAAATCATACAACGCATTTCAAACTACGATAATAGTGTATACAAAAATATGATTCCTGTACATAAGTGGTGGCTGCCTAAATTTATATATATATATATATATATATAAATTTATTTAAATTAATCTTTTTTTCTTTATAGTGCTTCCAGGCATAAGCATATCCTCAGTAATGTTTTCTGGTTTATCTTTATCTCAATTTACACATAACAACTACCATTCAACATTTTTATACTTAATTACTTTTTATAACTTTAGTTATTAACAAAATATAAAAAACTTTAAACATTTACAGAACATACAGCCTGTTCAGTAAAAAACATTTAAAAAAATTTAAAAACATCCACTAAAATTGCAATTAAAATTAACATTTCTTTTTTTTTACTAAAATTACTTAAAATTTCCATCGATGTTGTTGCTTTACTTAATGTTAATACTTACTTAATACTTTAATAATTAGAATACTTTACTTAATGTTAACTCTAGTACTCAATCACTTCATCAACTCATAACTTTTCATCAACATCACTTCATAATTTTCATAACTTTACAAAATTATAACATTTCACACATTTTAGATGAGCCAAGTATCATTTAGAATTACGTATGTGATATCTGCTGATAAGTAACAATAATGTATCACAATCTTGGAATTGCATGATTTAGTTGTGTAGCGTAAACATACAAATGGCTATAAATTTTCATTAAAAGTTGGTAATCTGTTTAATATATTGTTGATCAAGTTTGTGATTGTTGCATTGCTTGAAAAAAGTATGTATTACTTTACATTGGGGCAAAAGGAATATATTTTGAATATAAAAAAAAGTGATCCAAAACGACTGAAATTGGATAGAACCAAACTGGATGGAATCGGCTATTCCAATTATGTATAACAATTAAATTTAAATAATTTTAACCACAGTAACTCCTCTATGAATCATGAGACCTTGAGTGCTCAATGATACAGAGTAGCTGGACCAAAGGTGCAAACATATCGGAAAGGTATTTGTTGACAGCCAGACTAAAAATTGTTCCTGAAAGAGGGCAGCAGCTCTTTCAGTAGTTGTTAAGGCATAGGTCAGGAGGACTTAAACAGCCAAATACATCACTCACTTTTCTGAATACTACCCAGCTGAAAGCAATGGAAAACTACAGCTGCTTTTTTTCTAAGAAAATGTAGCTCTCTGCAATTTCATGTAGCAAATATGGAGGCGCCTTCCTTGGTAAAATATTCCAGAGATAAACTAGTTCTCCATTTGGATCTACGGGTGGGGACTACTAAGGAAGGGATTACTAAGGAAGGGAGTCATGAGCATGGAATGTTAGAAGTCTAAAAAAGATTGGTAGGTTAGAAAATTTAAAGAGGGAAATGGATATGTTAAATGTAGATGTAGCAGGAATTAGTGAGGTTCAGTGGGAAAAGGAAAACAACTTTTGGTCAAGTGATTTTAGAATAATTAATGCAGCATCAAATAAAGGGCAGGCAGGGGTAGGTTTTGTAATGAACAAGAATATATGGAAGAGACTAGAGAATTTCAAAAAACTTAGCCATAAAATCATTGTAATCACGATAAAATCAAAATCTAGGTTGACAACAATTGTTAACGTCTATGTGCCTACAAGTGCCCATGATGATGATGATGATGAAGTAGAGTTTATATACAAAGAAATTGATAAAGCAACTGAACACATAAAAGCAGATGAAAACTTAATAATAGTTGAGGGAAAATTATTTCTATATCATGTATGTTATTCTCCATCAGAATTATAGTCTGTGGTATTACATAATCTTCTGTTACATCTCTTAGATTGAGGGTCTCGTGGATTTAATATCACTTTTCAAATTTTATACATATTATTTGGAATGTTAAGTGTCAAAGCAAGTTTATATGCAAGCGTCATATGCAATCATTGAGAATCTATGCATTAGTGATATAATTCTTCTAAAATGTGCTATAACAGTTCTATCTGATGTAGAATAATCCTTTTCTGACTATCAGGCTTTACTTCAGAGCCATTAGCAAGCAACTGTTAAGAAGACTTGGAAATGGAGGTTAATGAGTACGAATGACAAGGATTTCTCAACAAATGACAAAGTGTGAATAGTCAGCATACAATATTCATTTAAAAACAGATTAAACACTAAAAAATACTATAAACAAATTTTTTTTTTTTTTTTTAGCAAACATTCTTTCTTTTTTTTAGGTCAAAAAGATAAATATTTTTCACTGTTTTTACATCTACCAATCCATTACAAATTATGATAAATCATATTTAAAAATCAAGAGACTTACCTTCAGTATTAAAGAATTTTCAACTGATCTTATTGCATGATAAACATCACCAGTGACACAAAAGTTTGTTCCACCTTTTAAACACAGAAAGCACTTATTTCCCTTTGCTAGAGATTTAAATTTTCTGTACTTTCCAAAAAGTTCCACACACAATGATAAGTCAAACACACACGAATGACAAATTCTTCGGTTGACAGAATCATATTTATTGATCTGATAAAACATATTACAATAAACATTATAAGTATTAAGAAAATTATAGATGAATCATTAGAATATCACAGAATATTCAACTTTTCCATTTTTTTTTTGCTCTTACACATCTTTTTTAAATTAATTAAAAATTAAAATAATCAAAGTAATTAAAAGTCTTTCCTATAAGTATCAGTAACTGAAAATTAAATTACATTAGATGTTTTGAACGTATGAGAGAATATATAAACAAAGAAAAAAATTATTTGTATACAGCTAACCATTTAATAGTATAAAAAAAGTGAGAAATCCATTAAAAAAAAACAAAATCACTAAATAAACGAACAGCTTTTATAATGTGATGATAGAATAATAAAAATCATAGTCAACCATCGGTTTTTGCAAAAACAAATGGTCAATAAATCAAACAATAAATCTGTTTTCTAAGTAGAATAACGCACTTCAAGCGTATTTTTTATTAGTTTACTTAGAATACTTAAAAAAAAATCTAAAATATATTAATTTAAAAAAGTCAGAAAATAGTTTAGCAATCTATAAAATAATAAGTAATGTAAGGGATGAGTTATATACAATTCAGAAAGAAGTATCCGAGTAGACATCTGACATGGCGTTATTTTATTAGGATGTAATCCGTAATCTAGGATTATGAGTATCTACAGGATAGGATGCAACCCATAATCTAGAAGAGAGTTTGCATGTAGTTTTCTATACCATATTTGGTTTAACCACATGGAAAACCATGTGGTTTTCTATACCATCAATAAAAGAATTGATAACATTAAAATCGTTCACTTATTTTGTAGTTTGTTTGGCATCAATCTGGAAACCTTTTGCATGGAAAGGGAAGCTTTGTACAGCAGAATACAACAGGAAATATTATAATAATACATTTTAAAAGTACATAATTTTAATTAAATAAATTGTCAGAAAATGAGTCCAAATTACCAAACTAGCAAAACTTGTACCAGAAATTGTAGAATGATAAGAACGGAATGATGAATTCACTATCAAAAATTAAAATACTCAAACTTTATCAAGTTAAGAGTTCCTTTTGACATTAACAAACAGAGATTATACATTGGTATATAACATTCTAAACTCATAATATCTTAGAATTAAAAAAGAATTTATTCAATAAGATGATGTAATATAAGCGGTTTTTTTTCTCTAAAAATAACAATTTAAAAAAAGTAATTATCAATCATTTAAAAAAAGGAATAAAATCAACACTACAGTTTTAAAATAAACTGTGTTGTATTTTTTAATATGGAACATAAAATAATTATAAATTACTAAAGTAATTTTAATAAAATAATGTTTTTTTGTGAACAGAACAAGTAAGTAAATAATATATAAGTAAAAAAAGTTTAAATGAAGTTTTCTACTACTGTACCAAATATTTTCATTTATATATAATATAGCCTATTAAATATAAAAATGACATTTTTAAATGAACAGTAAGTAGAGTTCATCTTCCTTTCCAAGGCAATCAATCAGCAAAGTAGGAAAAGAGAATTGTAAATAACAGGTTAATAAAATAACTGACAATCTTTTAATATGGTCACTAATAGCCCAATTATCTATCACAGGCATTTTCATAGTGTTAGTTTATTTGTATCACCCATTCTATATAAGCGATTTATACTGTAGTAGTAAAGAATTACCACATTTTAAACTTATTTTACTGGTGTACACATATAAAAACCAAGCACTTATAAACTCACACAGCCCAAAACTAATATGAATGAATGATACATCAGTTACATACTTTCTAGACAACATGAGTATTTATAAGCACACAAGTGTAAGTCAAAATACGTAGATTATGTTATATTTCATCTTTCACTTAAATTAGCTGTCTCATAGTCATGATATTAAAATAACTTTATCTTACTGGCTAGGATGGCACATATTTATTGTGAGAAATTATCTGATGGGAAAAAAAATTCAGAACTATTTTAAGTTAATTTTACTGTAAATTAAAACTGAATAAATCTACTATTTCTCAATTAATGAATTTTGTCAAACAGATACTGTTGATCATAAATATATCGGCCTTCTGTTAGTTTAATGTGACATTCTAAAAAACATTTTGTATAAGTAGTGTATGAATTTATAGAAACGGCAACTGACAGAAACAACTCTATTGTAAGTAGTTCAGATGTTTCATACTAAACAGTGTATATATTTGGGATGTTGTTTAAGATAAAACATGATTTAATTTTTTTGGATATTTCATGAGCCAAAATAAGAGTTCAAAATTGAAAGGTCAAATTGAAGTTCTTAGAAATCTCACATTTTTCATAAAAACCTTTGCATTCTTTGAAAATTGTCTGTCGTACAATTTCAATGACATCTCAAGTCCATCAAAGTGCAGCCAAAGAGTATGTATTATATTTTAGCCTGGAGAAACTGAACAGCTTTAAGTGAAATTTCATCTGTTAAAAGTATGAAATTTACTACTTTATATTTCTCAAACATATTCAACAAACAAACTCCAGATGATAAAGAAACAAGTGCAACTGCCATTGCAATATTGACATCCTTGTTATCATGGAAGTAAGGATGCAAGATTCGCAATAAGATAAGGTATATTTTACAAAAAGAAATAAATTAACTAACATGGTGAAAATTTTTGAGGAAAAATATTGCCGGTGACTTAATGAATAATAACCACAATTCCATTTAAATACCTAAATTTCAGTTACATTGGCACTACTGGAGCAACTAACATCATACCGTAATTTTTTGAGTATTTATTTAATAAATTCAGTAATTATTGAAATTATTTATTATTTAAATAATCAAAACACTCCTGTTAATTAGTCAAGGTTAGCGAGCGAAGTGAGCGCAGGTTAAGTTTGGTTAAATTATATTTATAAAATAAATAAATATAAATAACCATTTATTAAAATTAATAAAGAGACTGTTCATTTTCCACCGAAATCCAATTGACTACTTTGTTTTTAAATAAAGCTGTAGCTGCGGTGGCGTTAATATGTAAGTACCTTTTTTTGTTTAAAATTCTCAATTTGATTTAATTTTTATTTTTTACTTTTAAGAGGGTTTTTCTAATTTGTTTCCTTTTTTATTAATGTTAATATTAATATTAGTTAGATAAAAGCTTTTTAAAAAATAATTTCAACACCGTAGTGCTGTATTGTCATCGAAGTTACAAACTTGTACCAAATTTCATTGATTTTCATACGATAGATCAAAAGATACAGTAGTGGCAAGATTTGATTATTCCTAAAGCGAGTTTAATAAAAGCTTTTAAAAACAAATTTTTTTTTTTCAAATTACTACATTAAATTAATCTCGTTTCTTAAGTTTTATTAATTAAAAAAATACAAAATGAAATTACAAATTACAAATTACAGTAATGTGTCTACATTTATGTAGACACATTACTGTAATCCTACACAAATTAGTGATAGACAGCTGTGATATAAATTATAAAGAATTACAAAACATTATAAATTCTCCTTTTGCCTACTTCTGCCAATGCTTTCCTTTCTACAGACCATCCAGACTTCCATTTAATAATTTTATTTATAATTTAACAATAAGTGAGAAACCTGGACAAATGTACATAGATCATAAGAAACCTCAAGGTATATAACATCCATAACAAGCAACCCAAACATGAATTTGGCATTAGTCCATCTACATCTCTTTTGCTTTCTATTAACCTTTTAACATGTTGGCTTCTGGAACTGGGTTATGCTAAAACGCACAAGGTATTTTTCATAAACATGTAAACAGTTTTAGATAATAACATTGTACATCCAATTTTTTATTAATGTGTATGAAAAAAATCATATTTACCAAGAAAATCCTGGAGATTCTTATGGTCTATTTACTTTGATGCGTAGCGATTTTAAAATTATAAACTCAATTTTTTTAATGCTTCACAAAAAAATTTGCAGTTTTAGAAAATTTGCCATGATTTAAATTTGATGAAAACACAATTTCTAACTTCATTATTTGTCAATAAAATAAAAAATAATCACTTACATGCATTATTTATATATCTAGATTATTTTTTTTGTTTTTTTTTACAAAAGTCAACTATTCAATATTTGTGTTTAGTAAAACACTCTGCATGGAGACGCTTGTTGCATCTAGTGTACTGTGTCTGAGATCTTCGTTTTCCCCCTCAGCATCTTGATTCCTTTCTTTCAGGAAATTTTTGCAAACCTGGAGCCTCTTGTGGTTGATCTATCTTCCAACTGATACCATTCCTTCAATATCTCTTCCACAATATCTACAGTATAGGCAAACCTGGATTTAATCTGCTGTTCCTCTGCAGATTTATTGTGTTCCTTATATAAAATATAAGAATTAAATACCTGAGCACAAAAGGGAAGGCACCCTCCATGAGATAGTTTTGGTCGCCTCACCACCTGCACTGTACCTAACCCTTACGGGTTTTACTGAGGTCATCTTCATTACCTTGGCAATATCATCTTTCAGTCAAGCCTAAGCCAGGATGCCACCGATACAAATGCCACAAGCGACATTCCCATCAGTGTACTACTAACAAACTCCAGACAAAACACACGTAGCGAAGTTTGGGTGAAATAGATGGTTGTAGGCAACCAGACATTTTTCACTTTCATCACTAATAATATAATGAAACAATTACGTATCTGTACTAAAAACTCGCTTAATGCAACTTTTCATTTTTATTTTATAACCGTCATAAGTCTCATAACCCCTGCACATATTAGTTGCCTAACCACTGTTAGGCATCTACATAATGAATTATACATAAAGGGCAGAATGTCGGTGATGACTTACCGTAAAAGGAAGAATATCATTTATTACGTCGATATACTCAAGGACATCAATAATTGATTCTTGTTCAACATCACAAACTAAACATTTTTCGTTTAAGACCATATCAGTTTTTAACTTTATTAACACTCTTACACTTACTTAACACACTTCAGTAGTTTGTATATAAAGTCAGCAAAAAACACAAAAACGAAAAATAGACGCTTAACAAACAGACTACTCACAGATTATAAATGGATGTTGCATCCAAACAAATGAGATAAATTTTAATATTTATTAATCGGTAAACATAACCCATAAGCATCCATATCATAAACGACGCAAACCATACTTTACACTTAAACTAACAATTTCAATCGTTCATTGAAACTTATCATAAAGCTTATATGAAATTAACAAAGAGAAAAGAAATTCAGCGGCTAATGCAGTATTTTATTAGTCAACATCTTTAACACAAAGTAATTCCTATATCAGCATATTACTTACCACGAAAACTCCAGTGTCCTTCACCTCCAGTTGTGCGCCAAAAATATCGTGAAAGATGGTAATTACGAACTGTACTGATATTTTATGTCAAAAAAGTTTAAGAATAGCTGGGAATTACTAAACTTGCTTTAAAATCTTTTGCTATTTTCATATCGTGTTTAGAATAGAGTTCATCCAGCCGTAAAATATTGTACTTTTAATAGAACTTCAGTTCACAGGTAAATTTTTGTTTGGATGAAAGGTTAGAAAATTGGAGATAAGTAAATTCGTCTTGAATCTGAAATTAATATTAGTTGTAGATTTTAATTTCAGTATAATTTTTAATTGAAAAACGATATTTAATAAAGTAGATTATGCTATTAATAAAAAATATGGACCTCATTCAAAAACAAGATTTAGTGTTTAAAAATTGCGAATCATTCCAATATGTTGGATTACATAATAGGCAGTGGTTTAAAAAAAAGAAACCCCAACAAATACCTACCACTGTTACTATTTCGCAACATGGATTCAAAGGAAATCTGACCAAATTACACTACAAAAAAAGAAATCTATGTAGATAAGAGAGGAAATACGTAACAAAATAGTGTTATTCTACCTAACCTAGCTTTACATAACAAACAAATTAATTGGAAAATTGAAAATAAAAGAAACAACAGGATTACTTAAGCTAAACAGTAGAATTTGACGAAATCTTATAAAAAATTGCCAATAACCACTTTCTACGTAACTTATAAACTTCATAGACAAAAAATATCAGCTATGGAAAATTTCCTTCCTAAAGTTGGAATAAGGTACACCTAACTTTAAAAAGATAAATCATTCTTGACAACTATAAGGTAATATTCTCTCATCATATTCGAAAAAGGGATATAATACCAGTAATATTCATATCAAGTGATCCAAAAATATCTCAACACAAATACTAACACCTACTAGCAAAGTAGAATTAATAGATTTCATAATTAACCAACTGGACTTTGAGAACAGAGACTTAACATAACTGATCTGTAAAGGTTTTTATTGATTAGTCTTCCAAGAGGTTGGTTGACCTCATGCAACATTGATTGATTGTTTGGAGTCTGATTACAGGACAACTTAAGTAATAAAATCAAGGAATTTTCGACTTTTCGTAAGTCATGAAGAAGTTAGGCATAGGTAGGTCATTTATCGGTACTTTTTCGTTTCTCCCCCCTACCAAACGTTTACAAGTTTTTCACCTGGAAATAATTAAAAACAGCAGAAAATATTGATGTTAAAAACAACCAGGTTGGGAAATGACTTTAAATATTCATTTGTATTTCTATTTCTATTTATTTATTTTATAAATATAATCTAACGACATTTAGCCTACGCTCGTTCGCTAACATAAATGTTTTGAGTATTTAAATAATAAATTTAGTAATTATTTAAATAATCAAAACATTACTGTTAATTAATCGAGATTAGCGAGGGTAGGTTAAGTTTGGTTAGATTATATAAGGGCATAGGTCAGGAGGACTTAAACAGCCAATTCAATTTCAATTTTCTGATTACTACCCAGCTGAAAGCAATGGAAGTACAGCTGCTTTTTTCTAAGAAAATGTAGCTCTCTGCAATTTCATGTAGCAAAGGTGGAGGCACCTTCCATGGCAAAATATTATAGAGATAAAGTAGTTCCAAGTTTGGATCTCCGGGTGGAGACTACTAAGGAAGGAGTTACCAGAAAATTAAAAAATAACATTCTACAAGTGGGAGCATTGAATGTTAAAAGTCTACAAAAAAATTGGTAGGTTAGAAAATTTAAAGAGGGAAATGGATAGGTTAGATGTAGATGTAGCAGAAATCAGTGAGGTTCAGTGGGAAGAGGAAAACAACTTTTGGTCAAGTGATTTTAGAATAATTAACGCAGCATCAAATAAAGGGCAGTCAGGGTTCTGTAATGAACAAGAATATATGGAAGAGAAAAGAGTATTTCAAAAAGTTTAGCCATAGAATCATTGTAATCAGGATAAAATCAAAATCTAGGCTGACGATTGTTAACGTCTATGTGCCTACTAGTGCCCATGATGATGATGAGATAGAGTTTGTATACAAAGTAATTGATAAAGCAATTGAACACATAAAAATGGATGAAAACTTAATAATAGTTGAAGATTGGAATGCAAGCATTGGAAAAAGTAAGGAAGGGAATATTCTGAGTGAATACGGGCTGGGCAAAAGAAATGAAAGAGGGGACTAACTTATTGAGAATTGCAAGAAGCATAATTTAGTAATTGCCAATACTAAGTTTAAAAATCATAATAGAAAAATATACACATGGAAAAAGTCAGGCAAAAACGCAAGGTATCAAGCAGATTATATCATGGTTAAAATTTAAAAATCAACTTGACTGTAAAGCATATCCAGGAGCAGACATTGATAGTGACCATAATTTAGTGATAATGAAATCTAGATTGTAGTTTAAAAACCTGAAGAAAAGGTGACAAATAAATTGGTGAAATTTTGAGAAGCTGGAGGAAGAGGAAATAAAAAAGATTTTTGAGGACATTGCAAGAGGTCTGAGTAAAAAAGATCAGGTAGAAAATATAGAAGAAGAATGGGAGAATGTTAAAGAGAAAATTCTTAAAACAGCAGAAGCAAACTTAGGTGGGCAAACAGAATTGATAGAAAACCTTGGGTATCAGACGATATATGCAGCTGATGGATAACATAGAAAGTATAAGAATGCTAATGATGAAGGAAAAAGGAACTATTGATAATTAAGAAATACTATAAACAGGAAGTGCAAATTAGCTAAAGAAAAGTGTTCAGAAGTGGAAAGAGAAATGATCATTAGTAAAATAGACGGAGCATCTTAAGTTAAGGAGAATTTTGTTGTCTGTAGATTAAAACTAATTATGTCTAGATTAAATCTAATAAAGAAGGTACACCGATTTATAATATGAAAGAAATGGTCGATAGGTGGTTGGAATATATTGAAGAGTTACAAAGGAAATGAATTAGAAACTGTTCTTATAGAAGAAGTCAAAGAGGATGAAAAGGGAGATACAATGTAATTTGAATTCAATAGAACATTAAAAGATTTGAATGGCAGAAAGGCTCCTGGGATTGACAAGATACTTGCAGAATTCCTGAACAGTGCAGGTGAGAAAGCACTATACAACCTGGTGTGTAATATTTATGAAATAGCAGAAGTTCCATCAGACTTAAAAAAGGGTGTTATTGTTATGATACCAAAGAAAGAAAGAACAGATAATATGAAGAATACAGAACAATTAGCTTAACTACTCATGCATCAAAAATTTAATTAGATTTCTGTATAGAAGAATTGAAAGAAGAGTAGAAGAAATGTTAGAAGATCAATTTGGTTTCAGGAAAAGTATAGCGACAAGGGAAGCAATTTTAGCACTCAGATTAATAGTAGAAGGAAGATTAAAGAAAAACAAACCAACATACATGGCATTTATATACTTAGAAAAGGCATTTGATAACGTAGACTGGAATAAAATGTTAAGCGTTTTAAAAAATTTAGGGTTTAAGTATTGAGATAGAAGATCAACTGTTAACATTTACAGGAACCAAACTGCAATAGTAGTAATCGAAGAACATAATAATAGAAAAAGGAATAAGTCAAGGATGTTCCCTATCACTGTTATTTTTTTAATTTTACATAGAACTAGCAGTTAATGATGTTAAAGAACAATTTAGATCTGGAGTAACAGTACAAGGTAAAAAGATAAAGATGCAATGATTTGCTGATGATATATAATAATTCTAGCTGAGAGTAAAAAGATTTAGAAGAAACAAGGAATGACATGGATGAAGTCCTACGCAAGAACTACCACATGAAAATAAACAAGAACAAAACAAAAGTAATGAAATGTAGTAGAATTTGTTTAGATACCACTGACTATAAAAATAGGAAAAGAAAAGATTGTAGAAGTAAGAATTTTATTATTTCAGAAGTAGAATTACTGAAGATGGAGGAAAGCAGGAGCAATATAAAATGCCAAATACCTCAGGTGGAATGAGCTTTCAGTTAGAAATATAATTTGCTCACATCAAAAATTAATTTAAATGTCAGGGAAACATTTTGAAAGTATATGTTTGGAGTGTAGCTTTATATTGAATTTTGAACGATCGGAGTACCTGAGAAGAAAAGATTAGAAGCATTTAAAAGGTGGTGCCGTAGGAGAATATTAAAAATCAGATAGGTGGATTAAGTGACAAATGAAGAGGTACTGTAGGAAATTTGAAAAACATTTTTATTACATACTAAATTAAAATAATTACAATATTATTGTTTAAGTTAGATACAGAATACAAGACAAATAACATTCACATTCATGAATTACAAGTATCTACAGCTGCAGTAAAGAGTTTAACAGATTCACTTTGAGTACTAGTGTACCACTTGTATTTCTCAGACGACTTCGCAGCTTTTATAAGGTCTGGTTGATTTTTCACATAATTGTAAAACTCAATACAGGTTTCGTTGAAGATATATTGACAAATTAGTAAGTTTTGAACTGTTTCCAGTGAAAGGCAGTTATGTTCATCAGCCCTCTGAGATGACATCATTGAAAAAACTCTCTCCACATTTACATTGTTGGCTGGTATTGAAAATAAGTACTGGTGCATTTTCAACAATGAGAATACTGAAATTTATCCGTACTCAAAGCACAGAATCCACTTTTCACTTTAATTTAAATTCTCCCATTTACACTCTTCTTTGTCGTGCTGTTTGTCCATTAAAACTGTAACCATGCTCTTTAGACAAAGAAATTGATCAAAAACCTCACTTTCTGGGAAAGGAATGTTGTTTGACATAAAATAAGTCTGAGTATTTTCTATTTGACACCAATCAGGGATTACCTTTAGCATCATCCAGTCGAAGGTGGATAAGTGCTGAAGAGACTTGCTTCACTTATCCAAGTTACCATAAGCTGTCTGGAAAAATTTCTTACCTTCCCCAGTAAACTTCTCCTTATTACTTTCTTTCTCTTTAGAAATTATTTGCTTGGTTTTAAACCCGATAAAGAGAGATTCTTGAAATAATTGAAGATTCAATTGTTTTTATTTTCTGATGAAACAAACACAGATTGTGGAGAAACCACAGTTAGGCCTCACTCAGAGTGGTTGAGAAAAAATCCAGGAGTATCTTAGGGGATTTTTCCTGACTGAGGAAGTACGTCTTCAAAGCTTCCCACAAACTTAAAATGCATTCAACCACAGGCATAAGCAATAGCCATCTTGTTCTTGTTTGGTAAAGCAACTGTTTGTAAGATATGTCTACAAACTCGCAGAAACGTTTAATTCTTCAGTTCCAATTGTATAAATAGAGAAATAGTTGAAGAGTTTGACAACTATAGTTTCAACATCCACAGCAAGGACATCAGCTGCACAAGAAACTGTGTTGTACAATATTTTTGCAGGGCACCAATCCCATCTATGTCTTTTCCCAAGTTATTACCTTGCAGTTTTTTGAAAATGTTGTTTATCTTTTTGCAGTTTCCACCTCCAAAATTAGTTTGTGTTGCCCCAAGAAAATGATGAAAATGTTCTCCCTTGTCTAAAGGGAGGTTTACTTCAGCTAGGCTTGTGAAGCTGTAGCTGGTTGTAGTGTTCAAAGCGTTTCATCTTTCATTAATGAAATCTTTATTATTTTATTGGTAATACCATCATCATCTTCTTTAAACTATTGAACAACAAGTGTAAATATTTTTTCTGCTTTATTGTTGCTAGCATCAGTTGAAACCCCATATGGAATTTTCTTTTTTCTGAAACACAAGTACTAACTGAATGTGGAGAAAGTACGTTATTAATAAGTGCAGTAGATTTAGTGGACACTGTGCACTTTGCCACAACTTCAGAGTCAGCATAAGTAGTCGAATTTAACTTATTTGAACAGTAAACTGATCTGAAAGAGTGATGGTGTTTCACAATAAGGTGCACTGTTGTAAGCTCAGCAGCATCTACCATTATATCTTCTTTGGAATTATTTTTCACAAAAATCGCCAATCGGCTTAGAAGAAGTCGCATCGTTCATGCTACTTTTGTCTGTTTGTTTTAAATAGTCTAAAATCAGCTCAACCGCCGTGATTTACTGAAATTAAGCTGTTATAGAAAGAACAATATACCTTTTTTTCATTCCTCCCCTTCTAATAGAAGTCCACTCTTTAGAATATTTTGCTCTGAAATTACATTTTCTTTTTCGGATTATATACACGCGCGCGCGCGCGCACTACAACAACTTAAATATGCGCACAATGAAATAGGCTAAAACAACAATAACGACAGTGTGAGCGGTAAAGTGATTGACCTTATTTCGCTTCTGTTTTGGTTTGACATCCGCTGTCTGCAGGCAGGACTGATCTCTATATAACTGTATAGGGGATCCTTATGGCGTAAAATACAACTAAGTGTTCAATATTTACCCACCGGGTTGGTCGGTCTAGTGATGAGCGCGTCTTCCCAAATCAACTATTTGGAAGTTGAGAGTTTCAGCGTTCAAGTCCTAGTAAAGACAGCCGTTCCACATTCCGCTTCCTGTTAAAGGCCTTAATCCAAACTCGGACCGCGTACGTTAGAGAAGATAACGCGACCGTCATGATCATCTTTCGTTTGCTCGCCTTCGGTCCTTTTTGCGTCGTCATCATCCTTCCCAATGACGCGATCACCTACTCACACTTCTTAGTTGCCTCTTGCAAGTGGGCGGTGAATAGACCCGACCGATCAATTCACACACCAGGGTATTTTGCTCGACGCTGTTCCACCACCTTTACTCCGTCTACGTCTATTCGCAAAGGCCTCAACCGTCGTCTGCCAACAATAGCAACCGCTGCTAAATGGGAGGTCCCAGGCCTCCCATTTAGCCTTCTTGATCTCGTTCCGGAGCCGACGTTTCACTTGTCGAAAGGCCTCTTCAGTTTCTGCCTGTCCATCCCGTTGCCTCAACCTGAGTCGTAAAAGGATCCTCCGAGCCCGACAGGCTTCCGTTTTCATTGAAGCAATGCCATCGTTCCACCAGTATACTGGCCGTCTCTTCCTGGGTATCGCATTTGCTTCCATGCGACACATGACCCAGGAATTCTTCCATCTTATCCGGACTCGGATCCCCTTGCAGGGCCTCATTTCTCGCCGTGGCATCTACTATCCTTACCACCTGCCTTTCCGTGGGTTTCCACTTTTTGGGTGTGTGATTGTCCCCTGTTATACTCAAAAGTATATCAAAGGCTATGGCTCGGTGGTCACTTCCAGCTCATCACCAAGCACCCTCCAGTTCATGATTCTAGAGGCAGCGTTGTCGGTTACAGCCGTAATGTCTATAACAGACCCACAAATGTAGGGACCCCTGGCTCGTTCATTGTCACTAACCCCAAAGATCAAACATGTTCGCTAGCACATATCCCCTGGCAGTGGATCTTTTTCTTTTTCCTGTTTAGCCTCCGGTAACTACCGTTTAGATAATTCTTCAGAGGATGAATGAGGATGATATGTATGAGTGTAAATGAAGTATGTAGTCTTGTACATTCTCAGTTCGACCGTTCCTGAGATGTGTGGTTAATTGAAACCCAACCACCAAAGAACACCGGTATCCACGATCTAGTATTCAAATCCGTGTAAAAATAACTGGCTTTACTAGGACTTGAACGCTGTAATTCTCGACTTCCAAATCAGCTAATTTGGGAGGACACGTTAACCACTAGACCAACTCGCTGGGTTGGCAGTGGATCTGAGTCCTCCTAACTCCACGCTCTGAGAGTTCAGATTCCCTCCCACGACAACCGGTTTCCTGATCGTCAGGATGCGGCGCTCCAAGCCCCAAAGAACCTCCAGGAAGTGATCCTGGGTGCAATTCGGGGATATGTACGCCGCCACAATAACAAAACTCGTGAACTCCACGGTGACGAAGCCGTCCCCTGCTCCGACCTCAAGACGGTTTGACGTCAAGCAACGTCTTTGATCGCCGCATCTCCTCTTTCGTCCTCGTACCAGCCTAATACCCGATTAGGCTCAGTGACAATGATAAGGTTTACATCATTAGTCTGTGCCGCCGCCCATAGAAGGTCATGGGCGGTTACACTCCTGTTGGTATTCAGGAGAAGGTATTTCATTTCCGAGTGGTACATTCTCGTCTTCCGGTCCGATGTCCAGGTTTGTTGCAGTTGAGGCATTTCGATTTAGCCTTACAGGTCTCTCTCCGTGTTCCGATTCGCCACAGTTATAGCAGCACCTTCTACGGTCTGGCCCAGTGCATGCCAACGTGACCGCTATCTTAGCATCTGTAGCAGGTGGTGTCCGGCTGCCTTTCCGCAACCCCACAGGACTGCCAATCGACTAGCAGCCTTTCCGCAGAGGTCAGTTCTGTCGCCTCCATCTGCGGCAAGTCCACTGTCGCATTCTGCGTGGCCGCGTATGCCGGGCGTAGGGAGGTTACCTGTACCTGGGTTTGCTCCCCAACTACCCCCACGATAGCCCGCAGAATCTCATCCTTGGTAGCTTCGCTGTCCAGGTCGCGGACATGCACTATCGTCATTCTATTCTGCCAGTCTCGTTCAGCCACAAAACCGTCGGTGCAGCCGCTGTCACCCTCTGCCTGATGTTTTGGACAGCCTCTGATCCCTCTCTGACCTTCACCTCGATATTATCTCCACGGCCTTGCCTTACAGACAAAATGTCCGCAGCCATTTCGACACCTACCGAGTTTTTAACAGTCTTCAAGAGGCTCGCGTAAGACACCCCTGGCTGGCTGAGCATCACCGTCTTGGTCTTGGTCATAGGTTGTTGCACTTGTCTTGGTGCCGGACCATCTCCATACAAGTACAGCGAGACGGTTTGCGTGTTCGGTATAGCTCAGTACTCGGCTGTCTTTCTCATCATATCTTCTAGAGTACCCTTAGGGGTCACCAGTATAAACGGGTCGTCGGTATATTTGAGGACCCGATTCAGTCCTAGGAGTAGGTGGTCCACCGCCTCCGTTCCTTCATTTTTGACCAGGAGCACATAATTCTCCCCTATTTGTTGGAGGTCCTCCGAATCTCGTAGAAGAGTGACTGCCCCATTTCTCTGGCTACGTTTCCCGGATTCCGCGGTTCTTTCATCAGACGTATGAAAGCCGCAGGCGCTCTCGTTTTCACCTTTTCATCGTACCGACGATCTGGTGTGCCATGAATGTCGTAGACAAACACCTTGCTCTTATCTTCCGTGTCCTTTGGGAAGTCCGTCAGAACAGTAGTTTTTTCAAAAGTCTGAGCAGCCACTCCCTCTCTACCATGGACTTCAGCTCTTCCACGGTGCCCGATTGCAGCATCCCCTTAATTTCCGCCTGTCTCGGAAGGATTGTTTGAGCACCACACTCAACCGACGGTCCTCTTTCTATCATTTCCTTCAGTAGAGGGGCCATTCCCTCCATCCAGCTGCGTACTCGCGACATCTTGTGTTTCAAGTCCTGTCGTCCCCCTTTAATGGAATTAATAAAGTAGTCCTCCTCGACGTCTTCTAGACTCGTCATGATGTCTACCTCTTCACTACCGTTCGAACTACTTCTGGAAGGTCTTCTCCGCTTCCGCAGTTTATCCAGCGTAGTCCCGGCAAGATCCTCGATATGAATAGCCTCTTCATGATCTTCTATCGAAGGGGGATCAGCCTCCGTCTCGGAGCTGGTCCCAGCCTTCGGTTTACGTCCTTTCCTCATATTTTTCGGGAAAAAAGTCTTTCGGACCTGCACTAAGCAATATTAGGGACTTTTTTTTTTAAGTCCACACTGTTCAAAAGATCCGAGTCGCTGATACTCACTGCCAAGAGATGCAAAGATGTATAGGGTCCGGCATATAAATCTGACGATTTTGTAGTAATTGTTATGTTGGCACCACTGTCAATGAGAAGGCGGGAGTGTTGTACATCGACAGGTCTATTCATGCTATTTCAGTAGCCAGTATGTCGTGGTCGGGTGAACAACGAGCGTTTGTGATTGAAGCCTATTTTAAAAATAGTGACTCAGTTATTGTTAACACAGCGTTTATTTTGCAGACTTTTCAATTTAAGTCGACACGCGTCTGTTCCTAGTAGGAGTACGATATTGTTGTGTGTGAAGAATGTTAGGAACACATCGTCTGCTTTAAAAATGAAACCAGCAGGACGAAAACGGACTGTGAGAACGCCTGAAAACATTAACGCTGTAAGGTTAGCTGTTACGCAGTCTCCACGATGTTCAGCAGCGAGACATGCTGCTGCGCTAGTCATTTCTGATCGAAGTGTACGACGAATTCTTCATGCCAACCTGAAATTCCATCCGTATAAGATGATGTTAGTGCAGCAACTTAATGCAAATGATTGGGCGTCTCGCAAAGCAGCTTGCGAGGTCATCCTCGAAAATGTCCACCAGGATGCCATTATTCTTTTAAGTGACGAGGCACATTTTCATCTGTCAGGATTTGTGAATAAACAAAATTACCGTTATTGGGCTTCGCATAATCCACGGAAAATTCTTGAAAAACCACTTCACAGTCAATATGTTAGTGTGGTGTGCGGTTTCAAAGTTAGGCATAATTGCCCCATATTTTTTTGAGGAGTTAATTCGCAGAGTAACAGTAACATCTCATCGATACGTAAACATGTTGAATGAACTTCTGCGACTCATTCAAGTGCTTGAATGACATGAAATTGAAGGACAAGTCATGAATGATATTGAATGAAGGACATGAAATTTGGTTTCAACAGGATGGTGCCACCGCCCATACGGCGAGAATCGCAATGGATGTTCTGCGAGAAACCTTTCTTGGACGTTTGATTTCCCGATTTGGCGACATTCCTTGGCCAGCGCGTTCACCTTATCTGGCTGTTTGTGACTTTTTTCTGTGGGGGTATCTCAAACATAAAGTCTTCAGTAGTCGACCATAGTCAATTACAGAACTCAAGGAGGCCATTCAACGAGAAATTGAAGCAGTTCCACAAATGATGATTGAGCGAGCAATGTCAAATTTTAGAATGAGGTTAAGTGAATGTGTGAGAAGTAATGGAAAACATTTGGACGACATGATATTCAAATAAAAAAAAATCTATGTTAAGTAATTCACTATAAATTGCAAAAATTGATCTTAATTTGATATATTAAATGTTTTAATGGTACGAAACAGTTTAATTATTATCCATCAAAACTTGTCAGGACCTTCTGTAACCTCTTTGAACAAGAGGTTGGCAGATCTGCAACAAAGGCGGGTTCCGCTCTCCGACAACGTTGCAGACAAAATTTATAAAAACTTAAAATTACACTTAAAATACTAAAAAAAAATACAGTTTTCAATCTTGAAATCAATATAAAACCACCGTCTATATAGTATATAATTATAGTTTAAAACACCGTTAGACATAAATGTACTAGCTTAATTTACTCACAGTTTTGCTGCCACCACGTGGTGTTATGCTAATTACCCAAAAAAACACTATAACTAAACTTTTACTTAAAATCTCGTCACCCGAACTCGTACGATTGTCAAACATACCGATAAGAACAAATCCACACACTTTTAACATTCAAAATCACAAAAAAATACCACTAAAATAGGTAAACACACAAGAGCATCTTACAACCTGACTGAGTAGTGCAAAACACACTCATTTCTCGGTCCCGACACACACTTCATGGTTCCGAATGACAGGATAGACGACATTGGCAACGTTACTCACAAGGTTCGTTATTTGACGAATGGCCTACAGTATAAGATTAGATGTTTTTCTATGGTTACCTTACATTTGTTTGTATTTTATTGTGTGTGTGTGTGTGTGTGTGTGAAAGGAAATCTTGGGCTGGTTGCCCCGGTTTTTGGACAGCGAAACGTAAGGCCAGGGGGCAGCCTTATTGCTGAGGACTTCTTGGCTTTAACCACACGCAAGAGTGGATAAAGTCGGGGCGTTTGATGAAGCATTAGGGATCTCAAGGTATGCGTGGAGGGCGCACTTGACTTGAAGGGGGGTATGCATGGGGATCATATCCCCCCTCGCCGGTCGAGACTCCCCCGCCTTGATAGGGAGGTGCGGGTAACCTCACTTCCCCCGGCATACGCGGCCACACAGAATGCAACAGTGGTCTCTCCGCAGAGGGAGGCGACAAAACTGACCTCTGCGGAAAGGCTGCTGGTCGGTTGGCAGTCCTGTCGGGTTGCGATAAGGCAGCCGGACACCATCTGCTACAGATGCTGGGATAGCGGTTATGTTGCCTCGGCATGCACTGGGCCGTACCATAGAAGGTGCTGTTATAACTGTGGCGAATCGGGACACTGGAGGGCGACCTGTACGGCTTCTTGTGTAGAAGTAAAACGGGAAGGGTAGCCCTCTCACGGAGGAATTTTCGGGCCCTTCAGAAGCGGAAGGTGAGAATTTTCCGGTGATGCAAGGGAGACCCCGATGGGCTGGCATGCAAGTGCCCCAAGCTAGGGTGGGTTTTAGTCACCGCCGCAACTCATAGGTGCGTCTGAGGTAACGCCTTCCAGGCGAATGCCGGCCGCTCCATGTGAGTTTAAAAAAAAAACAAAGGTTACAAGTTTTCATCTTTTCCGATCTTAGCATCCATTTTCACCTCATATTTAATTTAATATCTTACTGTTTATTGAACAAACTATATTTTTCTAAATATTGTTTCAGAATATCCAAGATAATTTTCAGCTTTCCAGTTATCCGGGAAGTTGGAGAATCAGTGAAATGAAGGCATACATTCATTACATACATTATTAAAATTTTGGAAGTAGAATTATTAAAATTTTCTTAAGTAATGAGAAAACGTGATAACGTATATAAGAGAATTGTATATAGAGGAACGGTTGTGTATATATCACATGATAATAACAGTATATAAGGATTTACTTTGAGCTTAAATAAAAAAAATATATCTAATAAAACCCAGAAAGCTAAAAAAATCATACCGATATTTTTGAATATATATATATATATATATATATTGTTTATAAAATGGTGGATTGACAATACTTATTCGGATTCTACTTGTAGGATTAAACAAAACGTATCCTCAGGAAAAATGGCAATTTCTCCTTCGTTCTCCCCCGTCCACCATTTTGTTATTTTTGTATAAAAATTTATATCTCAACTTCGGATAGAGGAATCACATTAATGATTGGTAAGCATCTTGGTAATAAAGTTTCAAAATTAGCAAAAAATCAGGAATTAAATAACTTCAAAAATTACAAAATAACGGCCATGTTTATTTTTCAATCTGTTATATCTCCGTACATATTAGTTTTATCAAAATGACATTTTATTTTTTAAATCGATTGACAAATAGCCGAGTTATGACAGAAAATTGATATTGTAATTTTTTGTCTGTTTTCATGTCCTCCACTTTACGTTCAATTCGAGTAAATATTAATTGGTTTTATTTCTTGTTAATTCTAGTATTGTAAATTGTATCAAATTAAGTAACAATTTTTTCAAAATAAGATTTAATATTAAATAATAATAAAACAATTGATATTAATTTTTCACTTTTGAATAATTTTATATAGCGACTATTACTGTTGAACATGCTAACAATTTAAAAATGAAGCTTTTTTTAGCAGGAATGGTGTTCAAAACGACCACAACCAGCAGATCTGGAGCGACAAGAAATCTCACCTTCCAAAGCAGCCGTCAACAAAGATTTTCCTTGATCATATGGGCAGGTATTTTTAATGACTATCTTTTGGGTCCTGTCATTCTATCATATCGTTTAAATGAAGAAAATTATCTTGCTCATAATACTGAAAATTTTCTACTTTTTTTTTAGAAGACCTATCTCTACAATTAAGAAGAAATATGTCGCTTTACCACGATGGAGCTCCAGCACATTTCACTCAGTATCAGATCTCCTGTATGAAAAATGGATAGGCCGCGGTGGGTCAGTGCCCTGGCCTACCCGATCACCTGACTTAAACCCTCTTGACTTCTACCTGTGGGACCATTTTAAACTTATTGTTTATTCAACTCAATATTGAGGATCTTCAACAAAGGATCCAAAATGAATTTCAAGAAATTAGGAATACTTCCGGAATTTTTGAACAGTTAAGACAATCTCTCAGAAAAAGACTTGTGTAATTTCTAATGGTGGACGCTTTGAACATCTCTGATGACTTTTAACAATTTTTAACTGTTTATGTATACCTAATGTTCTACAATAATTTACGTAAACTTAATATCGCATATCATAATCATTAACGTAAACTTTAATTATTTATCACAGATAGTTTTATTTTTTTAATTATTAGGTTATTATTGTGAAAACATTATTACTTAATTTGATACTAATTTACAATTTCTTGAATTAACAAGAAATAAAAACAATTATTTAATTGAATTGAACATAAAGTGGAAAACATGAAACATACATAAAATTACATCAATTTTCTGCCATAACTCGGCTATTTGTGAATCGATTAAAAAATAGAATGTCATTTTGTTTTAAATAAAAGGCTTAATATTTTATCAAATAACATAAATATTGATAAAACTAATATTTAAGTTGATATAACAAGATTGAAAAATAAACATGCCGCCATTTTGCAATTTGCGAAGTTGTTTAATTCCTGAAATTTTTTCTTATTTTAAAACTTTATTACCAAGACGCTTACCAAATATTAATGTGATTCCTCTATCCGAAGTTGAGATATAAATTTTTATATAAAAATAACAAAGTGGCGGGCAGTAGGTGAACGACGGAGAAATTGCCATTTTTCCTGAGGATACTTTTTGTTTAATCCTACAAGATCTGAAAAAGTATTGCCAGTCCACCATTTTAGAAACAATATATGTATATGTATATATAAATAATATATAAAATTCAACGATATCGACATGTGTGTATATATATATATATATAAAATATTCAAATACTCTTTTATAGTGAAAAATGTCTATTAATTTCTTTTCAACAAAAACTATTCCAGATTTGTTGTATCTCTATTTTGGAATAAAAGATCTTCCGTCATTTGAACAGATGAATGTTTCAGATTAACCAACGGTTTCGAATAGTTTTCGCGCGCAGTTGTGTGAACTAGTACTGAACTTTTAACGTTAAAGGTTAATTCTCATCCACTACATTATGGAAACTGAGTGAGTGTTTTATAATGGTGCCAGGTTTGTTTATATTTTACAAAATTAAAATAAAAACGATTGATAAATAATATTGTTTTATTTAAATCACCATTATTTATGAGGACTACTAGTTACGTTCGCTTGTACAGTTTACTCAAGAAAATTCATGTGCATTAGTGTGATTTAAATTTTGCTCGTTTTTGTTTTAAATTAAAAGTATTTGATGTAGTATCTTTTACTTTACTTAATAACGCAGCCTCTTTTAAAATGATCTCAGCTGCAATTTTCTGCAACCTTCAGCTGAATTCTGTTACATTGTTTCAGTCTGCAAATGATCATTACAATTTGAATAATTATCCTGTTTTAGTAGCAGGTTGTTTACAATAATTGCCCAGACCTTTTTCGTAAAAGGGTTTTAATCTGTTACCGTTTTCGTTATTAGAAGTGTATTTTTGATGTCATTAAAAAATATAAAATCTTTTTAATCATTTTCTTAAAAAATTATCTGGTCACAATCCAGTCCTTAACAATTTAGATTTATTAGGCGATTTTTATTATTATTTTAGTGAAGATTTTATTTTTTTATTTATTCATTCAATTGTTTAACTTACCTGTTTTATTGTTCAATAACTTACAGGCATAAACCTGTTAAAATATATGAGATGAAAAAATTTGTTTCAGATTTTTTTATAGTAATCAAAGAGAATTAGTTAATTGGTTAAGTATCTTTTTGATATTTTCAAAAAGGTTAATTGATTATTTATTATCTTTTTACAGTTTTTCTGGTTTTAGATTAGAGAAATTTCTATGATCAGGTATTTTTTTTTAAACGAATCATTTCAAAAAACAAGCATTTATTTATCTTTGTCCAGTGATATTTAATTGATTCATATGCCAACAACTACAAGTGGCTTGTAAGTAATACATTTTTGCAATCTATAAATAAATAAAAATAGGATTTCAAAGGTAAAATAGTCACTTAAAGTTTCTTTTCCTGCTGTATGCGTTGTAATCTTTCTCTTATGTATAAAAGAACATGATGATTGACCAAAAATTGATTTTTGTTAGGGCTATTTAATGTTTCAATATTGGTCTCAATTTATCAGTTTGGTTCAAACAAAAATAGATGGTCCTGAGCTTAATCCAAAAGTAGATTTTCCCCAAAAACAATTGTTACTTTTTTTATTAAATGTCCAGCATTTATCAAAGTAAGAAATGATAAAATTTATGTATGTTGGTAGCACCTTGAATATGACTTTAAACTTAAAACTTTAGTTCAGTTTCATAGAGTAGAATTTCATGATTTCTCCTTCAGTATTGGTATACACAACATACGTAGAAAATAACACTGATCAAATATGTTGCACATCTCAAAATACAATGACATCATAACTAATGTGCAGGAAATTTTGTCCAAATTCAGTTAAAATCATTTAAGAAATAATTTATTTTTTAACTGACCATTTG
Source organism: Lycorma delicatula (assembly GCF_047948215.1). Lineage (NCBI taxonomy): Eukaryota > Metazoa > Arthropoda > Insecta > Hemiptera > Fulgoridae > Lycorma > Lycorma delicatula. The sequence continues at coordinate 109,606,950 of NC_134456.1, read as the reverse complement.
TTTAATTTGGTTTTAAATTTGTTTGCTGTATTTTTTAATTTGTGAGGGTATTTATAACTTGAAGAAAAAATTGAATCTGCATCTAATAGAATTTTTTGATATTCTTTCACATTTTTTTAGAAGTCTAAACTGTGAGATTGTTTTACACAAAAACTGATAATAAAGCCATGAAATACTATTTTTACTCATTGCAAATATTTTCCAAATTTAAAGTAGAATTGATGGCTATCTATATGGAGTCACATCAGTTTAGTGAATCGGAAATGTAAAGCATGAGTACAAAAAAGTTACCACTTTAAACCTCATCAAGCAGCTTGTTTCCTAATTGCACATTGTGCTTTATTTTCAGTTTTCTGTTATTAGTTTAAAAATTAGTGATACTTATTCTAATCATTTTAAAGAATAGAATGAAACAGTTAAACAATTATGTTAGATTAAAAGTATTAAATTATGTGGTTAATAAAGGTATTGCATTCTAATAATAAACGTTACTAACAATTCTGAACAGATCACATGATTCTACGTACTAGTGTCATCACTGAAGTTGATCCTGTTATGGTATTACAAATTATTGGCTTAATTTTCTGGATAAGTATTTATTATATAGCAATTTTTGGAGTTTTCCTAGTACCTGTTAATGTTGGTTATCCTTGCCTTTTGATGAATGTTGCAGTATCAACTTATTCTGTACTCTCTCAAATTCCTCCTCTGCCACTTTGAAAAAGTACAATCATAAAAATAAACAACTTCTTTCATTGGTCACATATTTTTGTTTTTTTTTTATATCTTCAACTGGGCCGTTTTTCATATTACTCTTGTCACAATCATCAATTATTTTTCTTGCTTAACATTAGCGCAGCCCTGCCTTGGCACTATGGTCATCTTAAAATTTACTAGTGTTAGTATTTTTAAAAGCAAGGAGATAAGCAAATCTCATTTACAAAATCTTTAGTCTGTTTAATTCTTAAGTTGGATTTATTACCAGGAGAGAAATTTAATTTAAAAATAGTATCACTGTAATCATGAAAAAATAAATACCAGAAGAGGGAAATTCTTTTTGTATATGTTTTAGAATAGAGTAATGCATAAGCAAGAAGACATTTGCTCAGTCTGCAAATCTATTTTTGATACTGCTAGTATCAAAAATAGATTTAACAATAAAAACAAAATCCTTGAAAATTGTATGGAATGTAGCACTTCATGATAATGAAACATGGATTACTGGATAAATAAGAAGGAAAAGAATAGAGACCTTTAAAATGTGTTATAGGATGTAAGAAATTATGTGGGTTGATAAAATTCCAAATAAGGAGGTCTTAAAACATAGGAATAAAGAAAAATTTGTTGCAGAATCTCGTGAAGAGATGAACTAAGTTGGTTAATCATATACTAAGATAACAAAGTTTAATTTATTTATTAATGTAATTAATATATAGAATATAGTAATATATTAAGATTAAAAAACTATGCAAAACAGAAAGGAATGAAGAATAGGATCAAACTAGTCAGTGACTGATGACAAAGAGGTCATCCTTTTCAGATTTATAACTTTCTTTGAGAATTCAAGTTGCATTACAACTACATATCCCTGCTTCGATAACACTGTTTACAATCTAACACTTGTAAGTTTCATTTTAAATTTACTAATTATTGTTATGAATTCATCCCATTTTAAAATCTGTATAGCCATTTAATATTGAAAATTTAGTTTGTTATAAATACTAGCGCAATCCACTTTATATATGCTTATTTTCTTCCTTATTGGTTAGTCACAAACCATCTGAGGTACTTAAAAGAACGTATTCCACTACATTTGAATTTGTTCCCTCCTATTAGCTATCATTATCTATACTTTAATTTTTTTAAATTTTTTTATTTTTCTAATCAATGAATAACATTTAATTAATGTAATTTTACTTTGTTTTTTGTTATTTGTATGCTTTACAGTAGTGAAACATATAATCCAATCATAATAAAAAAGACATATGAAGAACAGAGAGCAGATTTATGGAAGATTTTATATTTTGCCCAAGATGAAGAAGAACCTGTTCCTGAGTTATGGAAAAGTGTTGTTCAACTTGTTATAGAGCCTGTAGGTTGGATTGCATTTTGGAAGATGTCTCGCGAGTCTTGTTCTGAGTATAATGTTTCTTATCCTACTAATGTTGTTGTTGTGGTAAGTTTTGTAATGTTAGATTATTTATTGCTAGGATAATAATTCCATTGAAAAGTTTAATTATCCATTTTTTCTGCTTCTCTTTTATCATTTCTGACATTATTTAATTTTTTTGTGTTAAATGACATGTAAAGGTACAAAGTAATTATTATACATTTCAGTTTCATACCTTTGCACTTTACTATTACGATTATTTTTAATGATTGTACAGAAGTTGAAACAAACATTAATATAATTTTTTTAATATATATTCAAAATAATTTAACTGATTGCTATTAAGCTTTTAATTGCACATCATCTTGAAGACTAGTTAGCAGTAATCATAGACAACCAATGATTCTCCTTGTTTACTGTAGACAACTTGCAGCATAATGCTGTTAAACTATTGTACTGGGTATGTTGTAGATGAAAGGGAAATCAAACTTCACTAACTGAGAGACTTTATTTCATTGTTACAGTCTGGTTATTTTTTTCTTTTTTTTCTTCACTTAAGAACTACAGGTACTTAATCAAAATTATAATAAGAAAAATTAATTCTAAAAATATTACTATATTATTCTATACAGTAGACTATAAATATTCTGTAGTTCTTTAATTAATTACATGATATCTAGCAAGTTACAACAGCCGTGAAAATTATGAAAAATATTTAATGTTCATAGTTGTAAAAAAATTATAGAGTTAACTGTCTGTTGTGCAACATTTAGCTTTAGTTGTCTAATAATTTATCTTTACGATTATGACACCTAATTACACTTTACTTTCAGTATAGATTTAACAGAGTGATTAATGTTAAATAATCTTTATAATTATACATACATTTTTTTTGTCTTCAGTCATTTGACTGGTTTGATACAGCTACAAGCTTCCTTGTCTAGTGCTAGTTGTTTCATTTCTCATTTCAGTCTACATCCTACATTCCAAACAATCTGTTTTCCATATTCTAAATGTTGCCTGTCTGCACAATTTTTTTCATCTACCTGCCCCTCCAATATCAAAGCGAATATTCCACGATGCCATAAGACGTGGCCCATAAGTGTATTTCTTCTTTTAGTTAGATTTTTACAAATGCTTCATGCTTCATCAATTTGCCGAAAAAGCTCTTCATTTGTCACTTTATCAAACTCTCTGATTTTTAACATTCTCCTACAGCACAAAATGTTAAAAGCTTCTAATCTTTTTTTCTCAGGTACTCTGATCATCCAAGTTTCACTTCTATATAAAGCTGCGCATCAAACATATACTTCCAAAAATGTTTTCATGATGTTTAAATTAATTTTTATATAATCAAATTATATTTCTTACTGAAAGCTCGTTTGCCTGCACTATTCACATTTTATATTTCTCCTACTTTATCTATCTTTTAGTAATTATACTTCCCAAACAACAAAATTCTTCTACCTCCATAATCTTTTCTCTTCCTATTTTTATATTCAGTAGTCCATTTACGTTATTTTTACTGTATTTCATTACTTTAATTTTGTTATTGTTTATTTTTATGCAGTAGTTCTTGTGTAGGGCTTAACCATGCCATTAATTATTTCTTGTAAATCTGTTTTACACTAGCTAGAATTACTATATCATCAGCAAATCATAGCATCTTTATATTTTCACTTTGCACTGTTACTCCAGATCTAAATTGTTCTTTAACATTAACTGCTAGTTCTAAGTAAAGATTAAATAAAAAGTAATGGGAGTAAGGAACATCCTTGCCGAACTCCCTTTTTTATTATAGCTTCTTTCTTATGCTCTTCAATTATTACTGTTGCAGTTTGGTTCCTGTAAATGTTAGCAATTGTTCTTCTAGCTCTATGCTTGAAACCTAAATTTTAAAAATGCCTAACATTTTATTCCAGTCTTCATTATCAAATGCTTTTTCTAAGTCTATAAATGCCATGTATTTTGGTTTATTTTTCTTTAATCGGAGCGCTAAAATTGCTTCCCTTATCCATATACTTTTCCTAAAACCAAATTGATCTTCTGACACTTCTTTCATTCTGCTCTCAATTCTTCTGTATAGAATTCTAGTTAAAAGTTTTGATGTCTAAGTAGTTAAGCTAATTGTTCTGCATTCTTCACATTTATCTGCTCCTCCTTTCTTTGGTATCATGCATTCTTTGGATTCATTTGTTCTGATGGAACTTCCCCTTTTTCATTAATATTACACACCAGTTTGTATAATCAATCTATCGCTTCTTCATCTGCACTGCACAGTAATTCTGCAGGTATCTTGTCTATCCCAGGAGCCTTTCTGCTATTCAAACCCTTTTATGTTGTACTAAATTCAGATCTCAGTATTGTATCTCCCTTTTCATCCTTTTTGATTTCCTCTTCTTCCTCCAAAACACCAGTTTCTAAATCATTTTCTGCATATAACTCTTCAATATATTCCACCCACCTGTCAACCTTTTCTTTCGAGTTATAAATCTGTGTACCTTCTTTATTTAACATATTATTAGATTTTAACTTATGTACCACAAAATTCTCCTTAACTTTCCTGTATGCTCAGTCTATTTTACTAATGATCACTTCTCTTTCAACTTCTGAACTTTTCTTTAATCCACTCTTCTTTTACTAATTTGCACTTCCTGTTTATTGTATTTCTTAGTGGTCGATAGTTCCTTTTCCTTCTTCATCACTAGCATTCTTATACTTTTTACGCTCAACCATAAGCTGCAAAATATCTTCTGTTATCCAAGGTTTTTACCACCTCTCTTTGTTCTGCCTAAGTTTGCCTCTGCTGATTTAAGAATTTTCTTTTTAACAGTCTCCTATTCTTCTACATTTTCTACTGTATATTTTTTACTCAGTCCTCTTGCGATGTTCTCAAAAATCTTCTTTAATTACTTTTTCTCAAGCTTCTCTAAATTCCACCGACTCATCTGACACCTTTTCTTCAGGTTTTTAAACCCCAATCTACATTTCATTATTACTAAATTATGGTCGCTATCGATGACTGCTCCTGGATATGCTTGTAATATAGTTGATTTTTAAATCTTTGCTTAACCATGATATAATCTATCTGATACCTTGCAGTATCCCCCAACTTTTTCCATGTGTATGTTCTTCTATTATGATTTTTGAACTGGGTATTGGCAGTTACTAAATTATGCATCTTACAATTCTCAATAAGTTGGTCTCCTCTTTCATTTTTTTTGCCTAGCTTTTATTCACCCACTATATTCTCTTCCTTGCCTTTTCCAATGCTTGCATCCCAATTTTCAACTATTTTTAAGTTTTTATCTGCTTTTATATGTTCAATTGCTTCGTCAGTTTCTTTATATACACACTACCTCATTGTCATCATGGGCACTTGTAGGCATATAGATGTTAACAATCTTTGTCGGCCTAGATTTTGATTTTATCCTGATTACAATGATTCTATTGCTAAGCTTTTTGAGATACTTTACTCTCTGCCTTATCTTCTTGTTCGTTACAAAACCTACTCCTCCTGCCTGCCCTTTATTTGAAGCTGAGTTAATTATTCTGAAATCACATGACCAAAAGTCATTTTCTTCTTCCCACTTATCCTCGTTAATTTTTAATTTCTGTTACATCTATGTTTAACTTACCTATTTCCCTCTAAATTTTCTAACATACCAACCTTTTTCAAACATCTAACATTTCATGTTCTCGACTTGTAGAATGTTATTTTTTAATTTTCTGGTGACCCCTTCCTTAGTAGTCCCCATTCGGAGATCCAAATTGGGGACTAGTTTTCATCCGGAAAATTTTTCCAAGGAAGGCACCTCCACCTTTGCTATATAAAAATGCAGAGCTACATTTTGTTAAAAAAAAAAAATACAGCTGTAGTTTTTTGTTGCTTTCAATTGCGCATTATTCAGAAGACTGAGTGATGTTGATATGGCTGTTTAATTCTTCCTGATCTACGCCCTTAACAACTACTGGAAGAGCTGATGCTCTCTTTCAGGAATTATTCTTTAGTCTGGTTCTCAAACAGATACCATTCCGATACAGTTGAACCTTCAGTCCAGCTATTCTGTATCACTGAGCACTCCAACCCCTATCAGTAAGGTTTCATGATTCATAGAGAAATACAATAAAGATCTTTAATGTGGTGGTTCCCTCCAGCCTTCCTCATCCTACGCTGTTGAACATTTGGTTTCATCCACCTTTAGGAATGGTTTTCTATTCCAAAGACAAGAGGGTGCCTGCTTTCTATTGCTTCTCCACCCTTCATTGAGGCTGTTTGAATTTGTAAAAGGGGATCTCCTTGTCCAAGGAGGTGCTTGGTCCCAGTATTTGTTAATTTGTTATCCACTTACACATACTACCATAAGCTGTATGTGTAATCATTGTCCCCACATTCCACATGGAGGTGAAAATCCAGAATTTCCCTTCCTCTAAATCAGGGACCACAAGGTATTTTTTGATTTCCAGTAAAGAGAGGATAATTATATAAAAATTCAGTATAATTTGATTCTGTTACATAATATGAAATCAGCTGATTAGAATAATCAATTGTGTCATCCTAATGTGAAGTTTTTCCCAATAAGACACCACTTACATTAGAAATACGAGGCATGTTCATAAAGCAAGGGCTGTTTGGTCATTAAAAGAAATTAACAGTTTTAGTATACTAGATATCTACTTCACTTTTCCACATAATCATCATTCAGTTTTAAGAACTTTTCGTAACGCTGCACCAGTTTTTTTTAATCCCTCTGCATAGAAGTTCACCGCCTGGGAATTGAACCAGTTGACAATGGCAGTCTTGAGTTCCTCGTCGTTTTCAAACCATTGTCTACCAAGCCCCTTTTTCAAATGCAAAAAGAGGAGTAGTTGCTAGGTGCAAGGTCGGGACTATGTGGAGGGTGATCAAAAAGTTCCCAAGAAAAATCTTGATTCTTCTTGGTTAGGGCAGCGGTGTGTCATCTGGCATAATCCTCCTTCACATGTTGTCGTGAAGGAGGATTATGCCAGATGAAAGTTTCCTGTGCCGTCGATTTTGGGTTGCACATCTCAGTTTGGTGAGCATTTTGCAGTACACGTCAGTTGTAATTGTTGATCCACATTCCATGAAATTAACCAAAATGTTGCTCTTTTCGCCCCAAAAAACTGTAGCCGACATTTTTCGACTTGAGTACGGAGATTGCTTAAACTTGTTTGATTTTGTGGATCTGGAATGGTGTATGTCAAAGTTTGCTGATTCTTTTAAATAAATTAAGCCTTTATGTAGTTGCATTTATAAATTATTTTTTATTATGAATTGTAATTGTCATTCTTTTATATATATGAAACATTATTAAACTTCTAAATCTACATGTAAATTCATTGTATTTGTAATTAATATATGTAACATTGTTAGACTTGTAAGTCTATATGTAACATCATGTAATTAGTGCATGTTGAGTCCTTGGAGACTGATCGAAGACTGGTCTGATGACAGAGCATGAACTACTTATATAGTAGTACAGAGCTGTGAATCAGTCAGGAGCTCTGTGAACTGTGCAGAGCCGATTGCAGCCGACAGGAACTAATGCATCTGAACGGAGCTGTGTGAATCCGACCGTAGCCGAACGGAGCTATTCGAAAGTTCTTTAAATTTTCAAAGCCCTATTTTAAATGAAAATTAATGCTTCTCATTAATAGTGAATTTTAAATAACATGAATTAAACCTGAGTCTTTACATACTGCATGCCAAAAATCTATATGTGAATTAAATTATTATAAACGATAACATGAATCGTATGATTTTTTTTTAAACATGATTTTTGCAATTACAAGTAAGTTACCATAAAAGGTACAATTTATAATGAAGTATTTGAATAAATAAAAAGTTTAGTTATAATTAACATATTGTTATAATATTACAATTGAATAATTAGCTCTTTACATAATCATAATTAAATTAATACAAATATGTAATCAGGTTATAAATATTAAAACAGTATTTATAAGTGTGTTCATAGACATTTTATAAAAATACAATCAAATGGAATTAAAAAAAACAAGTGTATGAAATATTTAAATTGATGTAAAATATTACAAAAAAGAAAATACATCATTTGAGTTAATCATTTAGGATTGGTAACAGGTATAATTTATGAATAGGTTTTCTTAATGGATTATTAACTGTTTGCAAATCAACTCTTACAAGATTGTCAGAGCCCAGATAAACCTGGGTGACAATTCCATGTTTCTAGTACATGGATGGAGAATTTTCATTGATAACTAATACTAAGTCTCCAATATAAAGGTTATGTGATAGAAAATGCCATTTATTTTATTGCTGTAAATAATGTAAATAGTCCTTTGACCATCATCTCCAGATAAATTGAACAGATTTTTTGAGTAATTGTAATCGATTAATTTTAAGTTCTTGGTAATTGGGATCAAGTAAGGAAATGAGTGGACATCCAATAAGAAAGTGTCTCAATGATAGTGGTTCTGGCTCTGTGATAATTTGAGAAGATAGGATGGGAATTGAGACAGGCTTCAATTTGTGTTAAAATTGCATATAATTCTTCAAAATTAAGGATTTTTGTCCTATTACACGACTCATATGATATTTAATGCTTTTGATTGCACTTTCCCATAAACCACCAAAATGGGGTGAAGAGGGAGAAATGAATGACTTAAGTAATACCTTGTATTGTAGAAAATACTGCAATGTCTGATTTTAAGTTTTCTGAATTTAAAAATTATAAAGTATATTTTTGGCGTAATGGAATTTGGAACTGTTGTCAGAAAAGACTTGAGTGGGAATGCCCCTATGTGATAATGAATCTTTTAAGTGCTGCTGAAAAAGACAGGTGAGATCAGAGACTAATTCTAAATGAATAGCTTTTGTGGTGAGACATATGAAAAATACCATATGTGCTTTACTTAATGTTTTAGACCTCTGCCCGCCAAGATGAATCATAATTGGACCACTGTAGTTGACAGCGCAAGTAGAAAATGGTCAGGAAGGAATAACTCTGGAAGATGGTAGCTGACCAAGCTGTTGTACTTGGGTTTTAGCACTATATCGAAAGCATATCATACATTTACAAATGATAGAGGAAGTAAATTTCTTGTCATTTGTTATCTAATATTTTTGTAACAAATGATGAATAAGTTGAACACCAGCATGGAAGAATCACAAGTGTTCAGCATTAATTATTAGTTTTGTGATATGAGCGTTAGGATGTTTCATTTGGTAATGTAACAGAGTGTTACATAAGTTTGCTTTGTTTAGGTATAGTTTGTTTGTTTTAAAGATTATTTAATTTATCACTAAAATGCATGTGTTGTGATGTGATCATTAAATAAGAAAGGTAAGAGTATGGTTTAGTTCCTGAATAGTTAAAGGACCAGAAATTCGTTCTGATTGTTTTGATTTGGCATTATGAATAAATCTGAAACAAAAACTAAAAGTGCGAATTAAAGTAACTAGCGATGAAAATGGTTCTGTGTATTCGAACACAATAGTAGATACAAATGATGTGACAATATGTTTGCGTTTTTGTATTAGACGTTCAGCACTTATATTACAGTTATCAAAGGTAATATTAATATCTTTCAGCCAATGGACAGAAATTTGTGAAAGCTAATGAGGACCATGCCACCAAAGTGACATGTCAATTAACTTACTTTGTGAACAACCTATAGACAATACGTCTGCTGGATTATCAAAGGATTTGATGTAATGCCAATTAGCATTTGTGGTAATTTGTTGAATCTCAGAAATTCTATTGCTGAGAAATACTTTCCAATTAGATGGTTGTTCATGAATCCAACATAGTACTATTGCAGAATCTGTGTATAAATGTTTTTTGTCAAACTGTGTGTTTAACGCATTAATTACCTTTAATAATAAACGACTAAGAAGTAAACCACCAAAAAGTTCAAGTCTTGGAAGTTTAATTTGTTGTAAGGGTTTTGATTTAGAACAAAATAAATTAGAAAAAATTGTATGATTAGTGTATACAGTTCTTAGTAAATACAACAGCCATAGTTCTTTATGGAGGCATCAGAGAATCCATGTATTTGAATAGAATTAATTCTATTATCAATATTGGGTTTAATGGAATCATTTATTTTAATGAATTCAATTAAATGCGATTGGTTGTATAAATTGAGCCAATGTGTTAGTAACGTATTGGATAATGTTTTGTGTTAATTAATTTTAAGTTGCCACAATTATTGCATAAAATGTTTATGTGAGAAAACAATAGGACCAATGAGTCCTAAAGGATCAAATACACCAGCTATGTTGGACAAAATATTTCTTTTAGTCTGTTTTTTAGAATCATTAGAATGAGTAGTTTGGAAAAATAGCTTATCTGAGGAATTATTTCATAGAACTCCTAACGTTCTGTTTTTGATTTAAAGGAATAGAAGTATTGTGTTCAGAATTACTGGAAAACCATATTGTTGTAGTAATTTAGACATATCAATTTTTAATTGAATAACTTCAGGTGTCTGAACCTGTTATGAGATCATCAACATAAAAATCATTTCAAATCGACTTACATTCAAGTGGAAATTCATTTTCATTTGCAATTTGAATTAAATACCGTGTGGCCAAATATGGTGCACAAGTAGTCCCATATGTTAACTGTATGCATTACATATGGTAACATTGTTTTATTTACTGATCTGGATAATCACACCAAAGTATACATTGTATTGAAATCACTAGATTTAACTAATACTTGATGATACATTTTAGCTATTTCAGAAGTAATGATGTAATTATGGATTCTGAATCTAAGCAATATGGAAAATAGATCTTGTTGCACTACAGATCCAACTAATAGAGTATAGTTGAGGGTTAAACTGTTAGTGGTTTCCGCTGAACCGTCAAAGACAACTCGAATTTTATTAGTTAAAAGTTGATGGTTTCAGTACTGGATGGTGAGGTAAATAATAGACATTTGTTAATTAACAGATCATTGGAATTAAGTAACATGTGACCTAATTGTAAATATTCTTTTATGAAAATGGTATAGTGTTTTTTAATCTTAGAATTGTTAATTAATTTCCTTTCTAAAGATAGAAATCTGTTTTTAGTGTTAAAGGAATCATCCAAATGAATATCAGATTTGCGTGGTAACGTTACAACAAATCTGCCCTGGTTGTTTCGAGTAGTATTCGATTGAAAGTGTTATTCACATTTGGAACTCTTATTGACTGATATATCAGTGGTAATCTTCCATTTACTAGAATTGTACAAGTATGTTTGATAGATTTTTATGATCATTACAGAAAAGAAAGGATGCTACAGTGTTATTGCCCTTGTTAATAGGAATGTAATCGCTAATTATATATCCTAATTTAGTCTTGAATAATAGGATATCTAAAGTTTTGAGTGTATATCCCTAGCAGGATAAGACTTAAGCAATATTGAGCTCCTATAATGATGTCAATGCTACTTGGTACATTGAAACTGGGATCAGACAGAAATATGGGGGACATTCAACAATTAAAGAGACAAATTGATGTAGAAGAAATAGATTGTAGGAGGAGTTTTGTGCTTTCATAACTTTAGGTTGGCATCACTGGGATGAGCTGAGAACAGCTGACGGATAAAAATTGTTTTATTTATAACCTCAATATTGCATTTAACGATGGCGTGTCCGCTTGAAGTTTCCACATTAGTTGGAACAACGTTCAGTGATCTGTTTTTTGCTTTCTGAAGGTGAAAACCCGGCTAAAATCTTTTCTCAAATGATTTTACAGTATGGTGAAAGTTGTATGAACTGTGGAAATTTTTATAAGTGGGTAGAACACTTCAAAAACTGTCAAATCTCAGTGACTGACGAGCAATGTCCTGGTTGGCCGGCCAGTTGAAATGTCAATTCCTTCGCTTGAAACCCGCATTGATGACATTATTTGTGAAGACCAACATATTACAGTTGAACATATAGCTAAAACAGTTGCAGCAAGTGTTGGTACAGTTCATATCGTTATTAGTAACAAGCTCAAGTACAGCAAAACAAGTGCAAGGTGGGTCCTGAAAGAGTTAATGCAACAACACAAGGAAACAAGACTCGGAGTGTGTACAAACTTGAAAGAACACTATGAAAGGAAAGGTGACTTTTCTAAACAAGATTTTAACGCGTGATGAAACTTGGGTTTACCATTTTGAACCAGAATCCAAAAGACAAAGCATGGAATGGAAAAAATTCAGCTCACCTTTCTGAAAGAAATTCAGAACGCAAGCATCAGCAGGAAAATCATGTTGACCGTCTTTTGGGATGCCCAAGGTGTCATCTTTTGTGATTATTTGGAAAATCAGTGTACAGTAAACATTGTCAACTACTCAGACATGCTGATGGAAAAATGAAAGCCAGCAATGAGAGAAAAACGTGGCAAACCTCAAAGAAAAGGTATGATATTGCTACACAACATCGTTCGCCCTCACACCGCCCACTTGACCCATGAAACCATTGGAAAAATGGGTTGGGAGATACTACCACATCCTCCCTACAGTCCAGATTTGGGTCTTGGATTTTCATTTGTTCAGTTCACTCAAGGAGGCATTACATTGAAAAAAGTTCAGCAACAACAAGGAGGTCAAAGAATTTATGGGAAAGAGGCTCAAACAACAAGACAAAGATTTCTTTGCATCAGGTATAAAAAACTAGTTCATCTATGGGAGAAGTGTATTAATATTGGTGGGGATTATGTTGTGAAGTAGTAAAAGTCTCATTGTGCATAAATACACAGTTTTTTTTCTACATCAGTTTGTCTTTAATTATTGAATGTCCCTCATATATTATGAAGTAATTTGAAATGAGAAATGTCAAATGTGGATGAAGGGGGCTGTCAGTAATACCTGGTAAATTAGTACGTTGAACCTTGAAAGTAAAGTTTCTGTTTCTGAAATGCAATGTAATTTCGACACTATATTATGATTGTATAACGAATTGTTTATTCCTAAAACAGGAAAATCATTTTTCCTACGTTTTAGTTCTAGTTTGCGGGCAAAAATTTGCTTGTGAACCAGAATCTAATAGTAATCTACATGAATATGTATTACCATGAATATTATGGTATCACATACCATAGAATCAACTTAGAATTTCAACTTATGGTATCAACTACCAACTTAGAATCATTAAGTTTGTCTATGTGAATAAGTGTATTATGTTTCTTTGCACAAATTTTGCAAAGATTCTTAGAATAGAATTGATTAATAGAATGACCTTTACTCATACAATTAGAACAACAATTACTATTTTCCAAAAAGGTTTTACGATCAGTGGACAAGTTAAGAATTCCTTACATTGATATAAGTAATGATTTGAATTACAAAATGAACATTGATTAATTTAGATTTTGCATTATAACTAACATTATGTCCTTTAAATTATTTATTTGGATTTAAATTAAAACTTTTAGTTGTAAGGATCTGCTTGTATTTTTAAACATTCCTTGGTTTCATTTTCTTTATTTACTTGCGTGTTTGAAGTGGATGGATTGATATTTTCTAAACATTGACATCTGGAATTAAAAAATTCAATGAAGTCTGTAAAGGTGGGAAACCCTTCATTTGACTACCTTTCTTTCCACAATCTTGAAGTGTTAATCCAATTTAGATGTTAGAAATTGGACTACTGTAAATTTACAGGATGTTGCATCCCTTTAAGCGAATTCACATTTGAGGAAATTTCATTAATAAATTTGAACAAAGTATTTGCAGATTCTCTTTTTAAAGAATCTGATCTTAAAATGCTTTCACCATTGTGAAAAGGAGTTGTATATTTATTGTCAAACTGTACCATTAATAATTTTAGAGCAAGAAGATAATTTTCATTTGTTATTGGGAGATCTTTAATGATAGCTAAAGCTTCATTCTTTAAAGAAGAATGAAGATAGTGTAATTTTTAAATGTTAGTTAAATCATCTCTATAATGTATTAAATCAATAAATATATTAAAATAATGCTGCTATTCTAACATTACCTTGAGATATGGATATATTTATAGGTTGTAATTGAGCTTGTTTAAATATTGTATTTGCATTAATTTCTTTATTAGATGATTTTTATTATTATTATCATTTATTAAATGTTGTAATAATTTGCGTTCTGTTATACACAAGTTCTGTTCGACTTGTTCATGAACTAAAAATAAATTATCAAATTGAATTTCAAAATATTTGATTGAATGATGTTATATCTGTCGCAAATCAAGAAGATTCCTTAACCTAATTTGTAAGTCAATTCTACAAGGCATCAGATTTATCAGTAAAGTTGCAAATTCTCATTATAGAGGCCTTTACTGGACCTCTTTGTTGTATTAATTGTTCCAATTCCATAATGGTATTAAATAACTTAAATTAATAATATGAAATGTTAATAAAGTAAATTAAATGTGAAATGAATCACTGATATTATATAAATGATGAAACAATGTAAATTAAATGTAATAAATTAAAATATATTACAAAATATAATGTTGTAGTTATATTTGTTGTGATCCTTGGTAGTATGAAGTTTGTTGTTATTGAAGATTCTTGTAAAATTATAACCACGATTCTGGAAGACCAAATGTTGATGCTTTAAATTTTTCCGAAGGTATCTGTGGCCAGAGGACCAATAAAAAATTTATGTCAAAGTTTGCTGATTCTTTTAAATGAATTAGGCCTTTATGTAGTTGCATTTATAAATTATTTTTTATTATAAATTGTAATTGTCATACATATATATATATATATATATACAACATTATTAAACTTGTAAATCCGCATGTAAATTCATTGTATTTGTAATTAATATAGGTTACATTATTAAACTTGTAAGTATATGTAACAACATATAATTATTGCATGTTGAATCCTTGGAGATTGATCAAAGGAAGACTGGTCTGTCGACAGAGCATGACGTACTTATATAATAGTATTGAGCCAAGAATCTTTCAGGAGCTGTGTGAACTGTGCAGAGCTGAGTGCATCCAAACAGAGCCACTGAACCATCAGGAGCTGTGTGAATCTGACTATAGCTGAGTACAGCCGAATGGAGCTATCTGAAAGATCTTTAAAATTTAAATGAAAATTAATGTTTCTCATTAATAGTGAATTTTAAATAAAATTATTGAAACCTAAGTATACAAATGGCGCCACTGCATTGACTGTTGTTTCGATTCTGCGTTTGTATAGGATATCCGTGTCTTGTCCGCCTGTAACTGTGTGGGAAAACAAATCATCTTCATCTTGTCGATAGCGGTCCAAAAACTCATCCACTGTATATTCTTTGCGCTTTGTGATGGTCAGTAAGCATCTTCGGTGCCCACTTTGCACACAATTTGTGATATCTGAGCTTTGCTGTGACAATCGTGTAGATAGAGGTGTGTCCAACATGGAGAGATTCATCAGCCAGACCAGTAATCGTCAATTGCCAATCACATCGCAGTTTTCGGTTATCGTTGTTCAACGATTTCATCGGTCTGAATACTGCGCCTGCCACACTCCACTCTTCTTCATCATGCACATTTGTGCAGCCATTTTTAAAGTCTCGACACCATTGTCTAACCTTTCCTTCACTCATTACTCTAGGTCCATATACCAGGCACAACACCTGATGAATTTTAGTAGCTGAAGATCTTTTTCCACACAAAAATCAAATCACAGCACGCACTTCACAACTGGCGGAAGAAACAATTGTCATGGACATTGCAATCTGCATTCACCGGAGACAAATGACTACTAAATCAAAACAACAACTGCAGTGCTTCATAAATAGCCAACAGATGGCCCTGCATCCGTGAAACTGTGTTCTGACCCGTTAATATGTAAATATAAGCTGACGGCTCTTACTTTATGAATGAGCCTTGTAGTAAGCTGATATGATGCTATTTTGCCAGTGATGCTGCGTAGTGAGATTCTTTAGAAATATTCAGTTTTTTCTGACCAATGGGAGAATCTATACATTCCATTATTTCCCAGAGAAAGGGCTACAGTAATCTATTGCTTTATACATTCTACCAAACTTTTGTATGATTATGATGCATGAAATGCACCTGAGGTTCAAGTCCCATTATTCAGTTAGTTTTTTTTAATAGTAATCAATTTCATTATACATACTAGTGCCTTGTGTTAAACAGGATGAGATCTATCTGGCAGAGCTGAATATCACCTCTGTTTCTGTGGGCTATGTAGAAAAAGCAATAGATATAGATACTATTTCACTTCCGTAGTAAGCTGACATTGTAGCTTGTTATTTCTAAGGATGACTGCCATTTTCTGGTGAAATTATTGTTTCATGTTAGATCATTTGCAACACTAATATAGTTTTAGTACCTGGCTAGCACAAATGCTTATAGCAGTTTCCTGATAAAATAACATTTATTACAAAATATCAAAAAGTAATTTTCTTCAGATTTCTAAAAAGCATTGTATGAAATTTCATTTCAAATTGAGTAAGACACTTACTGAAACAAACGTTTTCAAGGTACTTATAGGAAAGAATGTAAGAACCAAATGCAATGTTATGATTGCTATTGTGTTTCATATCAACTGCATCAAAGTTGCTGAATGCAAAGATGATGATTGTCTTTTTTGATTGAAATGCATCATCCATTATTAGTATGTCCCATCTGGTCATAAATAAGTAAACAATCTGATTTGGAAGTAATGCAGTATTTGAGGAAGGCAATGAGAAGTATGTGGCCTACAATGTGGGCAAACAAAGCATGGGTGCTGGTTTTGTTTGAATATGACATTGCTCGTGCACATTTGATGCCCTTTATTTAAGAATTTTTTTGTTGAGCATGATACAGTTGTAATACCTTATTAACATAAAACTAATTATAAAACTATTTGCCTGATTGGGTTTGAATCTTTTCCATTTCTAAAGATAAGAGTTACCCTAAAAGAAAGCTCTTTTCTGACTAGAGGAGATTAAACAAAATCCATTAGAAGATCTACAGGCTAGTCCACATAATGTGAATTAGAATACATTCCAGCAGTCAAATAAGCACTGAGAATGACATATTAACTGTGAATGAACTGTATGTAACAAGTAATAAATAATTCTAAAAAGTTGCATTTTGACAAACCTTGTACATTAAATTGTAGTGTTTATGCTAATTTTTTCTGCCAGGTACAAAATGTTTGTTATGATGAATTATCAGCTTCTGCATCAATAATTGAAGTTGAAGATAATCAAAACCTTCCAGAAACAATTGCTGGAATTCCATTAATTCAGTTGTTTCCAACTGTTGAGCAGGACTCCGCTATCATTGATAGCTTTAGGATGGCCAGTTTTCTGCATGATTTGAGGTTTGTTTTTTATTTTTATATTATACTTAATATTTTTATAATTTAATAATAAATTTTTTAATGGCTCATTAATTAGTTTACTATTATACAAGAATTCCCACTTAAATTTTATTCTGTCATACTGTAGATGTGATTATAATGCAGTTAAGTTATTATATCTGTCCTTTTCATGAAAGATTATTTCTTCTATGAAAAATTATTTTTCTTATTGCAGTTTAATTTTTCACAATTGTATGAAATGAGTTTTGGGGAAAATTGTAAAAACAAGAAAAACTGTTGATATAATTGCTTAGACATTTTCCCACTAGATAGGAAATATTGGAGACAAAAAAAATGAAGAATTACCTGTTTCTGGTTTGTTAGCACAGATTAATAATTTGAATCAATTAGATGATGCATTTGAGAACCATATTAAGCAATCTCTTGAGTTGCATGGGTAGATTTTGATTATAATAGTACGTCAGGTAGTGATTGACAAAAGAAGTAATATTATCATGATTCAAGAAAACAAGTACAAAGACATTGGCAGTAATGAAAATAAAGGCACCTGTTAAATAACTAAGTAACTTCAGTCCAAAAAGCACTAATGTAATAGAACTTCCAGTCAAATGGTTAAAAGTACAAAAAACCATCAATTTAATGAAAGTGTTGCATCTTCATTCGATGAAAAGTCATATTTTACAAAGTAAATTGAAAAAAATTTAAATACCAAATTAACAAAAAAGTGTTTATGTATTATTATTATGGGAATTAATAACTTTTAAATTAAATTTTAATATTTACATTATACTGCCCATTGTATCAAGATTTAAATTGGATGGAACAGTACTGTGTATTCAAAGAACGTTTTACAAATTTAAGTATCTTGTATTTAATCTTCTATATATCTAAAAATGAATGTTTGTTTGTTTGCCCCGTATCTGTTCTTATACCATTCATCTGATTGCAATGAAACTTTAGTGAGTTGTGCATATGCCTGCAAAGGTTTCTGAATTAGTTTGGACCTGCTAGGTGGCGCTGGGGTAGAGATATTTTGAAAAATTGTATTTATGGTCCAGTTTGGCTCGCATTCAGAATATGTATTTCTTACATGGAAAGAAATACCTGTGCAAAAAATGGACCACTAGAATATGCTGGGGTTGAGATATTTTGAAAAATTACATTTATGAGCCGATTTGGCTCATATTCAGAATATATATTAGTTACATGAAAAGAAATGTTTTTGTGAAAAACGGACCTACTAGATGGCACTGGGATTGAGATATTGAAAAATTGTATTTATGGACCGATTTGGCTTATATTCAGAATATATATTAGTTATGTGAAAACTAATATATGTTTGCAAAAACTATACCTACTAAATGGCGCTGCTGTCAAGATATTTACGAAACAAACAAATATACAAACAGACTTTCTTCTATATATGTAAAAGGCAGTATTTGTATGTGTGTCTGCTATAGACTAAAAAACTACTGGAGCAATTTATGCGTGGGTTTTTGCAAAATGGTCTGCGTTGTCTGGAGAAGATTTAAAGCTATTGAAATCCTCAATCTGACCATAGAAAGAACGTTAGGGGTATTTTGAACCAACTACTGTGTTGAGAGAGTGGTTTGAATTAAATCCAATTGGTAGTACTGTTGTTTTGCCAATTGAATTTATTTATATTCTAACTTTATAAAGTGAAAGGTTAAATTTTGTGAAGTTCCGTAATGTTCAGTTTTTTAATGTTTTATTGAACTTTCAATTATGTTCATTTAAACATCTGTTGTATTATTATCCAATAATTAATCGTGTTTATTACTGATGTGTCATTAAATTTTATAAATAGACTATCAGGTCCCAAAGTTTAATTGTGGATTTTTGTATTCAGGTATAAAAGTATTTTCTAGCTGTCTGTACTATTTGTTAATTAAAAAGATAAACATAACAGAGAACTTCCTGATAATATTTATTCAATATTTTACTTTTTGGAGCTTATATGTAATTAAATTTTAGTTGAAAAAATCCATCACTTTTATTGTGTTCAGGGTTCTTAAAGCTCTAATTCCTAATGCCAAAGGACTTTCTTTAGCTGATTGCAGCCATGAATTCATAATCAGATAATTTCAAACGTTGCAGTATTATTTATCATAGTATTTACATACTACTGCTGGTCTCATGTTATTAACTTTGTTATGTTTGGTGAATTTTTTTATACATTTTTACATGCATGTTACTCCATGCAGAGATATGGGAAACAGAGTGTTGGCTTCATTACAAATTGATATTAAAATGAAGTTGTGACGAGCAGATTTTTGTAAGAATTTTTGTCTAAATTATTATTATTACATAGTGGATGTTGTGGAAAAAGTATTGTCAGATTTCTTTGTATATAAAGTAAAACGTTTCCTCATTGGTGTTGAAGTTGGCAGCCTTAATTCAGTCTGGCAACATTGAGCTCCTCATTTGAACTTGTAATTGTAATAAAAAATATATTATAAAACTTCTGCTCTCTAAATTTCACTTAATTATTTTACTGAAATAATTTTTTTTAAGATTATGCAATAATGAATGTATTTCAATCATGACTGAAGATGCAAGATTCCATTAAGCTACTTTCATGAAAAATTAAGCTAAGATTTGTTTTATCTCAATATTCTGTACTAAGTGGTTTATTTAATAGAATATAATTTTTTTTATCCCATCATTTGACTGGTTTGTTGCAGCTCTCCAAGATTCCCTATCTAGTGCCAGTCGTTTCATTTCACTACACCCCCTACATCCTACATCCCTAACAATTTATTTCACATATTCCAAATGTTGCCTGCCTGCATAATGTTTCGCGTCTACCTGTCCCTTCAATATTAAAGTGACTATTCCAGGATGCCTTAATATGTGGCCTATAAGACTATTTCTTCTTTTAAGAGTGGCAATGACTCCTGGTCGCAAGTCCCTGTTATGAGCAAAGGGACCTTACCCTTAGTAAAAACCCCTTGAATGGCACTGAGAAAGGCATCGGTATTGACCAACTTGACCCGGATATCTTCTATCATCTGCTGCCTGTCATAAGACAGCTGCTTGGCAGGCTGTTCTCAGGGTACCTTAGCTGTGGCTGCTTCTGACTTGTTGGAAGGTGGCTTTGGTGAGGATGCTCTTAAAACCAGGAAAGGATCCGAGTGAGGTCGGCAGTTATCGGCCCATCAGCCTCTTGCCGGTTATCGGCAAGTTGCTTGAAAGGCTGGTTGTTGAACGGCTCTGGAAATGCATCGATATGAACTGTCTTCTAAATCGAGGCCAGTATTGTTTTATGAAAGAGTTTGGAACCAAGGGCATCTTAAATGCCCTTGCCGAGGTGGAAAACGCCTACTGTAAAATGTTTTGGCAATTTTTATTGACATAGAGGCAGCATTTCCTTCCTTGTGTTGGAGTTCTGTCCTCTATGATTTGGAACGCCGCAAAGTTCCCGTAGCCCTGCAGGCCATAGTACGTGACTACTTGTCTGATCGCACGACTCTAAGGATGCGCACGTAGTTGTGGAAAAGTCCGTCACCAGGGGAAGCCCGCAGTGCTCCGTTCTCGGTCCTTTGCTGTAAAACCTGATATTCGACGGATTTTTGGGACTAATATTCCCGGAAGGGGTCACGGCCCAGGCTTTCGCCGATGACTGTCTCCTGTTAGTTCCTGGTATCTCATGACCGCAGCTGGAAGACCGAGCGCAGGCGGCTTTGTCAACCGCAGAGGGCTGGATGGATGGACATTCAAAATTTAAAGATTTCTGTGCCCAAGACGAAGTTTATGCTTCTCAAGGGTGAAATTATCATATAGTCGTAACACCCGTATTAAGTGTAAAGGCTGTGTAATCGGGGGAGGTAGAGTTCATTAGTACTAGGTGTTTTGTTTGATAAGAAGTTGCTGTTTAGCAACCACATTAGGCAAGTAGCAGCGGACGCTGTCTCTGTGATGCACAAGCTTAGGAGGATTGCTCGAAAGGATTACGGGCTGTTGGGCCGTCTTTTGTACATGGTGTACCGAGGTGTCTTCGAAAGTATGATCTCTTACGCAGCGTCCGTTTGGGCCAAAGGTCGGAAAGAAATCGAGCAGTTCAAAATTTAAGGAGTGCCCAGCACAGCCTTAGTTGTATGCACTGGTGTTTTTAAAACAACCTCTTAAGAGGCTCCCGCTGTATTGGGAAAGGCTCTTCCAATCGATTTAGTGGTGAAAGTTCGGGCAGCCATGTGGAAATTGCGAAGAGGCAGGGAGGCTGAAGTATTTGAGATGCGGTTTCGAGCCAGGCCTGAACCGGAGCGGAACGGTGATCTCCATACACCGTTCTAAATTTCGAACAGTTGCCCATCTCCCGCCTGCGGAGGAGGTTTTACAGCCTCGCGATGAAAGCATGGCAGCAATTATGGCACGCCACGGCTAAGGGAAGATGCTTGTATAGATTTATACAGGATTTGGGGGAAAGGTATGCCTCTCCTTCGATTTTAAGGACAATGGGAGCCCGTGTGCTTTCCAACCATGTAAATTTAAACCAGTATTTGTTTCCGTTCTGCCTGGCAACTGATGAGCTGTGCGGGGAGGTCCAGTCAACTACTACTCAGGCCACCCTGGAACTTAGTGGTCAAGGGGAAAATTGGCCACTCACAAGTGGCGAGTAAGTGTGACGAAAGCCGCATTGTCGGACCGTGTGGGAGTTCCTTGATGCAGTTGCTTTGTTCAACCGACATAAGTAGTTTACCTAAGGGAAAAGACTCCTCCCTCACTACTGTGGGAAGCTAACCGAGAGATATGGCTGGCTACCAGCCAGATTAAGCCTCCAAGCACTTTAATGGTCGACTTGCTGGCATTCAGCGGCCTAGGCGTGGCAGCGAATTGCTGTCTTTGACGAGATATATTTAATTATTGATGGTCATACATGTTTTAGTAGTTGACGGGTGCGCCTACCAGTTTTAGTGATATATGACAAGTGGGCATCGGGACACGCAAGCGAGTGGTGTGTGGTATCACGCTTTTAGGTTAGCTCTAGGAGCTTGTTAGGACACTGGTCGCCAAACTGTTTCGAGGCTCAGTAGCCGTGTGTGGCACAGCCATTCGGTCATATGCTTTAGGGCAACCGAATGGGTTGGTGACGGGAGAAATGCCAAGCAAATCAAACCAAACTTGTCTCTAAATAGAAGGAATACAGCGAGAATTTTGTTCGTATACTCTTACGTCAGGGCATCTTCGAAAATGACAGATGTTAGTGAGATAGGTAAGAAGCCTAGCTTGAGAAGGGGGTCGGAGCTTTATTCTTCGACCTCCTCGAACACTGGTCCTGACAACAATAGTTCAGAAGTAGGTACGGGTGACCACCCGGGAGGGTATGAACCCACTTATTGAAGAGTTTTTGCAAGCCGGGGGCAGCTGTGCTCCTTTGGCCCGTGATGTTTTGGAGGAACTGGGTGGCTTGTCTTCCTATTTAGAAAATCCCAATTTTACTATTGCTGCTACCAAGAGGAGATTATTGCATTGACTCGAATTCTTCCGAGCGGCTTTTACTGCTCTCGTCAACGGTTTCGAAAATCTTGTCTCAAGGCCTAAAGAAATAACAGTGGCTCAGAAACCGGCATCGGCCCCCATGCAACCGCGTAGGTATGCTGAGGTGGTCAGGGGCAGACATGTAACCAGCCAGTCCTCAATGAAACTGAGGTTGCGTTTGTTAATACGGTGGAAGGCTCGACTGTGTCTAGCAGTCAGCTGAATAAAGACCCCAGGTTGCCCTTCGGGGTGACCGGAAAGGTTTTAAAATCAGGAACATTAAAGAGATCGGTAAGGGATGATCTGGAGACCATTCAGGCAATTAGAGATTCCACGGCGGTTAAGCGATTGAATGTGAAAATAGACCCGAAGAGAACGCGTAGGTCCCGTATTATAGTCTATGATATTGACCGACGAAGATGTCTTGTTCCTCATTAGGGAGCAGAACACTGATTTGGATGAAGCCGCTTTCCGGCAGGACTGCAGGTTGGTCTTTAAAACGGGTCGGCGTGATACCCAGAAATATCACGGGGTTTTTGAGGTAAGTTCTGGTCTCATTCAAAAATTTACGTTTGCAGCCAGACTATTTATCGATTTAGGTTTCTGCCGAGTAAAAGAGTACGTGGATGTCCAAAGATGTTTCAAGTGCTGCAGATATGGTCACAGGCTAAATTTTGTAAGTTTGTCTTGGTGTTTGCCAATTGTGGCGAGGAGGGCCACAAGCGTGATACGATTGTTCGCGTAGGTCCGAGGCTCCGGCCTGTGCTAACTGTAAGAGGTTGCACAAAAATCATAAGCACCCAGTTGTTAGTAGGGATTGTGGCTCTTATGTGTAAGGGCCGTTGTGCTGTACTTCAATTCCTTAGATGGTTAGGTTCGGTCAACTAAATGCCCAGGATGCTTATGTAGTCCAGGTTGAGTTAGGTGAGATTGTAGAGAGACGGAGCCTCGATTTTGTCCTTCTGCAGCACCTATATTTAATTTGGGGTGATCTGCCAGGCTTTAACAGCTGGAAAAAGTTTTGTGTAGGGTATACCTGCATGTCTGTTATTCTATGCAGGAAGTCGGTTGATAGTGTCCTTATACGGCAGGTTTCTGAAGCGCATCATGTTGTGGCAGACTTGCCATTGGCGGACAGAACCTTACAGTTAGTTCATATTTCCAATACAGGGATACCACTGAGGAACACCTAGCAAGATGGGATAGGATCCTTCGTATTGTGGATAATGGTCCAATCATTGGTGCCGATGTTAACGCGAAGTCGTTTTTCTGGCCAGTCATGGCGGTGGCCTAATTGACAGTTTCATCATACAGCACAATTTTGAGGTCTTTAATGTTGCAGACCAGTTGGCCACTTACGTCGGTAGGTTAACGGACGAAGGGCCTTTTCAGGTACAAATATTGACATCACCATTGGTAGGGACATCCCTGGCAGGGTCCTTGACTGGTCTGTGGTCGACGACTGTTCTAGCGATCATCGGTTAATACTTCTTGAAATAGCGGATTAGCTACGCGATGGACATGAGGGACACTTTCCTGTTTACCGGGGGCGCTTCCTGTATAGGAGGGCAGACTGACAGAAACTTTCCTCTTTGTTGGAGTCCAGACTGGAGATTTTTTCTTGAGACCCTGGCGGCCTCCCATTAGATGTCCTGCAGAAAATTTCACTTCTGCGGTGGTGGCGGCGGCTGAAGCCGCTATTCTTAGAGGCACTGACCGGGATTGGTGGTCTCGGAATCTGACAGCAATGAAGCAGTCTGTGACTCGACTCAGAAGGGCTGCGCAACGAGAGGGTGATCCCGATCGCCGTGCGGCCCTAACTGCAGATTACCGCAGAGCGAGGACTAGGTACTTTCATAGCATTAGGTCCTCCAAGCGTAATTCCTGGTGCTCCTTCGTTCAGGAGCAAGGAAGTAGAGACCTTTGGGTCGTTGTGTATAGAGCCCTTGGACATAAGCGCAGGAAAGATGTCCTCTTGTCAACCCGCGAAGCTGTGGTAATTTATAAGGACCGTGTCCTTAACATTTTGCTGAATGATTTGCTGCCGGTTGACACTATAGTGGGTGAGGTTTCATACCAACGGCGTGTCAAGCGGGAAGTCGCGATTTTCGAGACCGACTTACAATTTTCTGAGATCACTGAGGCAGAAGTGCGCCAGATGATCTGTAGTATGGCACGGCACAATGCCGTGCCATACTACATATGATTGTATCACAGTATATGATTGTATCACAGGATATGATTGTATCACAGTGGAGCTCGTCGTCCGAGCGCTTCCAGTAGTCCTTGATTATCCAACTAGAATATATGCTAGAATATATGGTTGCTCTTTGCTGGCCACTTTCCGGCGTGTTGGAAGCGTGGAGACTTGGCGTTGTTGTTCAAAGGCGGCGACAAAGATCCTACTGTCAGTTCTTCTTACCGTCCACTGACGACCTTGCCCGTGATTGGCAAGGTTTTTGGGAAGGTCCTATACTTACGTATTAATGTTAGATTGGCCACTGATCATTTGCTAATGGACAACCAGTATGGTTTCCAATCGGGCAAGAGCACTGAGGATGCCATACTAAAGGTGGTGGAAATAGCTTTCTCTAGTCCATATAAATATGTATTAGGGATTTTTCTGGACATATCCAGGGCATTTTATAATTATGGTGGCTCTCTGCCCTGTTTCAGCTGCAGAAGTGTAAGTGTACACGAAATGAACTAGAAGTGCTCTCAAGTTATTTCAGCCATCGGACCGTTTCCCTGCGTGACGGCGGCTCGGAGGTTCGTAAGACCTTAACTAAAGGATGCTCTCAGGGCAGAGTTCTGTGTGCCCTTCTTTGGATCATAGAATTCGATTCGATGTTGCATTTAAGGTTGCCAACTGGTTGTCGTGTCGTCGCTCATGCTGACGATGCGTTTCTATTGATTGAAGGGGATTCGCGTAACGAAGTAGCGTTCCGAGCTGCTCGTGCTTGTGAGACACTCCGACTGTGGAGTCTCCAACATTAGATGACTTTCAGCCCAGAGAAAATCACAATGATGTTGGTTAAGGGCCGATTGTCTGCTACCTGACGAATCCGGGTCCGGATGGCTGGCTGGTCTCCCTCCCCATTTGGTAGGTTACTACTCAAAAATACGTGGGTGTTGTCCTTGAGAATTTCGGTTCAAGGAACATCTACAGTATGTAGCAAAAAAGGCCGCTCATTCTTTTTATGGAATCTGTAGAGTCATTCAACCCGATTGGGATTTGAATTACCGAACCTTTACAAAGATGTCAGTGAGGCTATTATTCTTTTTGCTGCGACTTTCTGGGCTCACCGCATGGCTTTTAGGTATTGCGCGAACATTTTTCTACGGGTCTAGCGACTCCTGTTGCTGGCTGTTATAAAACAGTCTCGCGGGGAGCAGTCGTGTTAAAGCCGGAGTCAAATCAATAGATATCCTGGTTAATGAGCGTAAGGAACGCTACATTTCCAAGGTTAATAACCTATTGACGTCAGAACGAAAGCAGGAGATTGAAGACCGGGACCTTGCATCTTGACAGGTCAGGTGGGACGAATCCCCCACTGGTCGCTACACGCATGATATTTTTCCTATAATGTCTGATTTAGGTGCGATTGGTCTCCCCCAGTCAGTTTATCATACAGTTTCTCTCCGGGCATGGTGCGTTTCGGTCAAATTTGGCTAGGTTTCGTTTGGTGGATTCGAGTCAATGCCCGGATTGTGGGACTGATGATACAGTGGACCACGTCTCTGCCCCCGATACGAGGTTGAACGTTCACGAGCTGTTAGGAAACTTGAGAAAATACATTTCTTTGTGGATTTCGGTATTAACTGGATGATCCGCGAGGAGTGGCCTATGGTGGCTGGTTTTCTTCGCGCCCTTGCGGTGTGTAGGTCTGCAGAGAGAATTTAATCGAGGTTCTCTCAGTCGTGGTAGATTCCCGGGCGACTAGGGTTCCGGCTTAGGCATTGGATTGGTTGAAGGTTTGCTTTATCAATTTAGCATTGGCATCGTGCCACAGTTATATTGGTATTGTTTGTGATTTACTTTGGGGCTTCCGCTGGTGGGAGTGACCGCGCCGCGGGGTATGTTAACCCGTGCTACCGGGGGCGTGGCTTCCCTCCGCCGGTGGCGGTGTTGACCGTTACTTGGTAATGCCATGCGAGACACCATGATTGATGAGGGGGGTGCGAGGTTTTTCCCCGGTTTGTGTGCAGACCGATATTAGATTGCGTTCCCCTTGTTAGGTGACCTAAATTGGTTGACTTAATTGGATGTAGGTGTGAATTTCTATATTGCATAAAAAGTCATTATTATTGGTATGAGTGCAGCACGGATTTAACTGTACACTCGTTCGTTTTCTGAGGCATTCACAGTCATGAACGTTGTCAAATCTTTACTAGGCGCGAGGTTCGCCGTTTCGGTCAATTAGTTTGAGGGAATCATATTGGGTTGGATGTGAAGATGTCCATTTGATGCCTACGTGAAGGCGAAATTCAATATGTATTTTACTGATGCAAATGTCTGCCAAGGCATTTACATCAGTGCCATCCCAACCGAGGCCTGGCTGATGACTATGAGATGTAATCAGTTAGAGGCTCTAAAGACGACCTCTGGTAAAGTCCCTCAGGGCTTGGAACGGAGGGGGTGGTGTGGGGACCAGTAACATCACGAGGTGGGTGTCTTCCCCCTACGGGGTTGGAATGACTCTTCTTTTAACCATATTTTTCCAAATGCTTCTTTCTTCAATTTGCTGCTACACCTCTTCATTTGTCCCATCTGATCGACCGATCTGATCTTTAACATTCTCCTATAGCACCACATTTCAAAAACTGTAATCTTTTCTTCTCAGGTACTCAAATTGTCCAAAATTCCATATCAAGCTAGACTCCAAATATATTCTTTGAAAATGTTTCTCTGACATTTAAATTAATTTTTGATGTTTGCCTGAAGTATTCTGCATTTTATGTTGCTCCTGCTTTGTCCATCTTCAGTAATTCTACTTCCCAAATAACAAAATTCTTCTACCTCTGTAATCTTTTTCTCTTGCTATTTTTATATTCAGTGGTCTGTCTACATAAATTCTACTACATTTCATTACTTTTGTTTTGTTCTTGTTTATTTTCATGCGGTAGTTCTTGCGTAGGACTTCATCCATGCCATTCCTCGTTTCTTCTAAATCTTTTTTACTCTCAGCTAGAATTATTATATATCATCAGCAAATCATAGCATCTTTATCTTTTCACCTTGTACTGTTACTCTAGATCTAAATTGTTCATTAACATCATTAACTGCTAGTTCTATGTAAAGATTAAAAACTTCCAATTCATTTATACTGTTGAAATAAAATATTAGTTTTGTAAACAAGTAGATAATAAAAAGAAAATTACTTGAATATTTATCTTAATTTAATTACCGTGAATATATAAACTATCCATGACATAACAGAGTTTAAAAAAAAAGTATTGCTTAAAAAATGAATGGCTTTTAAATTGTAATAGTAATACATAGTATTATTGCACTTCATCTACCTTACTCAATTTCAAATTTCTATATTTAAAGTTATTGTGAGATTAATAAAAATATCCAGTTCATTTGTTTATAGGAACTGAATGTTTCCATGACTCTCTGTGTTGTTGGAGTTAAATTCTGGCAACTCATTCAATTAATAGCCCTTTTTATTATCAGATGTTTAAATAATATTTATCCATGTAAAAGTGATCTTCAAAACTTAATTGAAGATTTTGTCCTAATTATTTAGCACTGCTTACAATACATGAGCTGAAAGTTTGCCCCTTATCAACTGCTGTGTCTAGTGTATTAGTCATTGTACTGTACTAGTCTGTTGTGCAATTTGTTACAATTTACATACAAATGTGTCATGTTATTAGTAATCTGATAATGTCATCTGGTTTAAACAAATCCTGCTCGCCCATCCTGTATAAACTAGCTGACAGTTCAGTTGACAAAGACGGGGGAAACATTCAGCTAACTTAGTGTACTCAATGGTAACAGGTATCCAAAGTAGTAAGTATCAAAAAAATTATGATTATAATATTCTAAAATTAGATTTCACTGTAAGTTTTCTGTAGCAGGGGCTAGAGTGCAATAAAAAAATATTGAAATTACACTTAATGCTTTTATAAGAACTTAAAAGTTATGAAATATTTAATTTATAGAAGTATTCGATAAATATTACAAAACTACACTTAACCTTTCTCAAGTTTATTATTTTACATAATTTTTAAATAATATTTGAAAATCATTAAAAAATACTTAACAGAAAAAGTTGTTGATTACAGTACATACATCTTTTTTTTCAAATTTCAAAACTAACTGCCATATAACTTAATACAAACTACATAAAAGAGTCACACATTGATGTAAAATTGAAACACTTTTTGTTGAAATATGAGACATGGAAAGAAATGTTACAGTGAATGCTCATGTGTAGCCAGCCATGTAACTTGGATGAGTGCATTTGTGTGGCTGTTTCTTCAGTTCCTTAAAAAATATAATGAAAATTTGTTTTGTGTTTATTTTTTAATTCAACGTTTTTTACTATATTACTAGCTCTTCTGATTGTATTTTTGCTATTATTCTTAACAGTTGCAGAACTCATCACAAAAAAGGATAGCCTTGGAAAATTTATATCTCTGATAAAATATATAAATCTTTCAACTCAAATTTTTCACTCAATGAAAAATTTCAATGTTATGCAGCTCTTAAGCATGTTCTATTCTGCATTATTTTTGTCAGCTGTACTTTATTGTTGAAAAAAAACTTGCAGGAATTATAGAAAATTGTGCATAATTTTTTTTTACCTATTTTCCTAGAACTACAATTTCAGTGGTCTGTAACATTATTAAGATTTATTTTTTATTAATAAAAAAAAATTCTAGTGGTCAGTTTCAGCACTACAACCATCTTTTTAAAAGTTTCTTTTAAAAATTGTAACTAATCATTTACATACAACTGTCATTTATTGTGCTTTTTTTAGCTACTGTACAACATCAAAACCATAGTTTCAGTAAATAGTATCGTTTGGTTTAATTTTAGTTCATAATAACCTATTGACAATTTTTAAAGTAAAGTTAGGAGGTAGGAGTAATGAAATTTGATAAATAATGTATTGCGATGTTAGATGTGTGAAGGTTAGATTTGGCAAATAATACTCTTTGCTACCTGTATCCATGAAATAAAATTAAATACCCTTTGCCTATGATACCTATTGAAAGGTTAATGTAAAATGAAAAGTTATTGTTAAAATCTTGTGATTTTAAATTTGTTACATTCTTGATAATTTAATAAATTCTTTTTATTATCTACACTTTTTTTTTTTTTTAATAATATGAGGGTGTTAGTTTTATTTTATTCAACGTAATAAATTATTTTTTTTAAATTTTTGACAATGTATTTTTCTTATTTAATGTTTTCTCTTTTAAAGTAGTGAATCTTAATTGAGTACACTGTTATTGATTTATCTGTATTGTTATACATGAATTGATGTTTTGATTATTAAAACATCCATAGTTATCAACTGTTAATATAACATATTGTCAGATTAACCTTGATGATTAAACATGTATAGAGTTTCTCTATATTTACATCTTATTAAATGAAAATATCAAATTTGATAGGAAGCATGTGAATCTTAAAGACATATCTGAAGCAGATGATTGAACTATTTAAATTTAATCTTATTGATAAGTCAGTTGTGCCTCAGTGTATTTACAATTAAATTTATTCATGTTATGTATAATTATAAAGTTAACAAATTTACTGAATGCTTGAAATTTCTGTGTTGCAGATTTTTTTTTAATCATCTTTGGTATCCATGGGATGAAGAAAGAACTCAGTCTCCTGAGTGGCTATCAGAACATCTTGAAAATCGTTTGCAATTGTAATTATACCAGTTGAATTAGCCTATTTTTTTTTTTTTTATACTACATTAAATTAAGGGAGAGGTTAGATATAATTATGGGATCTGTGTACTAAGAAAAATGGGGGGTGTTCGATTAAGTAAAATTGATATTCTCAATATCTCATACATCAGCTTGTCCAGTACCTTGTATATTTTTCATATACTGAGATCAGTTAACAAACTTGTCAAGTTAGTTAACCTTAAATTCGTAACCATATGTTTTTGCACACGCTATTCATAACCATTCGTCTATGGGACTACTCGAGGTTAAAAATTAATTTTACTAAATGTTTAATTTTATTTTTTTTTGTATTGATGAAGGACATGTTATACATACTTATTTCTACAAAAAGAAAATGATAAAACTGATACTGGGAATGCTGTTTCTAAAATAAAATTAAACTGCTGTGTATTATTATACACATGATTGTTAATCATATTATGCCACATAAAAAAATTTTTTTTTTAATTTTAAAACCAAAACATGTTAAATAACATTTGTTCCAATTATAAAAACAGTTTAATAATTTCATAGACTGAAATATAAAATGTCAGTACAAAATATATATTTGGTAAAAAATATATATGCAAATGATGCTGTAACTAAAATAAAGCAAACCTAAATTTTTGAATACTAATAATGATGAATTGTTTTATTAAATGTTTATTATAAAAAAGTGTCTGTATAACAGTTTTATTTGAATTTCATCCATTTTAGTGAGAAGAACAATTTAGACACAATTTTGCTCGGTGCTCGAGGCACATATGCTTTTTACACTTGTAACACGAATACTTATCATTCTCCTTTTTTTGGATGGACAAATTGAGCATATCTTCCTTTGCCTCTTCTCTCCATCACAGCTGAATGGAGGACTCTGCTGCAACACCAATGTTTGGGCCAGCTGCAGCGGCATCTGGGTCTTGTTTAGTGGCAGCATTTGGGTCTTATGGAGGTCTGGTCGAAGATCATTGTGATTTGGGGCCTGTGGATTATTTTCAAATGTGGAATTTTCTTCAAGAATTTCACCAATTTTAATCTTAATATTTCATTGTAGTGTTGTAATTTGGACCCATAAAAAGGGTTTTGTTAGGTCTTCACTGAGAGATTTCGTGAATTTTCTTCATGAAAGTGGCTTTTTGTTTTCCTGCACCATTTTGTGTATGTATATGACATACATTCACAAGTGTACTGTTTATTATACGATAGAAGTAGCAAAGGGGCCGTCTTTGAGTTTTACAATTACAAGACATGTTACTTGATGTTTCTTCGAAAGTATGAACTGCGCCTTTAGTGGCGTTGTAGAACTCGACAATATCTGGCTTTCTTGATTCCTTTGATATGGTTCTTGTTCATGAGTGGTTGATAAATAAATAATTGTATTTTTTTTAGCTTTGTAAGAAAACAATATATCTCGTTATAGCAAAACATTGCACTATTAATTTTACTTTTTTTTTTCTCAGTCAATTCAATAGTAATTTTTTTTTACTTGATCACAATGTACAAACCATTATTAAATTGTGGCTTTTCAACAAGTCTTGGCTATTGGTACTGAAGTGAACCAGTTATTTATCGTAGCATTTCTGTTTGAATCATGGATAGTCAGGGTTTTTACAAAGTATGTGCCTAATGTAAGTCCAGAAGTGTTGGAATATTTCCCTAAATA
Organism: Lycorma delicatula; assembly: GCF_047948215.1. Lineage (NCBI taxonomy): Eukaryota > Metazoa > Arthropoda > Insecta > Hemiptera > Fulgoridae > Lycorma > Lycorma delicatula. The sequence continues at coordinate 109,574,464 of NC_134456.1, read as the reverse complement.
AGGCATAGCATCGATCACATATTTTGTTTTTACATTTCATAACATAACAGTTTTCATGCCATACTTGTTAGGCTTGGATGGCCGGTACATCTGGAATGGGCAAAGACCTCTGATACCAAGTAACTGTTGATTGATAGTTACATATGATCCAGGAATGTAATTTATTTGGCAAGCTTCAATAAACTGATCCCAAATGTTTCTAATAGGTGTAAGTTTATCAAGAAGTTTATGGGCAGGTCGGATAGACTTATCAAAGACAATTTAATAAATCAAAACAATTTCTACTCATGACAGAAACATAGCTAATACCCCTAAATGTATAATCAAAAGGTTCTTTTGAATTTAAATGGTTATCCTTCATAGCTGCGGACATACACAATAGACCTAATAGTGCCTGAAAGTCATGAGTACTAAAGAAGGGTTTAATGTGGTTTTATTGTGGCTTTGTTATCATTGGCATATTTTTCTTATTTCAGTTCAATTTCAATATGGGTATGAGTTACTATTTGGTTTGTCATTGATGTCAATATGTACGCATAGATAGCCATTCGAATAGATTTAGCATTGTTTATAGGCCTCTGCCTAAAATTAATAATAGTCACTCTAGAGAAATGTGTTTTAGGTTTAGATGACCAAATGTGCCTATGTTTACCTCTTATAATCCTCATTTTAGATAGAACAGTATTTTCAATTAAGGTGTTTAAGGCAAATTTAAAGTATATTTAGAACTATTAGAACAAGTTTTAACACAAAAATCTTTGATCAGTTCTCTACATTGTTCATGGTCCATTTCCTCATCAGGGTTTTCAGATGAAGTAGAGCTGCCCATCACATATTTGGTAATCAGAATCATCATTTTCTAGTTGATCTATTTCAATTGATAAAATAGTATCAGGATGTAAAATCATCCTTCACCACAAATCAGAACAGGATCAGGTTCATTGTGGCCATATTCTGACATTGGCTGGCTCAATGCTTTTACTTACATTTGCTCTATTAAAGGGTAAATCTAAAATGTCACTTATTATTTCATGAGAATTAGAAGTGCCAGTAACATGTGTTTTCTTTACCACTTTGTCTGTCATCAAGTTCATTCTTCAAACCTTTAATGAAGCCTTGGTGAAGTATTATAGTACATTTCATTCATGATTCATCCAAGACATTTTTAATGATAGTATATTAATTAATTATTTGCTTTCATGCTAAATGTGCTGTTATTTTCCTTCACATTAGATTTCCATTGTCTCATTGAAAGTGACTGCTTGTAAAGAGATTGATTTTAAATTGATTTAAAAACAAAATAGAAATAGTAAATAATTATATTCATCATAGCAAACACTAAACACTCAAGTTATAACCTACATGGATAACTAACTATTCAGCAGACATACAAATTGGAAAAATATTTGAAAGCCCAAAATTAAAAGTTAATTTTTAGCGTTTTAAAATATGAATTTGTACATATATGTCTTTGTAAAATTATTAATTTATACAATAATAATAATTCACCTCCTTAGTTTAGCTATCATGTTCTTGTAAAATTATTAAAAAAAAATTAATATTATTATTAGAAACAGTGAAACTATAAATTTTGGACTCTTGGAAATAAGTGAATTTTAATGGCCACATGGACTGGACATGATCCAGGCCTTAATCTGGCCTTGTTCCAGGGAGAAAAAAGTTACTAGGGTTCTTACACGGAACATATCATTCTGAACTGTGCTATTTTGGATATATTGAAGATTTTTAAACATATTTTTACCAATCACCATTGTTCAGATTCATGAATAAAAATATTTAGGTTGGTGAGTTAAATAAATGAAAAAAAAATTGTAGTGAATGTATTAAATGAATAGATTGTCTTGTTAAATTTTTCTGTAACATTTTTGTTTATTACTCAGTGTTTCTTTTTATTAGTTTAAAGGTAATTTAATTTTAACAGGTAACTTTCTGTTTAATCTGTTGAGAACTGTCTTAGCCATCATCAACTGCAGCCGCACAATTTGTAGTAAAGGTGTAGTTTGGAAAAAACTGTACAAAAATGATAAAAGGATTTTTAAAATAAAATAAGTAGATTGCAAGTATTGCAAATTAAATTATTTTTTAAATTTATCTATAAATATTCCACATGTTTGTTAAAATTTCATTAAGAATACTAGTATCAAGATTTTTTTGATTGATTGAAATTGGTCAGTGACTAGTGAGTTTTATTCTTTCCAATCTGATGTTTTACATTTTTTAATATCACTTAATCAAGTAACCCTTTTAGTGATTGAATGCTTGGATGATCCAATGATGTAATGTTTGCTATTGTTACATGCTGCTTCAATTCTCAACATAGATGAAATTTTCACATTACAAAAATTAAATCTTAACCTAACATATTAGGTAGAATACCTAATATGTCAGGATCAGAATGTTCCCACCAATTGTATGAATTCTACATGTTACAACTATCAGAAATCGTTTAGGCAGAACTTCATATAGCCTCAACAAAGGTGCTGGAGACATTTCAGTAGATTGTTACATTTTACACTCAGTAATCTCGGGTTTAGCAGTTACTTATTATTAAATAAGTACGTTTGCTAACCAGTGTTTAGCAACAAACCTTTACATTGTTTGTGTTCATCCCAATATTTTTTTTGTTTTCATTTTGGCAGTTGACATGGTGTGTTATTGTACCTTAAAATAAATACACATTATTTCATCATTAAACCCATTATGGTCTGCATAAATTAATGTGTATTATTTTAAATTATTCTTTCACAAACATATTTTAATCAGTACTTTTCAATAGTTGTATTTTTATTGCAAGAATAAGATAGTGAGCACATGGAAATAATCATGACATTCTGATTATATAATTTAGGAAAATAACATCAGATGAATGTTAAAAAACAATTTACTTATTTAAAAAAAAAACCAACCCAAACTTCTCAATGTTAACAACCCCCATTTTCCTTAAGATTTTTAACATTATTGTTGTACTTTTTGGAATTAAGAAATTACTTTTCCTTCAAACGACAACACTAGTTTTGGCTGATGTTTAAATTACTGTAAAACGTAGTGTTCTGGAGTTTAGCTGTTACTGTTAATTTTTATGTACAATCAGTCTCCTGATATCCTAAGCTATTATGAAGCTACTGCACACTTCCTGAAGTTTTTCCATACAATGGATGGATTTCAGAGATACCTTTAAGGAAATGTCTATTTTTCAGATCTGTTTTATGGAATTAACATGTTCTTTATAACATATATTTGTTAGCAAAATAAAATAGTTTCATAAATTTACGACTTGAGGTTCTATTTTATTTATATTAAATTTGTAAAATTTAGAATGTGAAATATTCTTTTCTTTTTTAATTTAGGTATTATGATATTGCAGCTGGTCAGATACAACCAAAAATTCGTGCAACAGTTTTAAATTTAATTGAAAAAGGAAACTGTTTACAAAAAAAAATTGCTGAATTTGAAGAAACATTAACAAATGTGGAATCAGATGACAGTATCTCTCCTAACGAACGAGATGTTGTCACAAGTGACATGAGATATCTTTCATTGTGTGAATTACGTTTGAAACTGAACCATGTGTCAGATAGTTTAACATTTTATGAAAAGAAACAAATTAGGTGAGCTTTATTTACATCTACTATACTGTTAATTATACTGGGAAACAAAAATGAAATTTTTTTATCTCAGTAAGAAAAATATGTAATTCTGGTAGTATTTTTTCTCCTGAAATCAAATATGATATCAATTTTTCTCCATCACAGAAGGTCTCCAAGAGACAGGTGTTTATAATTTGAAACATTTTAATACTCTCTGCATTCTTAACTACACAATATTCAAACATTTGACTCACCTAGAAAGTAAGAAATGACGATTTTCTGTTATATTTCACTGTGGAGCATCCGTCTTGATGGTCCAAATATAATTAGCCAGCATATTAGGATTCCATTTGCCTTGATACCTCTTTTCCGTAGCTGAAATTTCCTGATGAAAGTGTTCTCTTTGCTCACTGCTCACTGCACCAAGATTTTCTAGGAAGAAATCTAGATGTGATTGCAGGAAATGTACTTTTAAGGACATATTACAACCCAAATTGTTATAAGATCATTGACAATATCACGGTAATTTTCAGCCTTTCAGTTTCCCAAAAAAACTGTGAGTAACATTTTTGAATGCTTGCCAAGCTGCTTTCTCCAGTGGATTCAGTCGTTCCTCAAACTTTTCATCTTGCATTAGTGATGATATTTGTGGACCCACAAATATTCCTTCCTTAATTTCTGCATCACTAATTTTAGGAAACTTCTGTTTTAAATGCATTAAACCAGGAGTATTGTCCATGGCCTTGATGGAATTCTTCATTAATTCTAGTTTGATATGTAATGGAGGTAGATAACACATTTTTAGGTTTACACAATGGGTCATGTTTCACATTTCTCTGTTCAGGAATGAGTGATTCACATTTAGGCCATACTTTTCTAATGAAATGGTTTTTTCTATTCCTACTTTCCCATTCACACAAAAAACAACAATACTTTGTGTAAACAAGCTGCAAACTAAGAATAAGTGCAATTACGTTCAAATCACCACAAATATTCCATTCATACACTGCATATTGAAGCTTTTCCAATATAAAGTTTTAATATGTTTCTTTCATAATAGCAGAGTGAGCCACAGGTACTGATGGGAATTTATTGCCATTGTGCAGAAACAGAGCGATTAAACTAACCGTAGAGGAATCAATGAACAAGCACCATTCTGTTGGGTTATGTTCATTACAATACAAAGTGTCTCCAGAAGAGAAGAAATGTCATTATAAAATACCAACCCATTTTCTTCAGAAAAATAGTCTTTAAATCTTTTATTCTTTTGAAGAAGATTCCATCCTTTTAGCCAGGAAGCAAGCATTTCAGACTGCTTTTCTGGATAACTTTAAATCTCATATGAGATCATTAAGATTTTCATGAGTCAGTAAATGAGGCTCAGGTGAACTGTTTTGTTCAAAAGTTGCATCATCAGAATCTGTTTCTTTTTCTTTCTTACTTTCATCAGACTGAGCTCTCTTCATCTAATATTACATGTTCTGGAGGCTTTGGTACAGGCAATTCTTCACAGTGTGGAACTGGTCTCATTGCTGATGGCAAGTTATGGTACATCACTGTATGTTTTGATTTTGAATAATCCCTTTAATGTTTCTTAAGGAAAAATAACAGTCTGAAGAGTGATCTTTGGGTTCCCTCCAAATCATACGAGTAGCATATGGCGTGTGTGATTTTTTCCATGCAGTGAGAAGCCTAGAACACAATAAACAGATATGTGGGGCCAGGCCCTTGTTTGGTCCCCGACTTTACAGCCAAAATAAAATTCATAAGTCTTTTTTACTAATAGAGTAAGGTTACACCTTTTGGACTTGAGTGTCACTTCACCACATCCATAACAAAAATTGTTAGGATGATTTAAACAAACTCTAGGCATTTTGTAACTAACAACTAATTAAAAGAAATAAAGTTGTATGTTTGTAATGCATAATAATTCAGACAAACAAAGCACTCACATTGACGTGTTTACTGGTTGGTTCACTACTATCACAATTGGCATCATTCGGATGAATGTGTGCTATACTAGATCATGTTTGTATATGTTTATACTTATCTGAATCTGCACAACATTAGCAACACTACCCTTTGAGTTAGCTCATTTGGTTCCATCGTATTTACAATGCTCTAGGAACTTTTACTTGACAATGGACGAATGGATGAAAAACGGTTTAAAAAAAATTAAAATAACAAAAAAACTGTAGGTGATGGAGAAATTCCAAATACACATTTGAAAACAGGATAAAAAACTGCATTAAGTACACTTATTAGTACTCGTGAGACAAAAATCATGTTGACCTGTGACATCTATATTATTATGCTTTGATTTTTTTTTTAATATTGTGCAGTCAGAACAGCTGATTTTAAATATTTAAAAGGCATTGCATGTGGTGTTCTGTTTTGTTTTGAAGGCTGAATTATATCCAGCTGTAAATCTTTATGCATATATGTTAGGGGGATATATGTTTTGTTTTGTATGTATTGTTTGTTTTGTTAGTGGGATGTATTTTTATTTGTGTTTAATTTGTATAGATGTATGTCAATGAGTGTGTGTTTTTATGTCAGTTTATGTTTAGTAGGATCTCAGGTCTGTTGTTATTTTCTGCCACTATGAATGTGCTAAGTAGTTTGCAGATTGTGATTCTAAAAGTTGACAATTTATGTGACATTAGATGGTTTGAGATGTTTGAATGAATGTGTGCCATTGTTGGTTTTCTGAACAGTTTGAAAATAATTTCTCCTTGATGCTTTTTTTGAGACCTGGAAATTTGTATATTTTATTATTTTGTGTTAAATTTAATTTAAAAATAAATTTTGATTAGTTTGAATTTTCTATCCTCACAAACAACACATGCCTGCTAATTAATTTGTCTTTCTAAATCAAGAAAACTATCAGCAATAATAAGATTAGCTGATGTCAGAGAGAAAAACAGAACCCTATTCATGGAAGATGTTTGATAAAAGAACTGGAAGCATTATGATGTAAGTTTTAAAGTGTTATAATAGATTCGTTATTGAAATACTAATATTTAGATATAATTTTCAAACTTATCAACTTTTTTATAATTTTCAAATATTTATCAAACTGTTACATTGTTTTTAAATGTGAAGGTTTGCTGGCTACATGTATTAAGAATTCCAAGGTTAATCTGTGTTGCTGTTAAATTTTCTGCTGTATTATATATGAGTTTGTTACAGCACAAAGATGTTTTAGTTGTTTTCAGTCAAATATAGTTTACTTTGAACTCTCTGTATTTCTGCAAGTTAAAACCCATGAGTTTGATTTCCTATTTTCTTCCTTTTTTCAGAAATTTGCTTGAAAAACAAATACCAGAAGAGATTAAAGTTAATGATAACAAGCACCTTGTTTCAGTTGCTTGGTCTGGAGGCAGTCCTGATGAATTGGTGTCTGTTATGAGTAAAGTCAGCAATTTTTTCATTCCTGAAATTAATATACGGTAATTTTTTTTTTCTTCTTTGTTTTCAAATTAATTAACAGTAACGGCTAAACCCCAGAACACTTTAGTTTTACAGTACTTTTAGTTTAAACAACAGCCAAAGATTTTTCTTTTGAAGGAAATTTGATTTCTTCATTCCAAAAAATAGGACAATAAAATTAAGCAAGTCTAGACCAGGAAAAGGGCTGTAAGGCACTTAATGCTAATTTTTTCATGAGAACCTGAAAAAAGGAGTACATTTTCTTCATCTGCTAATTAATAAAGCTATTATATTTTGCAGTGATAATTATTATCACTGTGATAATTATTATCATAGTTGTTAACCCTCTAGAAGAAAGAAGATGAGAACTTTATTTTGTAGAACTGTAAACTTAAATGCTGAACACTCAATTACCTGAGAATGTTAGGGGTCACTGTCTATAAATAATTCAGAAAACTTGTAAAAATGCATTCAATATAAATAACTGTAATAACGTTTTTACATACCTTTGTCAGTATTAGGAAGATTTGAATTCATTAGAAAAACTACCAAAATTAATGTTTGATAAATAATAGAATTAAAAAATGAATGTTTATCTCTTAATATTAATACTTAAACTGCCACCTGTATAATATAAATGATGTCCATGTGCCAGTAGGACATTTTTTGTTAATTTACTGTAAAATACTGCATGTATCAATTATTTATAATTATTACTAAAAATTTAGAAAATGACAGAAAAATGCTCTGTTGAAATGTAAAAATAATTACACAGATTGAATAATTGGCGCATTGCTGGATATCAACATCTATTTATTATAGATTAAAGTTTTCTATAAGTAAGTATACACATAGAGTTATCCATCATTTTCACATGTGGGAATACAGTATGGAAGTTTCATAGCATATGAAAAATACTATGCCTGACTTGTGTCTCATTTTAATGATCATATGCATGTTGAACTTTCTTCTTCTGCCATAACTGAAAAAAAACTTAAAATCTTTGCGGGATTGGTAAGAAAATGCAAATTTCAGCCTGATCTGTACTGCTTGCTATTTCTGGTAAAATAAAAAATTTTATCATATAATTTTAGAGGATTTAAAGTATAAAAAATATAATTTTTATAAACAAAATCATCCTGCATTCAAAGATGTTTAGCTACTGCTTATTCTGATGGGAAATTTTAGATATTTATAAAAATGAGTCATTTTTTTTTAATGTAATTGTAGTAAAAATGACAAAATTAATAATAATAATTATGATTTTTATTTTTTAATTATAAATAAAAATCATAAAATATAAGATTTATAAAAATACAAAACTAAGTACAACTTATTTAAGAGAAGTAAAACTGTACTTTTCATGTTTTCAAAAAGCATAATACCAGTGCTGATTGATAGAGCACTCTAATTACTCAGAGTGCAGAGTAGATTATAGACTATATTTATTTATATGTACAGATGATTCCAAATTCCACAGCATTCTCTCAGGAGATGATTCTATAGCCAACAAGAAAGAAAATTTCACATAAACATAGGTCAGAAAACGGTTTGTTAGTGAGTTTTGGCTCGCAAAATATTTTTCCCTGCTTTCTGCTCCCTCTATGAAATTAAACCATACTAAAATTTTCTTGGGGTACAAATCAAGGGGTAAATTTGGTGCTTCCTTATGATTTTTGATATAAGAAAATGAAAATTGAATAAAAGTGGTCCAAGACCTTTGTCTGACTTACGTTTGAAAAAAAAATTAAAATTACGTCAGAAAAATTGTGTAAAACACGAAAAGGTTTTGTTGGAAAATACACTTTTTAGTTTGGAATAAAATAACTTAGTTAATTTACCAATAAACAAATGAAAATTTCTAATTAATTTTGCAGATAATTTAATGATGTATCTATATATCACAGGTTAACATTAGTTAATTTACCAATAAACAAATGAAAATTTCTAATTAATTTTGCAGATAATTTAATGATGTATCTATATATCACAGGTTAAATAATGTTCAGTATAGTTTCACTGAATGATAGTGGCATATCATTGGCTAATTACAACAGTTTACGCTCTCCCTCCCTCAAATAAATCACTAACAGTTAACCTGTTTACCCGATAACCAGGATCGTTTATTGTACTCGAATTGTTTAAAGAGTCAGTTTTATTGTTGATCGAGTTGTATATGCATTACTCATTAAATGTGTGTACTACACGAATAATACACTTTCTTTAAGTTTTGATTTAAGATAGTATTCAGCCATACATGTAACTTTTATTTTTTGATTTGTTGATCATCTTCGTTATGTAACTTTTTGGATTTTGTTTGTTGTAATAAACTCAGGATATTTTAGGTGTAAGGTGCTTGGCCTTAAGTAGTTTCACTAAGTTCATTATAGAAAGTGTATCCTTTAATATACATTAAAATTATTTAACTAATTGTTAATCACTATATTCATCTTCATTGGAATCATTTTAATTTGAAGTTTAATCATTTAAATTTATAATAATTATTTAGTAATGGCTTCAACTGGATTTTTTATGCATTTAAATTTTTTGACAACAGAATTTTTTCCAGGTGTCAACAGTTATATGTTAAGATGTTAATTTACAGACTACCACAACACCTGCTCCTTGAAATATAATTGTGTAAGCTGCAACATAGGTTTTTTTTTTACTTAAGCCCATTTAAGTCTGGATGAAAAGTGGTAAACATAAAACAGCACGACCATGTTTTTTCAATGCCCACCTCATTTTTATGTTTTATCTATTCAACAGTATTACGATTGTAAAGTTCTACTTTCAGTAAATGTTTTCTAGATGGTATTAGATTTCCATAGCCAATTTATGTGTTTTTGTTGGACTGGAATATGGTGTTATGTTTTCTTGTCTCTTATGGTAAGATTGTTTTTTTCTAATATTAATATACACAATTTCAGCTAAATTAGGGATTTGTTTTTCTGTCACTCACTTAGAAAATGTACCATGTTTTCAAAATTTCTTTTTAAGAAATATTGTATGGTTAACATTTAAAAAACTTGCCTATGGTTACGATTATTATTATTGTATTTCAGCTGCACTATTACTTCATTTGATGCATGTTTAAAAAATTGTGGTAATTATCTTCATTCTTATACGTGGGTAAGTCAATTATTATCCGCAATGTAGTTATAAATTTTATTGCAATACAAATAGGAAACTTACATGTACATCAACGTCCTTGCATTTCAACGCACTTAGTCCATCGTTGCACAAGCTTCCTGATGCCCTCATAAAAGAATGTTTTCGGTTGAGCTGCGAGCCAGGAATGCATCGCCTCTTTCACTGTTTTGTCTGAGGTAAATCAATGGCCCTTTAATGCCTCTTTGAGTGGACCAAACAAATAGTAGTCAGAAGGGGCAACTGTATAGTCAGGACTATACAGAGGATGAGCCAGTACTTCAAAGTTGAGTTTCTACAGCGTTTCAGCAGTGTGGGCAGCATTATGTGGATGGGCATTGTCATGCAACAACGACAGTGACATTGTCGTTGTTGACAGTGTCACTGAAGCCTACTTCGAATTGCAGGCTTCAGCTTGGCATTAAGCATCTCACTGTAACGCGCACTGTTTATTGTCGTGTCCCTTTCCTCATAATGTTCCAGTACTGGGCCTTATGAGTCCCAAAAAACGGTAAGCATCAGTTTTCCTGTAGATGGTTGGGTTTTGAACTTTTTTTGCAGGACGAATTTGGATGTTTCCCATTCCATACTTTGCCATTTACTCTCCGGCTCGTAATGATGGATCCATGTTTCATCACTGGTGATGATTCTGTCTAAGAAGATGTCTCGTTTGTTACTGTAGTGATCCAAATGTTTTTGGCAGATATCCAAGCATGTTTGTTTATACAACTGTGTGAGTTGTTTTGGGACCCATCTTGTTTATGAAACCCAAGTCTGTTGTGGATGGTTTCGTTGGCAGAACCATGATTAATTTGCACACAATGTGCCGCTTCATCAATAGTTTTCTTAGACAGACGACTGTCTGTCTAAGAAAATTACGTCACGTGCACGCTCATTGTTTTCCTCATTTGTGTTGGTAAACGGTCGTCCAGCTCCTTCGTTGTGCGTAACACTTGTGCGATCATTTTTGAATTTTTCAATTCATTTGTAGACACTCCATTGTGGCAACACACTGTTCCAGTACTATATCAAAAGTCTTTGATGAATTTCGGCCCCTGATACACCTTCCAACCACAAAAAACAGATCACTGAACGTTGCTCTTCTTTGGTGCAAACAGAAAGCGGATCAGCCATGATTAATGGTAGGGCAGCGATAATGGAACTGCACAGTTCAAAGTAGCATCAAACCTGCACAGACATAACAACAATTAAACCACGCATGCGTCATCTACGCAGCAAGACAGTACTACCAACATAAACAAAAATATAACTAAATTGTGGATAATAATTGATTTACCCTCATACAAATTGTATTTCTCATTAAATGATGCTGCATGACAGTGTAATTTATGTCTAATCTACTATTATTTGCATCATTCTAATGAGACTATTCATCAAGTAGCAGCTATTTGTTTATGTGCTTGAAGAAAGGTTTTTTATATTCAAAATGGTTGATATTCATGAGCTGCTAATCAATTTTAAATTTTGAGAAAATTATAATGGCAGCTTGTTAAATAATGAAGTTTATGATGATAAATTTATTAGTCATAAATGTTATGAATGGTAACTAAGTTAAGGATGGTCATCACCAGTCAAACATTGACTCCAGTTTTGACTCAGCATCATATGAAAATGTTCACATTGCTCATGTTTATCAGATCCTACGTTCCAATGATCATTTGACAATTCAGAGAATAACAAAAGATGTCACTAAGTAAATGATTACAATCAGCAATATTAGAAATGCCTCAGGTAGCACCAAAATTTGTCCTGCTTTATATTCATTTACCAGCTCTTGTATATTCATATTAGTTTGCAATGACTCCATTGAACTCTTTTGTTGTGTATTTGATAAAAAATTCTTATAATGTGCCGTTAATTTGTTTTGAGGCTGTACATCAGTATATTATTTTTTTTTTTTTTACAGTTTTAAGTGTTCATATTCTTTAGAAAAATTACTTACAGAATCATGTTGTAGTGAAAACATATTTTTAGGAAAAGGTGTATACGGTCTGAAAAGTCGTGCTCTACCGTATCATGAATGCAGTTCAATTCAAGGTTGGTACTTATACATTTGTTATTACATGATAATTATTTTTATACATTGAAGATTTTACAATTTAAATAACATTTATGTGTAATTTGTTAGTGATTCTCATGTGATTTCAAATTTGTATTTTTCCCCAAACATAATTATTATGATAAATTTTAAAAAATATGAATCAAAAACATATATTCACTTTGCATTGCCAACATGTTAAAATATACCTATAAATAATTACTGTACACTCTATGAGAGTGTGATGTCTTGTGAGGTCATAGATTTACTATTTAGTACATTTCAGTTCAGTTTTACAACATTGGTAGGTATTTTTTTACTTTTCCCTTTTTTTAAGTTTATATTTCAGTTTAGTAGTTTTGGATATATTCTAGTTTTTCACGTTTCTTTACATTTTTTCCATTTATGAACTCTTGTGAAAGTGTAAGACATATTTCCACTCTCACAATAAGACTGGGGTAGATTTAAAATATGTGAAATGTCAAGAGGCACTGAAACAGATTTGCTTTCTCAGAGATTAATGCTGTTCTTTATGTAGCTACTCCCTTTATTGAATCAAATAAAGATGACACTTGTAAAGTTGAATATTATTAGCATTTCAGTAGGCTTGACATATTCATATGCAACAGTATATTTGAAGAAGGTAATAGAAAACCACTTTAATCATCATTGTTCTCAGTAAATCTGGTCTGAGATGCTGGTAAATGCTCATTAGAAGAATGGCTATGCTATTTTTAGGTGCAGCTGTTTTGTGTCAGGTCAACTACTACTACTACTACTACTACTACTGTTAGATGGTTGTGACATCTAACATACATATATGAAGTATCTACATATGTATGAAATACATAAAATTATTAATCTTGAAATTATTTTTTGCTATTAAAATATCATTTTATTTTTGTAGAGCTTAATATTTTTATTTGATTATTTTCACATTTTCATTTGCTTAATTTTAAATTGATTAGCCTACTCTTAGAGATGACAGAATAAAACATAGAATAGCTATTAGATGATTTGACATTATCTCTTTCATCTATCTAAGATCTTTCAGAAACAGAACATTTGATCCTGACGAATGATGATTCTGCCTTAGATGAAAACATTGATTTAGAATTAGGTAATTGGTAATTCTGTTGCTGGACAAGGTTATTGCTGCTTCAATATTATTATAGTTGCAAGGTATTGTTGCTTCTTACTTTGATAATAGTTAAAGTTTAAGAATTGTGTAATTACAACGGAGAGAGAAAATTTTTCCATTGACTGGTTTACAAATTTTTATTTTTAAAATGTTTTCAATATTTTGATAAATATATTCATTGTTATAAAAAAATGACTGAAGATGATGGGACCAATTTTTTGTGATACAATTACACAAAATTATTGGTTCCTTTGATTGGGTATAGTAACTCTCTTTTCAATTTAGCCTCCGGGGATAACTAGTGGAGAAATAACAGACTGAAAGGTTAAAATTATTTTTCACTTTTCCTTATTTATTGGTTTACAATTCAACTGGCTCTTAGTTATAGTTTTAGTCATTCTGTTTGGGTTTGTATTTGGTACATTTTTTTTAGCTCATATCTGATGTTTTAAGGTGCAGAATTTTGTTCATAGTATGACTTTGCTTTTTTCATTTACTCTATTCAGTAATTTAAATAAGTTTTATTCAATTTGTTAATGTATTTTGTTAGATAACTATAATCCTTCACTATTCACTTTCAATAGATTAATTTGTTGCAAATGGTGATTCCTCAATTTTTTGGGGAGAAGAAGGTGACCGAGCTACTTTATATACACTAAATTATAATTAGTCTGTTTTGCTTGTAGTTATTTCCTGATATATGTACAACTTGCAGTTTTGTTACAACAGTGGACTATTCTCTAACTTATTTTTTTACAGTATCGATGAACACTTTGAAAATTATATATAACAAATTTAAACTGATTAGAAGATTTTTAGGTGGTATTGGATGATTTAATTTATTAAAAATAAATGAAGCTAATAAGTTAGTTTCTTGTAGGTCAGACTGTTATTAATGTACAAATTGTTTTATTGCCTGTGATTTGATACAAGAAAATAAGCTTTTGCCTGTTTTTGTACCCTGAAAACTCAAACTAACTTTTTAATAGCTCAATTTCTGGATCTCAATAATATTACATTCAGTGACAGATCTAATGGTTGAAGATAGTAATTATTTCAACTGTGTTGTGAGAGCACCATCAGTATTGTCCAACATAATCAAGTTTTTAACATGTGACACATTAGCCTTTAATCTTATTTTACATTTCAAAAACACTATGCATAATTATTCATCTTCTGTTAATCTATCGGTAATTATTGTTAGGGAAAATTACAGTTAGCAGTGACAATCTTGATTTTAACAGAACTTTAAAATTTTTTTTTTTTTAAATATATATATATTTTTTTAAATTATAATTATTTTATCTTTTATAGGAGCTGTTCTCTTTAATATTGATAGTTTTAATTTAACTTTTCTTATCTTTATTACTGTTATGATTATACTGTCAGTGCTTGTTGTTGGGTTTAATGATAGATAGTATAATACCATGTAGATAGAAATTTTATGTTAATTTGTGAATAGCAGACTGTATAGGATAATTGTATGGCTGGAACAATCCCTTGGACCAGTATGAAAATGAAGATACTTGATATATAAAATAAGCAACATTTAATAATAAATTTCACCAAACAACAAATGTATAAAAACAAAATAATGATAAACTGTTCATAGTTACACCAGTAAGGTACACTCGCTGATGGAATGGAGTCCATGTCGCTTTCAAGTACAAAACGCAACTGACTTAATGATAGATGACAACCAAACATTATTACAAGATCTCTCATCACTCCCAAAAATGTTCAACGTGTGTTAGTGTAGTTGTCATGATGATCATATTCCAATGACAAACAGTTCTTTCTTCAACTGTTTCTATTACCACTAATAAATTTCAGTAGTAAATTAAATATCCAGCATTGCAGCTGGCCTAAAAGTATATTTTTTAATATACTTTTTAATTAACTAAACATGAAAAGTAAGAAACAAATAAAGCAATTAAATAAAAAAAACAGATAAAACTAAACTGCAACAAAATTACACTGTGCTAATCGTAATAGTTATACAAGGTACACAAAAGATATATATTAAAAAATAGTTCTAGTCAGGCGTCATATATCTGGGATCCAATATTTTTCCTGTATAGACAAGATTAATATCTGAAGACCGGCATGCAGAAGATGAAGATGTTCATTTTCAATGATGAGACACGAGAAGTTATGGGTTGGAGATATAATGATTTGGTTCAAAATGTAATTCTGAATTTTGTAGGTATCCTCCTACTCAGAGTATTCCTTGATTGTCCAGAAATGCATGTAGATCTCTAGTAGATGATTTAGTTGATGACATTTCTCCATTTTCCAAAAATATTATTACTTGAGGGTAGCTGGATTTCTGGCATCTTTTGATGCAAACATAAAGAGCAGCGTTTAACTAATACATATAAGTCTGAGGAAGCTCTCAGTCTCGGAGTTGTTTGACTATTAACAAACCTTACACAGTAGGCAATGGTTCTCTTCAGACGCAGTAATTTAGAAAAATTAGAAATTAAGTCAGGCTCCCGTTCAGTAGAAACTAAGCTAATCATTTTTTTCTTCTCAGGAACTGTTCTGAAGTTGTTTTTTTTAATTTCTGAAGTTTTTGGTCTAATGCAGTACTATTTGTACCATTTCAAGCAAAAAAGCCATAATTCAATGAAATTCTGTGAGGATTTTTGTCTTGGTCTGTTACATATTTATCACTTAAAATCCACCGTAGTTCAGTATTTTGTAAAACTGGATAGCTTCCCTTGTGAGTTAATTGGTCCAGACATAAGATTTTTAGAAATAATTGAGCCCCCAATAACATATCTACCTTTTGGGCTGTGTTAAAAAAACAGATTAGCTAGCTTAATGTTACCTGGAATATTCCAGTTTGTAAAATCAATAGGCATCACAGGTAAATCTGTAGTTATTTTTGATAAAAGATTACAAGTTATGTTCATAAAAAGGTTGGAGTGATTAGAAGCTATTTGCACTGAGGCACTGTATTTTGAATCTGCAGCATGGCTATCAAAAGATTCTAATGGAACTAGATTTTACGACTGCTTAAGTTTTAACTGCTGCACAAGATCTTCATTCATAAAATTCACCTGAGATCCGCTATCCAATAGGGCATGACATAACTGAAAATTCGTATAACGATCACGGATTTGGACTAGTGTTGTAGATAATATTTGTGGGTGGCTATTCTGGAAAGCATGACAACTAGTTTTGCATTGATATTGCTCGTTTTGGTCATTATCATTTTTTATTTTCAATGATACAATTTGTTTTAAACGCTCATTTTTAAAATGAAGACTGGTGTGATGGTGCGCGTTACATTTAGCACATGTAGATTTTCAATTCTTAAGAATATGATTAGATTTTAAGCAGTTTATGTATAAATTGTTACGTTTTATATGATTAAACCACTCTTTAGGTTTTAAAGATATATGTTGGACATTTTGATTCTTACAGATAGCACACACTTTATTCGTAAATATATATGATGAAACAGGCTTATTTTGCTGTTTGTTACTCCTAAAAACGTTTGACGCAGAAATGTGTGAATCCTAATTACTAACACTACTAATTGTTCTGTTTGGCATTTTCTTCCCAAAAACTTAATTAACTGGTCTAGCTTAGGTATTAACTTATCATTACACGATACAAATTGAGCGTGTTGAGAACAATTTGTGTTAACAGTAATTCATCTATCAGAACGGCAATACCTAGTCCTTTAATTGCATTTCAGTTACTGACTAATCCATTTATAAGATGTCTCAGATCAGTTATTGATCCCTTTGCTGCTTGAGGAAGAGACAAAAGAGATTTTACATGCTTAATTATAATTAATTTTTTTATTATCATAACGATTAACTGTTAAGCAGATTAACCGGTAAGCAGTGCTAAAATTATCATCTGTAATAGGAAGATTTTAAATCAGGTGTTTTGGTTCCTTTTCTAGAGAAACTATAAGATATTGAAATCCCTGTTCATTAGTCAAAGATTCGTTATTTAGAATAAAACTTTCTTAGGTATCCTTGAAATGGTACCACTCTGAGAAGTCACCACTAAATGATGGGATTTTTATAGTAGATAACTGAAAACTCTGCTTAACTGCAGCAGTAGTTGGTTCAGTGAGAACCGTCATTTCTTGTTTTATAGTTTGAGGCTGTTGTATTTCTAACAGCGATTCTAATGGAACCAAGCTCGTCATATAAATCTTGTTTTATCCATTTTCAATGGTCATAAAGGCTATAACTAAATGATAACTAATGAGCTTGTAAAACTAATACAGTGAAAGAATAATAAATTGAAGGATAAATATAGATCATTAACACGGTTTGTTTTGGAAATCAAAGTCAATTAAAATATAAATAGTGGAATAACATAAATATCATAATAAAGGAATGTATGGTTAATAACAAAGGAGATAAGGACGTGAAATAGCTATAAACTGTGTAATACATTGCTTGCCAGTTGGTGATAAGAAATCTGCTAGGCTCAAACTTTTGATACGCTGGCGACAGTTTGCTCAATGATGTCATACGAAGTAAAATTTCTTAAACAGTTTTAAGAGTTTATGTACTGCAATTTTGATGTTAGCTTTCAGTCCGATCTAATCTAAATAATAAATTTTTCTTTGGCCACCTGTAAATTTGTGCGTCGATTTTTCTTTTGTATGGATAAATTATATTTAAAAACTGTAAAGAATAATAATAATAAATAAATTACTTGATTAAACTTTTTAAAAACAATTTTAAAAAACCAAATTTTTCTATTTAAAAAAAAAATTTTTGTGGTCATTCATTTATTTTGTTCTCTGTGAATGTACTCTGAAATTACAAAGCTTATCCAGAAAGTAAGTACAATTTTGTTATTGAAGAATACACATAACTTTCAAGAAAATAACTTATTATTAAATCATGGAAGTGTACCTTAACTTAACTTTTCTACATAATCTCCATCATTAATAAGGTATTTTTTATATGTAATTGGTTTCTTTCATTCTTTCCACAAAGAAGGACGCCACTAGTAAAGGTAACTGTTGTATAGCATTTTCATGTCGGCATCATTGTCATACTGCTGACAAACAAGGGATCACGTGAGATAAAAAAAAAGTAGTAGTCACTTGGTGTGAAGTCAGGATATAAGGTGGCTACAATTGCTCCCAGCCAGATTGTTCAATCAGATTTTGAGTTTCACTAGCAACATGCGGATGAGCATTGTGATGAAGCAACAAGACCCCACAACTGAGCATGCCTCTCCTCGTATTTTGGATTGCAAGGCACATTTTTCTGAGAATATCACAATAAAGCAAAGCATTTATAGTCTTACTTCTCTGCATTTATAGTCTTAATTCTCTGCATTTATAGTCTCAACTTCTCTGTTGATGTCAATCAACAAAAAACCCATTTCTTATCCTAGAAGATTGCACATGAATTTTCGTGTTAAAATGGTGGTTTTGAACTTCAGTTTTTTTTTGGAATTGTTATGTGTCACCATTCTATAGACAGCTGTTCGAATTATGTGGTAATGCAAGAGATCAAGTCTCATCACCAGTCATATCTGGTTTAAAAAATTGCCACTTTCATTTTTGTATGAAGTAAGAAAAGATTAAGCAGGGTGTAATTACTTGGTTTTGTGAACCTCTGTCAACATTTTTGACACCCAACGAGAGCAAGGCTTGTGATAGCCTAGGTTTTGTGTTATGATTTCATGCATAACTGTTGAAATTTCAGGGAACTCAATGCATAATTAAGAAATTCTAAACTATCGATTTTCTTTCATTTTTTTCACTTACATAACCAAATTGTTATTCACGACAGAAAAATGTCCATTCCTTTGCTCATCCTGCACATTACAGTCTCCCTCATTGACTGTTCATCTACTTTTTAACTATTCCATCACTCATAGCTTTTTCACTGTAAACTTCACTAATTTAGTTATAAATATTAGCTGATTCGATGCTTCTCACATTTAAAAATTGAATAACTTCCTTAATTTCACAATCTGCATGATTCTAGACTGACTTGAACATTTGAAATGATGTTTAATCAACTGTAATCCACAATTACTGCTGCTGTCATTGTACAAATACTTTATTAAATCGTCTGAGTTGCATTCAGAAGTAATGTCCCATTTCATGATTCTTGTTACAAGAGAAAATCTAAATTATTATTTTCAGTATTAATGAATTCATGTATTATAAATATAGTGTCACTTTGTTTTGGATATTTTTATGGATAAATTGAAAAAAAAAGTGATTTATTATTAAGGTGCAAAAATAATTAACTCCATAATCAAAAATGAAATTAGATTAATCATCCAACAGATGTTACATTTGTAAAACAATGTCACATGTACAAAAATATAGATATATCAAGTCTGTTTGGTCAAAAAAAAATTAACAGTTGCTGGTTCCAAGGTTAAAGGAAGAATAATAAACTAATTATTTTTAAGGTTTTCTAATCTAATTTCAATTACTCCTTAAAAAAGTTCCAAAAAACTCATATTTTTTTATAATTGACAAAATTCTTTAGGCTTGCTGAATACACAGCTGAGTATTAAACTCCTAATATATTTTACCGTGTTATATTCATCTTTTGATAATATATTTTACCATGTTATACTCATCTTTTGATTTGTCTTCATATTTTGTTGCTATATGATCATAATTTAGAGTAAAATGAAATAAATCATTCTTACTAAATAAAAAAAAGTTTTTTTTTATTGTTTTAAAATTGTAACAAGGAGTTTTATAAGTAGTTTACTTAGAAGTAGCAAATCGGATATTGCTGGGATTACATTATTTGCTCCTTGGGAACAAGATAGTTTCTTCTATTATTTTTTTCAGTTCGATAATTAGGTTTTTTTTTGTTTTACATACATATAAAGAAATCATTTTTTTTATGTGTTTTATATTGTTAGGAAAAGCTTAATACATTTTTTCTTTATGTATTAATGTCTGTTTCACAGATGTTTTCTTCTTTTTTGTGTACAATTGTATAATCTTTGTACACAAAAACTGTTATTTACTACACAAATTCATGGTAAAACTCCTTGTTACCATTTGTTGATGCAAGTTTATAGTCAATATTATTTTAGAAAATTTTTTTTTTAAATCTGGTGTTTGAATCCTAAATATGACTTACAATTTGTTCTTGTACATAGAGAAAAACTTGACTATAAAAAGTTCTTTAGATATATTTTATAACTATTAATATGTTCAGTGTTGATGATACCACAGTGGCATCATAGAGGAGGAATTGCTCCATATATGTTTGACATTGGTCCGTTGCCTATGCATCCAAGGGTAAGGCAATCTTCTATCCTCTCCCACTCTTTGTCGGTAAACAGTAAGGGTTTTGTTATTATGTATTAGCATGGAGAAACGATTCTTTGGCTTGGTTGTGTAGTTCGTTTTTAATTTTTTGTTTTTATATACTTGCACAGTTTTGTTCAAGATAGATTGCTTTTTTACAACTTCTTGGAGATTGTTTTACAGAAAATCAGGTTAGTACAATTTAAAAAAAATGTTAATCCATTTTATTTTTATTAGTTTATTTAAAAAAATTTAATATTAACTTATTAGTTACAAACAGTATTTAGAAAATATTTTTTCTTTTTTAAAAATTTATCAAATATAAATGATATTAAAAAAAAATCCTTTTTAGTATTGGAATTATATCATAGTTAAATATAAAAAAAGCCTAGTTTACTTATAAAATTTGCAATCATAATTTTGTTATAGTTTTATAAAATTTATTTTTAATCTGGTTTTTGTTAGGCCCTTCATAACTCCAACATTTCATTTTATCTTGAAGAAAATTTTTCAAAGTATAGTAATACAATATAATTTATTTTTTGTTTATTTTATTTAAATTTTCATTTCATACTGAAATATACATAATTATATTCTAATTGTAAACAAATAGTTTTTTCTTTAAATTTGAAAACTTTAAAAATTTAACTTAAATTAAAAAATGTAACGCAATATTATTAGCATGCTAAAGATGCTTGTAATTTTGTAATTTCAGTATTGCAGTTTCTTTTATTTTTATTTGTTTCAGTCTTGCACTTCTGGAACAAGCAGCTCATGCAAAAGAAAACTAAACAAAATTGTATCTGATGAAAAATTGGCGCATATATTAGTTTGTTGGAATTTCAAAGACAAGCTTGATGTCACGTTTTGTTCAGACTTGGCAGAGGAAAATGACAACAAAGTGGTACAATCAGCAGTACTTTGCTCGACATGGATACGAAGGGATTAGCTTCTTTAATGTCATGTCACCAGATTCACATCTTACTTATTCAGTTGCAGCCAGTTCAGGTAGGCTTACTTCCCCTATACCCTGGGCGAGTTGTAGTCCTACTCAACCAGCTCAACCCGACGTCAAACCTCATTGTTCATGATGGAGTAAAAACGAGTGTCAGTGCCAAATTCTGTTAACAGATAACCTTGCTTGAAAGCAGAATTACCTGATGTGACACCATTACATTTTCTGTCTCTTTTATTTGCTGATGCCTTTTTACTTTTTATTGCTAATGTAAGCAATAAATACACTGTGAAGCTGTTAGAGGATAATGTACCAGTGATCATAGTAGAATAATATAGTGGAAAGGTATAACATTAAAGGAATAAAAATGTTTTTGGAATTTTTTCATGATGAGCATATGGATTAATCGGATAAATGACTACTGCTTACTGATTACCATTTTAGATTAGCATTTAAAAATTTTAGGTAGAGGTAGATTTTTAATTATTTTAAGCACATTGAATTTTTTGTTTAATGAAGATGAACAAAATAAAAATGATCGCCTTAAAGAAATTAGCCCTTTGATTAAATTTTTTAATTCAAAAATGCTTGAAATTGATTCCCCCAACAAAAACCTTTCCCTTGATGAAAAAGTGGTTCTCTGGAGAAGTCATTTAATTTTTAAACAGTATATACAAAACAAAAGACAAAAATATGGCCTTAAATTGCATGTTTTTGCTCACTGCTGTGGAATGGTCCAAAACTGTTTGTTAATGCAGAAGCCAGTGACCCAGATGTTGGGGGTGTTGGTCATATCTTAAAGGTGGTTTGTAAATTAATAGAAGAAAGGTCAGACCAAGGTTATTCCTTATTTATGGATAATTATTACAATAACATTTCACTTGCTAAGCTAAGAAATTAATAGAAGTTGGCTCTTACTGCACAGGGGCCCTAAGTCCAAAAGAAAAGGACCGAAGTAGTTGATAAAAAACTAAAAAAAGGAGGAAATAGTGGCATGATGTAACCCTGAAGGAGTATGTGTCATGAAGTGGAAAGACAAGCGAGATGTCCTATCCATTTTGACCAAGTTTTAAACAAAGGAGGTTTCTATAAAAAATAAAAAAATGTGTGGAAATGGAAAACCCTGTATTATTAATTAGAGTACAATAAGCATATGAAATGTATCAATAGACAGGGTCAAATGTTGGTTTATTACTCCTCTCATAAAAGCCTTAGAGGTATAAAAAGTTGACTATACATGTATTCCAAATGATGCTAATAAATAGACATTCTCTTAATAAATTTAGTGGCAGTAAAATGGATCTGCATGATTATCAGATAAACATTTGCTGCAATTTGTTGCCGGACCCTGTTATGCCATTTACAAAACAACCAAAATTAATAACAGAAAGTCACCTGTCTGTATATCATCTTAATGGAGAAAATGGTGGAGTGAAATGAAAAAGGTGCAAACATTGTTATTCGCAAGGCAAACTGAAACCAGTTTTAAGTGTTCCCACTATCAGCTTCTTCTGGCTTATGTTTGGACCCTTGTTTTCAAGGGTTTCACAGCTGAGGCTGCTTTTGCAAAATCGATTTATTCAATTGAAATTAGTATAATATTTTAATCTATTATTAATTTTTTTAACTTTGTTTACATTATATTTGATTGTTACCTGATTTATAGTTTATTTTTTTCATAAAATTTAGATTATTTTAAATTTTAATGTATTATTCTTTCATTAGCTCACTTTAAATAGGTTTATTATTTTTTTTAAAATTAATTTTGAACAAATTCTTTGCAATTTATAAAAGAGAATGATTTAAAAATTAATACAATATTTTGTAAATAAAAAAATTGTAAAAGAAATAATTTTATTGTTATTACCAATCATATTTTATTAGGCTACTAATCATTTTTCCTATTTTTGTAATACGTAAAATAATTATTTTTATTTTTTGTTTAATTTCTTTTTATTTTTTACAACTGTTCATTACTTCTGTTCATTTAAGTATTTAAAATAATAAAATCTTTTGAAAATTTTTTTAGTAGACTAAATTTTTTGAAAACCTGAAAATTGTTAGAATATAATAAATTAATTTACCATTTTACAATAAAATACAAGCTACTTGTGACAAACTTCATTACTTTGTATAATTTTTGGCAATTGTTCTAATTTTCATGAACTGTAATTTTTATAAACATGTTCTAATAAATGCTACCTTCTATCACAACTAATGTTTGACCTATATACATTGTAAAAAATGGAAATTAATTACCATTTATCTTCTAATATTTTTGTAATTTTTGTTGAAAATCAGAATATTACTCAGAAAATAAAATTCTATGTGAATGTAATGAAAATTTTTAGTAAATTATATAATTTCAGTAAATTATAACCTAAAAAGGTTGTCTAACATTGCTCTGTCAGAATATTAAATCACTGAATATCTAAGAACAAATGGAAAAATACATGCCAAGAAGCAGTGTAACGGATGGTTTGCATAACTAACGTTATTTATGTATGCCAGGATTATTTATATATAGCATTATTTATTTGCAGGACTATAGCTTCCGGTTTGTTGATGCAAATGTGATTGCATATTTTCACTGTTTCAAAACGTTTAGGCTTAAAATAAACTAGCAATGTGTGCTAATGTTATATACTAATGCAGTTTATTAAAAAAAGCAGCACAGGTAAGTAGAGGAAAAAAAAAGATGAGTGTGTTAATTGTAGGGTTTTTCTTGTATACTTATACCTGTCTGGAATTATATTCAAATACAAACATAATAAAGTTGTAGATAATTAATTTTAACTTTCAATTTTTTTATAGGGTTAGAAAACTCCGACCAAATAATTATAACTGATTCAGAAGAAGGTCTGAGCTTACTTGATATTAGTAATAGAGAAATTATTATTAATGATGTGAAATTAAAAGCATCAAAGGTTAAATATATACTTATTGTACGTTTTGGAAAATGTAATTTGAAAAATGTTAAAATTACTGGTAATGATAAACAGAGAATTGGAATTTTTGTAAATGCTGGAGCACAGTTAGTTGCTGATAATTGTTTTTTCTCTGATTGTTCAGCTGCTATACATGTTGATAAAGATTCAACTGTTGTTTTAAGGAACTGTACTTTTGAAAACAATGAAAATGGTTTAGAGGTATGTATACATTGTCTTTGAATAGTCATACTTATTTTGAAGTAACATTAATTTTTATATCATTTAATGGCCTTTGTAAAAAATCCTTCATCCACATTTTTATCTACACTGGTTTCATAATTTTGTCTCGACTGTTTCTTTATTTTTTACACTTCCAACTTAACACTAACTTTTTTAATTTTATCTTTCACTTCTTCAACACAACTATTCATTCTAAAATCACCAAACCAAACTAAAACACCAATAGAAAAACTGACAAAGTACCCTGGAGAAACATAAACCTAGTATAAATTGGAATAGTTAAAACAGTTAAAATGTAGAGTTTTCTATATTCATTTCGATGCCTTCTGCAGTTGTTGTTGAAATTAAATTTTCATTGGTTATAGAGTAAAAGAAGGTACATATTTTAAACAGTTCTGTGGAAAAAGGGAATGTATGAGTAATTTCCTTTCTCCGGAGACTACCTCTATTACTATTTTTTTTTTTTTTTACTTTTTAGTAATAACTGATTTTGAAACAGTTTAATTCCGAGAGTGTTCAAATGCATTATAAAAATAGCATTAATACAATTTTTTTTTAATCGAAAATTTGTAAAATTGTATTTTTCATTACTTTATGTAGACTCATTCAATGGAAATTGAAAAATAATCAAATATAAAATTATAGAAGCATATAAGAATTATCAAAATCACCAACCTGGAATAACTATCAGTTTTATCAGAAATAAATATACTTTCAGATAATTTTATTACATTTAAAACAAACTGGTGCAGAAAATTGAAGATATAAATTTTATTAATATACTGGTTCTCAATCTTTTTTATGGCTCTGACACATGAAAGTCATCTGATACAAGAACTTTCAATCTGAATTATTTCTCTCAAGAGTAATCATGTTAAACATAATCAGATATATAGAGAAAATGTATTATTTGTGTGGCTAAATATCATCAGTATTTTGGTAGGCTTCTGTACTGATGTGTAACTATTTGGTTGCTGAAAAAAGGAACTGGTAACCACATTCTTTACTAACCTAATGTACATATTACATGATTCCTGAAGTTGTAACGCCCAGTAGGGAAGTAATTTGAAAAAAAAAATTATTGTTAACATGTTTCAGAAAATGGTTTATTTTAAAATAATTTCTACTGAAAGATTTTGCCCTAATTTCTACTCCAAAGGTTAATGATAATGTACTAAAATTCTTGTGACACAAATGTTGAGACCAAGTTATGGATTTTATATGAGATTTGCTATATGATATTTAAAATTTAAAGAACACTGGTTCCAAAGCTGTAGCTTCACTAGTTTTTGAGATAATTGTCAAAGAACCAACTTTGAATAAAAAAAAAAAAAAACACTTTCAACTTAAATTAGATTTGTTAAATTGTCATTTAATAAGAAAAACTTTACAGATGAGAAGTCTATCTATGTAAATGAGATGATTAAACATAAACACAAATTTAAACCAAATTTAAAAAATTATGATTTTAAACCAAACAAAAAATCAACAATTAACTAACCATTTATAAACGACTTTTTAAAGATACTATTTAATTTTTTTTTTCCATTATAAAAACCCTGGATATATATAGTAGTAGTTACTTAATATATATATAGTTTCCTCGTAATTCTTTGCACTCATTTCATCTTGCAACAAGACTTTGAATTTCTTTCTGAAAGAAAGTTATATTAGTTTGTGCGTAACCAATTTTGCAATGCTTCCATGACCTTTTCATTAAAATAAAAATTATCTCCTCAGCTCTTCTGGTTGGCCAAAAATATGAAAATTGCTTGGAACCAGTTCAGGACTGTGCATTGAGTGGTCCAGCAACTCAAAACCAAGACCTTGAAGACAGAGAATTGTTTTGTTGGTTGTATAAGGTCTAGCTTTGTCCTGAAACAAAATAACATCTTTTGAAAGTTTACCATGCCTTCAGAGATCACAGTAGTGTTCACTATTCATCTTGAATCATTAGTACTTCATTATTGTTTGAAGAAAACATAATGAAGTAATCATTATTGAAGAAAAATCCTTTTTGTTGGTAATTTTAAGAAAAATCCTACCATTTTTTAAGCAAGATCAGTTCATTTGTACTCAAAAGACGCTTTTTTCCATATTGCTACTGCAATACACATAATTTCTATTGATTTTACCCCTTTTGAATTACAAAAAAATCATTGCTCACATTTTTTTTTTTTTTGTTACAATCTGATGAAAGGCACAATTTTAAGTTGACTTAAACTCAACCACAAATGATGAAACAGTATTTTCAATGCTAAGACTAGATGATATGAGGTTATGATTTATAGCAAAATAGTGTTGGAGAGATTGACTGGAGAGAAGTAAAAATTTCCCTTTCCTTTTTACTTTCCTTCATAGTATGATTGTTAACAAATCATACTTATCAAATCTTATTAAATACTTAGTTTGTGCGTGGTTTAATTTTTTACTACTAAGTAGTAAATAATACTATAAGTAGTTAAGTAAAAAATTACCTTGACACATTTTATTCTGAATGTAACAAATTGAGCTTTACACAAAGAAAAAAATTGAATTAATAAAGTGAAAAACAAAGAACAAACATAATTGTTGGTCATGTTTGCCTATATATGAAAAAAATTGATTGTATTGGTTTACCCAGTGCCAAAACTAAATTTACCATTTACCATATTAGCAATATATAAGTGCTATTATTACAGACACCAGATATCAATGATTGATGATTGTAAAGTAGGTACTTCTATTATATCCTTTCTTTTTGTGGTTGTATATCTTTAGTTTTTGTTTTTGAACATTTAAAAAAAATTATAGTATATACAATTAATATATAATAATGATAATTATTACATAGAGCACCACAATTGATGACTCAGACTGAGGGCTAAGGCCTGTGTTCTTCCCAACAGTTGTTCTAACCGCATATTTGAAATGGAAAATCTTATGAAAAATTGCAATGTATATACTCAGCCTGTTAATGAAAACTTTACAACAAAATTTCATAAAACTCAGACAGCACATGTGACTGTAAGTGCATCACAAACCCAGTCAAAATGTCAAAAAGTAGAATAAAACAGAACCTTTGCTTCATCGACCAGGTAGTAATTAATATTTTTAAAAAAATCTGACAACAAAGTTGTATACTTTCCTGGCATTGGTTATTTATTCTTAAATAGTGGAAAAATAATTATACATGAAAAAATTTACCTAATATTTACTTTTGGGTTAGGGGTAATTTATAATGAATTTTTATTGTGAAATTATCATGTATTTAATAAACAGAAAAAAAAATTTTAAGATTCAAAAAATCTGTAATATTTTATTTTTTCTGCTCCACACCTACAAAATCACCTTTCAAGAAATTTTTTTTATTTTTCTACATTTACTATGTTAAACAGGAAAAAACTAAAAAAATTCTGCTAAAAATTGTACAACCAATAACAAGTTACCTAAGAAACCTTTTTAGTGTGGTGGAGGCAGGGGTGAATTATGATGAAATTTTGTTGTAATATTATTACTAAAAGTTTATTATATAAACTTTTAATACTATTGAAAGTATCAACACATTATTAATTTATATCTTATAACTTTTATATCTTAAAATAGGCTAAAATCTACAAGAATTAATATTAATTACTAAACGTGCCTAGAAAGTAGAAAAACATTGTAATTGAATTTAAACTAGTTAATAATTGTATTACTAGATGTAACTATGTACACTGCTACATTTAGGCTTTGTATATATAGTCCAGGAAATTATTTTAACAGTATCTTTAAAATGGATCATTTATATATATGATTATTTAAGTGTTATTAATATTAATTTTTTAATTTTAAAATATTTTTTGAAAAGTTAGAAATATAAATTATTTTATCGTTGATTTAAATCCTTCTTCTATCTTATCGTATCATCTTCTTCTAAATACTTTCTTTTTTAACATGTTTTCTTTTTATTTACTTCTAGTTTGAAGAAGGAAATATTGCTATTGAATCTTGTAAATTTATTAACAATAGTGGGTTTGCTGTAATTATGGAGCCGTCTGATGCTACATTTTTTTCCATTACAAAAGGACAAGATGCAGTAAAGAAGTAAGTTATTTTTTCTGTTAATAGATTGAATGGTAGTGCGTAAGAAGTTTTAAAAGTTCATTTTTAAAAAATACTCTCTTAATTTTAATTGAGAATTGATATAATTGACAATAAAAAGACATTTAGAAAACCTTCTTACCATATATTCACAGCCTTGTTTTATTTCATATATTTTTATTAGTTTCATTTATTCATTTTTTAAACTTTGTTTTCATTCTGGGGAAGAAGTTGCAGAGCACTAAATCAATAGAATATTGGAGTAGCAGAGACAACTTTCATGTTTTGTGGGAAAAAAACCAATTAAGACCAGTGGCAACAAAAGGCTGAGGTAGCACTAACCAATTATTAATAGTTTGTTTCCATATAGTTGACAAGTATCAACCTTTATATGATATTTGTCAAAACTTCATGAAATTTAATTGATTAGTTTATTTGATACAGCCATTTAAAGTAAACTTTGTTATTTTTTATGAAAAAAGCATATGTCATCAAGTTAAATATTTACTATACAAGTATCAACCTTTATATGATATTTGTCAAAACTTCATGAAATGAAGTTGATTAGTTTATTTGATACAGCCATTTAAAGTAAACTTTGTTATTTTTTATGAAAAAAGCATATGTCATCAAGTTAAATATTTACTTTTAAAAGTTTTATTGAATCAAGATACTGCAGTCAGTCACCTTTTTTTGGAAATTGCTTCATCAAAGTCAGCCATTCATATAAGTTTGGTAAATTCAGATGTTTATAAAAGAACATACACTGGACAATGAGATAAAAGCATCAGAAGTCATTGAAAAAAATTTGATATTTTGAAAAATCATTGAAGATTGTTGAATCTCAACTGAATATGTGCCATGTTTGCTTGCAAATTGTTAAAAAAAAACAATGCAACTGTGAGGACACTTCTAAATTATGTGAAATTATTTAATTTATCATATTCAATGCAGAACTTTACCGATTCCTACAGGCAGAAGAAGTCGGGAAATATAAATTTTGTCAGGAATTTTTACAAAAAAAATTTGTAAAAAACTTCATAGAGTTGCATATTTATTACCAAATTAAAATTATATTAGTCATTAATAAAGTATTTTTTAAATAATGCCAAAATGTATTTGATTTACTTTTCCGGTATTAGGAAGTGGCAACCCCATCGCCCAGCACATAGCGTCTATGTGCTTCAAGCAGTCATTATGATGTCCTGATCTTACTTACATTCCCCAATTCTTCCCTTATTCTTAACGAGGAATATTCCAAATTGCAGTTTTTATTATAATATTTTTTCTCTGAATAAACAAAACGTTTATATTTCACTGAAATATTTCAAGGTTGTTAACTGTTTTCTTGGAATTTCTTTTAAACCATCATGAATGGTTTAAATGAAATGGTATTTAATACCATTTAATGGTATTTTAGATAATTAATTGCTTTTAAATGGCATCTAAAAAGATTGTTTAATGACTTGTGGTTAGATATAAACTTACACCCAGAATTCAGTTGGTTGAGAAAAGGTAGAGGTGTATATCATGCTTTTTATGGTAGGTGTAAAAAACATTTTGGACTGGACAATATGGGCCGAAAGGCAGTGACTTCGCACAATAAAAGAAAGCAGCATAATGAAATAATTAAGATAAAGAATTCTCAGCCTTCACTGAAAACCTTTTTATCTCACTGGTACTTCAGTTCAGCAGACTACTTTGATCAACAGTTTTGAGAACAGTGGTTGTGATACATCTGTGTGTTCTTTGCCTGGATCTTCTGATCAGAGTAATAGCATTTCAGCAGCAAATAATACATTTGAATTCTCAACTTCATTTATGCAAAATGACAACACAATTACTTATTTTTGTTATAAAGACAATGCTTCTAAGGTGGAGATTATGTGGGTTCTTACAGAATAAGTTATCCTTAAGTTCATGTGAAAATATTGGTACATCTTTTAAAATTATGTTTCCTGTCAAAATTCCAGACTAAATGCGTTTGTCATTAATCATAGCCTTGCACCATGATGGCATTCTGCAAATACAATGACAAAATATTTTTCAAGTAATTATTAATAATGTCTTTTTTCTGTACAAACTTAGGTGTTATGTTCTAGTGTTCTTATCTGAATTACTTTTAGTCACAGTGATTTCAGCCTTTAAGTTGTGGTCATACATATATTCTTTGTTAAATTTAAATCTGTGTTTCTTAGCATTTTTATGCAAATATTGTTTTCTGTTTGCTAAAAAACTTTTCACAAAAACTACATTATTACAATTTTTTGTAAAGTAAACTTAAGATTGCTAATTCTGAAAAATTTTTATAATCTTAGGTGCTAGCCAATTATTTTTAAAAATCGCTTTAGGTAGTTTTTATTTCTTATTTCTTATCTGTGTTACTTTTAGTTATGTTCATTAAATATTTTTTTTTTTTTTTTTTACTTTGCTACTGAAACATTATCACAAAAAATAGCCAAATTTTAAATGTATATTGTAAAAAAATCTTTAAAAAATAAACCTTATAAATGAATGTAATAAATTATAAAAAACCACAGATAAGATAAAATTAAACAAGAAAATCAAGAGCAAAAACACTCATTTCACAATCACAACAAAAAACTCACAACATTAACATTTTCAACCACAGAAAGGGCACAAAGATCAGAACATATGAAAAAGTACTGAAACGATCACAAGGCCCAAACAGTTCCATCGAAAAGACTTGACTAAAGTGATGCTGCTATCTGATCATAAAAGATAATAAATAATAAAAAAGGCATGAATTGAACAGCTATGGAGATGGTGGAGGCTGCAAAAAAATAGAATGTCTGTATATTTTATCAAGTAAATGGCAATATCATAACAATATGAGTCAGGAAATTTTTAAAAAATTGGTCAGGAAAAGTCAGTAAAAACAAATATTGCAAATTTTCAGTCAAACTTAAAAAAATTCCTAAATTATTACAATATAATAAAAACAACCTATGTTTAAAATGTGTTTCATCAACAGATTAGGTTCTACCTCTGTATCTTTATTATCTCATCTCATTATGATCAACATTCAGTTTCATCTCTTCTACAATCAGAAGTATTTTTGCCTTGGAAAATGGAAATTATGAAAATAATGTAAAATGAAAATCTATGTAAAATTTTAATACATAGTTTGTAATTTGTTACAAGAAGACAGTCACCATTTAAAACAATGCTTACCGTCACTTCTGCTAACAGAATATTTTTTAAAACAATATAAGTAGAATTTAGTATTGTAAATAAATTGGTCTTTACATTAGGTTGGTAAGATATATTTTTTTAGCAATCAGGATCACAATCTATGGGTATAAGAGTTACAATTTTGAGTTCACTATAATAGAACCTACCAGACTTAAAAAGGTAGTTTCTGATGATCCAGACCTTCCTTCAGTTCTTAAATAATCCACTTCTGCTTTAATTAGATAAATACTAAGAGTGCTTATGGGGATCTATTACTCCAAGATGTACTCTCATCTGTTTGGGCCTCTTAAGAAAATTTTAGGAGCGAAAAATTCAACTAAAATGAGGAAATATTGCAAGATATAAGTCTACTAAAGACCATCCAAAAAAAACGTCCATTCTGGGATCAACAAGCTATCTTTCTGGGCATTGGGACAAACACATTTCAATGTTCAATTATATTGACAAGAAATTATATTGAAAATGATTGCATTTATGTGTAAGTATGCATGCACATAGACTGCATATTGTACAGAGGTCTGGATCAAAGTAACATTTGTGATCATAGTTGTAAGGCTATGATTAAAAATGTACATTTTGCCTTATGTAATTATTTACATTAAAAAATTGATTTAAAATAAAATTAACCTTCTATGGTTTTTAAAACAAAGTATAGACAAAAAGTCCATTTTAAATAATATGTGATAAAAAAATTTACATGCTCTATTTAACAATTCATCTTCAAGGATGCCTAAGATGTGGCTTATAAGTGTCTTCTTTTAGCTACATTTTTCCAAGTGCCTCTTTCATCAATTTGCTGCAACACCTCTTAATTTGTCATTATACACTTATGTTTTTTAACATTCTCCTATAGCACCACATTTCAAAAGCTTCTAATCTTTTCTTCTCAGGTATTCCGATCGTCCCAAGTTTCACTTCCATATAAAGCTACACTCCAAACATATACTTTCAAAAATTTTTTCCTGGCGTTTAAATTAATTTTTGATGTAAGCAAATTATAATGCTGACTGAAAGCTCATGCTGTTTGGCATTTTATGTCGCTCCTGCTTCGTCCATCTTTAATAATTCTACTTCCCAACTAACCTCCATAGTCTTTTCTTGTCCTATTTTTATATTTAATGGCCAATCTACTTTATTTCTACTACATTTCATTACATTATAATGCCCTACAAATATTTCATTATCACAACCAGGCAAGATCATATGGAAGGATGTCAGATAAATTGTTTTACATTGATACAGAGGTAAAAAATAAAATGTACTAAATGCACTTACTCTGAATTTTTTAATTACATTTTTGTTGATGAATCTGTATTTATATTTCCTGTTGATACGCTACATCTGCAGCTGTGTCATACTTGGAAAGCCAGTAGTGGTAATTGCATGTGCCACTGGCAATTAAAACTTATAAATGTAAATATGTCATGATATTCCTGGTAGTAGTTTAAAAGAAGTATAGGTGACTTGTAATCACCCTTACAAATTTAATTATGAATCTTTCAGCAGTTGAATATTTCCTAGCTGTCTGAAGACTTCTGATTTGTTATTCCCCTCCTTACAAAACAATAGGCCAAAGTATTTGTTATTGACCAAAGTATTTGAAAAAAATATAAAAAATAGATTTAACATTTTTTAATTTTAAAAGTGTTAGGAAAAAATTGTGTACCATTGGTAAATATATTTAATTGCATAGATAACAAAAATATGATTTCAATTTTGATCTAAGTAAAGCATTTGATTTAATTCCATATTTTACTTGTAAGGTTAAGTCATACCTTACCTTTCCCCAAGATGTAGAATGCGGTGTGCCTCGGTAAGTGTTCTTGGCCCTTGATTATTTTTGTTTATTAATAACCTGCCTCAATTGATCCTTTCATTGTACTCCCCCCCTTTTCACAGAGGACAGACTGTTCTAGATGTAGAATGCGGTGTGCCTCAGGGAAGTGTTCTTGGCCCTTGATTATTTTTGTTTATTAATAACCTGCCTCAATCTTGATCCTTTCATTGTACTCCCCCCCTTTTCACAGAGGACAGACTGTTCTATATTTAAAAATAATTATTTACAAGGAGCAGAAAAATGTGTATGATTGCAAAAAATTATTAACTGGATGGATTCTAATCATCTAACTTTAAAAATGGATAAAACCATTGCATTGTCCTTCATAGGTGGACATAATATTTTTGTTTCACAGAAAATTAAGTTTCTGGTTGTTTTATTAGATGACAAGTTCTCATGGGATGATCACTGTATTGTACAATACAGTGCCTTAATAAAACGCTAAGCTTGTCATCATTACTAAATATTTATGTCAACATTCAATCAGTATGAATCATATAAACTATACTAAGAAAATTAAGTAGCTAAGTTACCATGTGTTTATTATATTTGTAAATGTGCAATCTTTGCTAAAAACAAGAGTAATTTTGACCACATAATAATTACGTACATGTTATTGATAAATGATGATAAATTGTTTTTGTTTTTAAATAATTGTATTATTTTTAAAATCCTCTATAAAAAAACTCTTTTATTGTGTTTTAAATGGTTTGAGAGAAGATTTTTAGTTTTATTTTTAATATTATTATTTTTTAAGATTGTTAAGATTGTCAAAAAATCTTGTATAATATAATCTTTTATATAAATTGTATGAACAATTTGAAAAATCTTCTCTCAAACCATTTAAAACACAATTAAAGAGTTTTTTATAGAGGATTTTTAAAATAATACAATTATTTAAAAACAAAAACAATTTATCACTAACATGTACGTAATTATTATGTGATCAAAATAATTGTAAGTAAAATAATTGTAAATAATAATAATTGTAAGTTAAATTGTGAATTTTTTTGTAGTAATTTTTATTGTATCAAATGTTAAATTATTAAATGTATCACATTTATTTGTTTTCATATTTATAATTTATCTTACCTGCTTATACTGACTTGATCTTTATAATGTATGTATCTTTATGTTCTGGTAGAAGATTTATATATTAATTTATTTTTTTATTCAGGTTTCAGGGAGTGAAAATGATAGGTACTACTTTTGATGGAAACAAATGTGATACTGCTAAATATTATTAGGTATACCAACAACATAAACAGCCATTTGCGTTTTACTACCTTCTGTAAATGTTATTATCTGTCTATAAGAATGTTGGCTCAATTACTGAATTAAACTCATGGGAAAGATCTGATCATAAGATTTTAAAGAATACTTGTATTTATTATTGTTGTATTATTACTTCTTATTCATGTCAATATGCAATTAAAAAATGAAAACAAAAACTTGCAATTCCAATTTCTGCTGTGATGATATAAATAATCTTCAGTTATAAAATGTAGCATTTTATAAAATTTTAGTTGTAAAATTTTGGAACAGTTATTTAAACTTAGGTGTTGTGTTTAGATTTTATATATTAGATATATTTATATTTTGTTTATAGTTGAGATATTTTTGTAAAATCTTTTTACATACTTTTTTAACACTGTCATTCCATTTATTAAAATGTAATAAAGATTAAGTTATCACCTATTTTTATCTAATAACTTTCACTTCACTAACATGAAAGCTGTAATGTACATACAGTAGAGATTACAACACGTAGTAGAGAGTACAACACGTCAGAACAATCAATGTGTACAATTGTACAAGATTTAAGTGGTTATATTTAAATCTAGCAGAAGTGCCAGGCACTTTCCCCATTCAGACCATGTGTACAATTGTACAAGATTTAAGTGGTTATATTTAAATATATAACTGATTTTAGGTTCTAGACTTATTATGTAGGAATATACACATAGTCCTTACAGTGTGCTCTGTTTGTGATCTGGGTAAATACGTTATGGTTTTGTGAAAACCATAAAAACCGAAGCCACAGCCTTTTCTAGGCTGTGAAATTGCTTTCAGGTTATGGTTGTTATTGATTATATTATTGATTATTAAAAAATATTTGTAGAGTATATAGGTGTATTTTCTTTATTAATCTTTCTAATTTTTATTATTTTTTTTAGTAATAAATGTTCGTGTACAATTGTAGAACAGGTCTTGACCTACATGACTAATATTTATGCACTCCAAAATAATAAAATAAATTTCAAAGCAACAAATGCTTTCGAAATACAAATATTAATTGCCCTGCATATAATTACTGGTACGTTAATATGTTAAGTCGTGACTCAAGTTGTTGAGTTTTGCTCAAATTTACACTGAGTAAATAATCTTGAAATAATCAGCTAATAAGAAAGATCAAAGTAAGGCCACTCTATGATTATGATGTTCTGAGCTATACACAGAAGAACTATGTGTTTATGAGTCCATTATTCCATTTACTGGTCACTTTGTGAAGGGAAACCAAATTTGTGGAGGATAAAAGTTTTCATGATTTGTGGTAAAAGTGGTTTGGTCTATGATTTTTTACTGTACCAAGGGAAAAACTGAAAACTGTCCAAGTAAAAATGTACTTGGACAATTTGGGGTTTTGAATCAAGTGTAATATTACTGCTCAAAAGGTAATCAAATCATGTAAAAAATCAAAAACTGTATTTTGACAATTGGTTTTCTTCACATCATTTATTCCAAGCTCTCTCACAATGAAACGGATATGCAGTTGGAACTGTAAGAGTAAATGGATTCTATAAACTACCTTTACTTACAGATAAAGATGCCATGATGTTGGAACATGGCTCAACATTTAAAATTACTAGTAAAGATAATATAACAATGGTAAAATGAATTGACAAGAAACTTGTTTGCTTGGCATCCAGTTGGGACAAAAACAGAAAGAATTCATTATGATTAATCGATCTGAGTGTGTTAAAGGGTACAATATGCTATCGGGAGAGTAGAATCAGAGTTGCTGATGATCTTATTTATTGTGGGAATCTTATAATGAAAAAGAAAAGAGGAAGACCAAAAATATCATGAAGAAATAAGACTAGCACCAGAAATTCAGTTTGATGGAATTGACCAAGCTGATGATGCAAATTTCCTTAATGCTCTGGTAAATCTAGAAGTGTTGGAAATGTAAGGTTCACATATATTTATCAAATTTAAAAAACAGTTTCCTTGCATTTCATACAAAATAAATTTCAATTACTTGTGTATTCAGTTAGAGGGTTTAAAATAATTAAAGGTTATTGATTTCAAAGTTGTATTTTTGCAATCTATATTTCATTAAAAATGTTGTAATTATTAGGGTTATTTTTTTTCAAGGTCCGATCGGTCATGAAATTAAAACCACAGTGAAAATAAATTTTTTTTTATTTGTAACAAGTACTTACATAGTTACGCTATTTCTCTACATAGTCGCCACTCCGATTTAGACATTTGTCGTAGCATGGTACCAACTTTCCAATACCCTCGTCATAGAACAGAGCCGCCTGTGTTTTCAGCCATCTTTCTACGCTGGTCTGCAGCTCGATGTCTGTGCCAAAATGTTGTCCTCCTAGCCAGCATTTCATGTGAGCAAAGAGGTGAAAATCGGATGGAGCCAAGTCCGGGCTGTATGGTGGGTGATCAAACACTTCCCAAAGAAAACGCTGCAGGAGATTCTTTATTACAGCTGCAGTGTGCGGCCGAGCATTGTCATGGAGAAAGACAATACCTGATTACAACATTCCTCTCTCTGCTTATTCTGAATTGCCCTTCGTAGACGTTGAAGAGTCACGCAGTATGACGCTGCAGTGATGGTCGTGCCACGTTCCATCCACCAAGATAACTCCATTCCGGTCCCAGAACACAGTAGTCATACACTTTCTGTTGGAGAAGGTTCACTTGAAACTTATTTGGTTTACTGGGAGAATGAGAATGCATCCACTGTTTGGATTGTTCTTTTGTTTCTTCAGTTTTGAAATGGACCCATCTCTTGTCCCCTGTGACAATTTTGTTCAACAAATTTTCTCCTTCATTGTGGTAGCGTTGGAGAAACGTTAGGGAGGTGTCCATTCTCATTGTTTTGTGATGGTCGGAAGCATCATGGGAACCCATCTCGCACAAAGTTTGCGGTACTGAAGTCTCTTACAATGATGTAGAGAGCTGACCTTGAAATTTCAGTAAACAAATCGCTCAATACAGAAATTGTGAACCGACGATTTTCTTGAATTGCCTCATCCACTCGCTCAACGAGATCATCGGTTGACACTCGCTTCCTTCCCTGACTGCCTGCATCATGAACATCTGTATGTTCTGCTTTAAAGTTCCTGCACCATTGTCGCACTTTGCTGTCACTCGTTGAAGTTTCATCATACACATTACTTATTCGTCGATGAATTTCAGCTGCATTACACCCCTCAGCCTGAAGAAATTGAATTACCGCACGCACTCCACACTTGGCGGTAGATGCTATTGTTGTAGACATGTTTACGTGCTAGCTGTGTGTTCAGAACTAAACAAAGTGACGCGGCATGATTGAAGGCCATACTAGAAACACTGCGCAAAGGTTCATCCGATTTTTGCATGGGTTTTTATTTCGCAACCGATCGGACTTGAAAAAAAATAACCCTCGTATATAATTTAGTCCATAAAAATTGTGTTAGTAAATGAAATGTTTTTGTTTTTTATTCTATTTTAGTTTGATTATTTTTGTTACTGATTTATAACAATAAGTTATTTTTAATTTGAACATTTGTTTTTATAATTTATTAAAGATAACGTTCATTAAAAGTAATTTTCATTCAAAATAGTTTTTATTGTAGTTAAAATCAAAAATTAACAAAAAATATTACAAGACTTGAGACAAATTTTTTTTCAAAAACTAAAAAAAAAATTGGTGATTGAAAACTTCATTAAAAATTAATTTATTTCGGATATGGGCAGGCACAAATAATTTTTTTATTGCAGGAAAAATATTCTGAAAGAGTTAAAACTGCATCCCAATAATTGACCTTTTCTTTCTTATTTTGTCTTATTTATTTATTCATCAATTTCAATCTTTTAATTTGTATTTAATTCACAATTAATCCAAGCAATTATAATAGAAAATAAGTTTTTTTCTAATTAACATATTTTAAACAATTTTCTTAATTTTCCCTGAGAATGGTGTATTAAAAAAATACATATACATCATATTTTATACACATATAAAAAGCAATTTTTAATTTTACTCTTAAAAGCTAATTTCATTCTTGTAAGCAAATATTTTTCCTATCTTGTCCCACAGAAATTCCCTTTCCTGCTGGCAATGTCTCCTAATGCAAGACATAGTTAGCCCCCACCAAAGCCCACTGGGTTGGTCTAGTGGTGAATGCATCTTCCCAAATCAGCTGATCTGGGAGTCTTGAGAGTTCTAGCATTCAAGTCCGATTAAAGCCAGTTATTTTTACACTGATTTGAATACTAGATCGTGGATACCGGATGTTCTTTGGTAGTTGGGTTTCAATTAACCATACATATCATCCTCATTCATCCTCTGAAGTATTATCTGAACGGTAGTTACCGGAGGCTAAACAGGAAAAAGAAAAAAGCCCCCACCAAAGCTGGTGGGTTATTCTTTTCCATCTCAGTTGCCTAGCAACCACTAATAAGCTTCCTACCTAGACTTGCTTGGAACTGCTCCCTCTCTCATTGCCTGACTTGCTTTAAAGAGAACAGATCGGTATAGCAAATTTAAAAAAAATATTTTTTAGTCATAAAAAAATATTACGTTGTGTTATGGCTAGCAGCAACAGAATAACAAAGAACAGTCAGAGCTCAGATTTTAAACAACAAAAAAGAGTATTTATAAAACAGTTGAGGGATTACCTTTCAAAAAGAAAATGAAAACAACAGACCTATTCCTCCATTTCACAAAGTAACTGCATGGGTTTCAGAAGTTCTAAATATTAGTTGGAAATCTATCTCAAGAGTTTCCAAAGAACCACTTAAAGTGACTTCAGGGAAAAAGAGAAACAGAAAAAGACCTGTGTTAGAACTTGATAACTTTACTAAAACAGCAATTCAGAATGCTATTTATGAGATTTATAGAAATAAAGAACTTCCTACGTTTAAAAGAAAAATTGCATAATTTAAAAGAGAGGAAAGTTATTTACAAGCAAAACGAGTTCCTTGTGGAAAGTAATTCATAAGCTGTGGTTTAAGTGTCAGAAAATAAACAATAGAAAGCTCCTGCTGGAAATGGCTGATATTGTGTCAATGCACTGTAACCTTTTACAAGAAATGTAAAAGGCAGTATTTATTTTATAGATGAAACATGGGTAAATGCAGGACTTGTTAGGACTAAATCGTGGACCAATGAAACAAAACACAGCTGTACAAAGGAACTTGCTGGCAAAGGCAGAAGAATCGTTGTCCATGCTTACACATATAAGGGATTTGTACCAAATTATAGCATTTTACTGTTTAGTAGAATAAATAGTGATAATCATTGTTTATTCTTACTCTGCTAGAAAGTATACCACAAAATGAAGTCATATATAATGGATAATGCTCACTACCATTCCGTTCAGATATACAAACCTCCTAATCAAACCAAGCTGAACTGATTGATCGGTATAAACACAACATTCAATTTTAAGAAGCACTGATGAAATGTCAGTTACTTGATGTAATTAAAGCAAACTGAATGTCAAAAAAATATGAAACAGATGAACTGGCAAAGCAGAAAGGTTATTATGACCTTTATGCCTAGGCAACCAGTAATTTGGTTGCCTACTTACTACTGCCAGTTTAATGCAATAGAATTAATTAATTTGGATTCAAGTATAAGAATAAGGTAGCAGACTGAAGTTGAGTTATTTTGAAAAGCTGTGGATGAAATAACTGAAGAAGACTGCAGTAAAGCTGTAGCTGTGGCTAAAGAGATTAAGGAGGCTTATGAAAAAGAAAACATATTGGACACTGCTGTTGATAGATTAATTATAAATTTAAGAGCTTCCGCAACTTAACAGATGTTGATGTTAATCAGCCCAGTAAGTATAAGTGGAATTGAAGGTTTACAGCATGTCAAATGAATCAGTTTAAACATATTTTAAGTAGAAACCGTATAATTATTGAAAATAATTTTAATTATTTTGTAAAATGTATTTTAATTTTTTCTGTGGTATTTTAGAAAGTAATTTTTGTAAAAATATTGTAAATAAATAGATTTAAAAATTTGTAAATACTGAATATGTTAAATGGAAAAACTATAGTTTATAAAATATTGTAGTGAGATTGAGAAAAATAAAATTCCCCAAAAACAGTAAAATATAAAAAAGACAAAAAATAAATAAAAATAGAAATTAAAAAAAAAATCAATTATTTTAAAAGCTTTTCATAACAATAAAAAAAAAAAAAGATATGTTTGGCAAATGTGTGTGCAATGCTGCAGGTACAAACATCCTGAACAATAATATGTAAAGTAAAAAAATGAGTGGATGAATGTTTTGTCAATCCACATACACTGCAGTATATGGGAGACAGGTAGGGGTTGTCGTCTATATCATACTGTCCTCCCACGCCATGGGACAAGTATGAGTAAAGATATAGTTCATATAAAAAAGTTGAGATTGTTTTACTGAAACAACACTCCCAACATTTTTTTTTATTATTTAAAGGCTAATTGACGCAGCTGAGATGTTTCATGACTTGTTTTATAGAAATAATGTTTGTTTCTAATGACAGCCATTATGAACATGTTTAGCACTTTAGTTTTTATACGTCTGTAAAACTGCATGTTGTCTCATTACGCCTAAACTCTAAACATTTAATAAACAGTAACATTGGCATCAAGTCATATGTTGGCACTGAGAGTTGAAAATACTTGAAAACAAGTCCTGTAAAGATATGTCTCCCATCTACTATATTTGACCATAAACAGCAGCCGCTCAGTGCACATTGAAAAACATATTCAGAAGTTTGGTTTAAAATTGCTTGTAGTTTTGAATTCATAATTTCAATTTTGAATTGAGTTCTTCAGTTCAAAATTCCCAGTCTAATTCAAGGTAAAGAATGAGCCAATCCATTGACATTAGTACAGTAAAATGCTGGGCAAGAGAAATTAGTTTAACAGGTTTGAATGAAAAACCACAAAGTAGAGGATTGCAGTTACACTTACCAATTTCAAGATCATGTTGATGAAATGCTCCACAAGAAATCACATCAATTTCTGTTGCACAAGAGATTTCTAAGTAGGCTGTGAATACATTATTGTGTTCTTGGATTCGATAAAAATTGTGCCAGACTGGGTCTGAACATGCTGTAATAAAATGAGAATTCATATTTCTTCAACCAACAATTTTAAATACAATGAAAACGTTATATAAACAAAACAATTTTTTTCATGTGAGTGGTGATTATGGGGAAAATGAAATATGTACCTTTGAAAATAAGGTATAACTAATTATTTTTCACTTCCTTCATTCATCTTTTATTTAAATAGAGGCAAAAAACTTCACCTTTTCCTTGCAATTTGATAGTAATATGAGCTTCCTATCCACCTACTAGTTGTTTACAAAACATTTGATCAATGAAAGAAATTGAAATTCTTTTTGTTATCTATTTTAACTTCCAATAGTTTTTACAAAATTGTTGATAAAGTGTTCTGATCACCCTTTTATACACCTTACAATGATGCCTAGGCTTTCTATAATGATTGTTGGCATGTTTGGACTTCATTTAACGAAATGGAATTCTGTTAAAACAGAAAGAAGAC
The DNA here is from genome assembly GCF_047948215.1 of Lycorma delicatula. Classification (NCBI taxonomy): domain Eukaryota; kingdom Metazoa; phylum Arthropoda; class Insecta; order Hemiptera; family Fulgoridae; genus Lycorma; species Lycorma delicatula. The sequence goes on along the minus strand of NC_134456.1, from coordinate 109,531,755 downwards.
CAAAAACATTAATATTTCTTATTTTCTATGCTAAATAAAATCATACTTACAATGAACAGAACAAATTCCTAAAATATAAGGATTTTTCTTTGATAGAAATTATATATTTTATAAAACTGATGAAATTTCTTCACAGGGTCATGTTTGTTTATTTTAGAATTACAGTGACAAACTCTATTCTAACAAAGAAAAAACAGTTGCATAACACTACAAAATTCTTATCTCTTGTTCAAAACATATGCACTGGCATTTGTGAGAACAATTCTTTGTTTTTATCAACTTTGTGAATAAGTAAAACATTTTTTAAAATATTGTTAATAAAATAAGGAAAATTTAGTTATATATATATTTTTATTTTTATTACACTAGCAATACTATAGAATAAATTATTAGAAAACTATATTTTAACTACTCATCTGGCCATGAGGGATCTATCTGTGACTGAGGCAGTACCATGTATAGCTTAAGACGTCATACAGTTACCAGTCTATTTTATATTTTTGTGTACTGCAGTATAAAAATTTAATTATATACTTCATTTCAGTTTTTTGATAAGCAGGTCTACGTCTATTACATAAGAGAAGTAGTACTTATTTTTTTGAACCAATAAAATTTAATAAGTGCAATCCATATTTTAAAATGTTAACATTAAACAAATTTAACTAGCCATAAAAATATAAAATTTATATACACATATGTATTAACATAATATGCTCTGCTTTTGTTGACTTACCTTTTTTTAAGTTTCAGCCTTTATCATATTGACCATTTTATATCCTTTTTTATTTTAAGTTATTCTGGTGGTTTTTTACTAACATTAGATTTTTGTAATGCAATGATGTAGAAAATTGTGACATTTCGATATTCAAGAATTTTTACAAAAAAATAATATAATAAAAAATATATATTCTACTTTTCAAAGAGCCTTAGGCTTGTTCAAGTAGCAGACTTAAGCAATTATCTGCCTTTGTATTTCTTGTTATAGCCTTATCTCATATTGGCAAGTGTGTTTTTATAGGTCTATTCATACTTTTAATAAAACTAAAATGACAAAGTTTAAAAAAAAATCAAATTTTTCCAACTTCATAATAATATCTAAAGTTTGTAACAAATTAAGGATCCGTAAGTTGCTGGTAAATTTTAATTAGATGTAGATGTCAATAATTAAAACTGAAATAAGTAAAGAGTATTATTTAAACTATTGAAATAGGTTTTTAAATGCAACAATTTTTTTTAATGGATAAATAAACCCAATCATGTGTTTTGGGAAATATTTGTAGATGCATTCTGGTAAATTGCAGTTCAACTTTAAAAAAATGTTTTAGATTCCTAAAAGTAATTAATAATCAACCAATCTTCTATTCAGAGTGTTCCAGGACGTATAGGCTTCTGGAACTGATTTAGGACACTGAAATGAGCAAAAAGGTTTATATCGACATAAATCCTGTTTTGCTTTGTTTCCTTCTGAATGCCAGAAGCAAACCCAAATTTGTGATTTTCAACAAAAAAATTATTTCTCAGGAACAGATAAACCTTTAACCCTTAAATAACTACATAAGTGGATATACCATAAACACAGACTTGTAGTTTCTGAGATTATTTCTATTTTTATCTGTATTTTAATTCAAAACTTATAGAAACTTGTTGCTAAATAATGTTAATTATATATATTTTTTTTTTTACATTGAAATCAATCATAATTTGGAAAATTGATTAAATAAGCCCACTTAATTGCAATTAGCATAATATTTTATTTGAGATAAATTAAAATATAATAAAGAAATGTGTATTTTCATTTTACTTATTTTTTATTAAAAGAATAGTATTATAATATACAATAAACTTAAAATAATAAAAACAATATTTTTAGTTTACTCATTCCATTCAGTCATTTCTTTTATTATACATATTTCATTGATTAAAATACAGTGATTTAAATTTCATCACAAGGAAGCAGATCAGAACTTATGTTTTTATATTCAGTTTTACGTTCTAATTTTCCATTTTGTAATCATTTTGCTATCATTTCATTAGCAAATGGTCTTTTCCAGATTGTCATTGGATCAGCTAAATTCCCAATAATAGCACTCTTTTTGACCCCTGATAGGTGAAAAAGAATGTTATGTTTGGAAGTTCTTGTTTTCTTAACGTAAAATTAATTTTTGTACCACTTATAATTGTTACAAATATGAAAATCTAAACCAGTACCTGAATTTACAATTTCACATATTTCCCCAACTTATCAGATGAAAAATCATAAGTCATGTCATGTTCACTCTCCTAAAATTCATTTTCATCACAGTCCTCTTCAGACACAGATTCATTTTCTTGACGCCAGTCCTCATGCATATCATCAAAATTATTTTGATTATCATCTTAAGATGTACCAGGAAAACAATCCATTTTAAAACCAGTTTTATTATAAAGAAAAAAGTTTGAAAATGTAATATAAAGGATATACTGTAAAAAAAGAACTTTTATAAAAATATAACAACTTAGAAATAGAATCACACTAACACCAACCACTCGTCACAGAGATGAAAGACCAACAGCTTACTGTTATAGTAGACAAGCAAAAATACCTTATCCTGACAGATTCTATCTGTCGTCATTTGAAGGTACTCAAAAGCCAGCTTCATAAAATCAATCAATAGAGTGCACAAGCATCTTGAAAAACACTGCTCGTCTCACAGACGAGTGGTCAGTAAGGGTTAATTAATTTTGGCAAATCTAAGATTAGTGTTTTGTTGTACAAAATAACAAATTTTGAAAACATCACCTTCAAAAATTTTGAAAACATCTTCTCCTTCTTAAATTTCAAAATCTTAATTTTTTAATCTTCAATATCTTTGTAATTATTTGCTTGATCAAATCTTTATACAAAATTTATTAAGCATTTTATTTTGAACAAATAACACTATTTGTAAAAATCTGTTGATAAACAATTGTGTTATTGCAGACAATTAACCCGGCAGTATGCTAGCACACTGTAATGCAAGTTGATAGTTTTTATTTATTTACTATTATTATTTATTTTTATTACACTTAGTGGAGGAAATAAAAACAGGCAAAAAATTAACGATAATTTTTCGCCTGTTTTTAAAAATTATTTTAACTAACAACATAATATAATAATTATATATTAACACCATTTTTTCACCATAATAAAATTATTATTATTATAATGCTGGTGTCATTTTGTAGAAATGCTTGACAGGAATGTTTGTTTATGACTAAACTGGTTAATATTTTTTGGGAGGGGATTACCCAAGTTTACAACAATGCCATATATAGTACCTTATTCAGCAAATTTTGTTATTCTGTTAGGACACATTTACCAGTTTACTGCACACATTTTGAAACTGACTAATTTGTTTGTGCTACTCTCTACTGTCCATAGACTGAATTAATAGAAATGATTGAAACTAACTTCAACCTTCATAGTAGCAATGAATGTTGCAGATATCCTCTACTAAAATATGCAGGTAAATTGGAAAAAATGACAGATAAAATCAAAATTTTTATTGGCAGAAGACAAAAAGTGTAACTAAAAATTTAATGTAAGTTTTAGGTGTCTATTGCATTTAAAACTTTTCAAACACTTAATTGCTTGAAAAGTAATATTTAAAATAAAAAAAATAAAACCCTGTTCTAACAGTTTGAAAAATCTTAAGCATTATTCATCATGCTGTTATAAATAAAATGACCTGCTGAATATTATCTTTCAACACATTATACATTCTGCTTTGTATGGCTTTTATGAAGATCACTGCAACATGTAGATGTATGCAATTGCAATGGTTTTCTTATGAATTCAGTCTATACAATACTACATTGAGGTTATGAAGACTATTAAAACTTATTCATGGACAAGGAAAGGTAAACAACTTCTATACTGCAAAAATTTTCTTACTTTATTACTTGAAGGAATCTGGCCACTTTTTCAGTTTCATCTACCAAGTAATAAATAGAGAAGTTGTAGTAAGAAACTTTATACCTAGAAAGTAACTTTAATGTTTAATTTATAATTCTGAATTCATAATAAAGCCAACTCACTACCACTAAATTCAATATGGTGTAGTTATAGAGATATCTTATCTTCAAAACAAGAATAAAAGTTTGTGATTGAGATTAGGCAGATCATTTAAACACTTAAAGTATTCATATTTCAATCTGATCAGAAATTAATAATCAACAAATGAAAAACTTTGAAAATCTCAACTCAAGAACAGCTATCAAATAAAATTATCTAAATCCTTTTTACAACAGTCATTAATGACAAAACAACAGCAAATCTTTATTGATACCGATTGAAAATCTGACAGATTAATCCCTAGATTTAATCAGATGTAAAGTAGAGGCAAGAGATAACCTCTACATAGAGATTATCTACACATGGCAAATAGAAAATTTCCCAAATCATGTTTTAAAGTTAAAAGATAAAAGGATAAAAGAACAAAAATAATGTAACGTTAACTAAAAAAATTTATTATAACTAAAGTAATTTAATCATTTACTTACAAATTCACATACAACATAAAAACTGTGAACAGCTATTTCACAAATATATAATTGATTAATTCATAATTCAATCAACCAACCAAAGTAAGAATATATTAAAATATTGCATTAAACATTTCAAAAATCGAAGTTTTTGTCACAATATTTAGTGAAATTATTCATAATTACATTTGAAAACTGCAAGAATGGAACATTAACCTGTTTTATACAGGTAAATAAAACAAACAACAATCAATCATAATTAAATAATAAGTTATTTACTTGGCATAAATTATACAACAATTATAAATGAATCAATATCTAAGGGAAATACAACATAGATTCATAATTACAAAAAAATATAATTTTGTAATCCATATAAATCTTCTTAACATTATAAAAATATTTTTTTATTAAAAAGAATTCGGTCACAAACTGCAACATCTTTAAAAATAGTAACATGCATGTCATCCACAAGTAACAAATAATTAATACAAACAAATTTTTTTAAACATTCATTTTATAAAACTGGTTTCATTTTCTGTTTATTAGTTAGTATTTAAATATACTACATTAAAATACAATAAAAATCAATCTGATTCACACTGATACAAAAATGATAGTTGATGACATAATCAATTAGAAGTCCAGAGATAATGATAGAAATGCTGTCAATCCAATTTCACAATGAAATATGCAACTATTCATTTTTAACAGATTAATTAATCACAGACTGTTGTCTTCCAGTGTATTTAAAACTAATTATAAATGTTCATCAAACACATGCATTGAATCAGTCCATTGTAAATGAAGACTGATGATGCGTTTCAACTTTATACGAGTCTGTGAAAAACTACTTCCATTCACAATATAAATGTAATAAAATCCTTGATGACCGGGCAAAAAATAAAAACATGCATAATTCAATTTCATTTTAAGTCAGAAAATCTCTTTCAAACTCCTCTTCTAAAATTCAAGTGTCGTTCTTTATTGAAGCAAAGTTGTCAATCCCTTGCAGACGGCTAACTAAAACCTGTAAAGAAAATGCTATAACATACTGAAACAAAATCTGGGAATAAATGGAACATGTGTAGGAAGAAGGGAGATCTGGCTGAAACCCTCTAAAAAAATGTGTAGGAATTATACTGTACATGTTATTATGATTCTAATAATTATTAAAATCTAAATTTCTTTTAGTGTAATAAATTTATCAGACAAATTCTTCAAGAACTAGAAAAATAAATATAATTAGGTAGGAAAAAAACTTAATTTTATGCTGTATAAAACTATATAGTAATCTGGAAAGATTAAAAATACAGATTTAAATTAATAAATTGTAACTTCTTAAAAAAAAAGGTAATGAAAAATTGATAGACTTAAAAAAAATAAAATAAAATAAAAAAAATTAACGCCCAAAACTCAAAAAGATTAAATATTATCTGTACAATATTAAGAGTAACATTACAATATTCAAATCAGTGAAGATAAAACTACAATAAAAGAATGCGAGGCCTAAACAAACCAGCGAAAGGATTGAGGCTAGGTGAAAGGACTATCTTACCCCTGTTTTGAAGGCCTGTATTTCCTACAGCTCCTTTGTATGTTCTGTAGCTGTTCTCTGAACTTCGTGGTGAAGATATTTTTTTGTATCTTCAAGGTCAGAAATTCCAGCTGAAAAATGAACCTCATCAACTTTGTGACGTCACAAATTTATCTTCCACCAGATTCCTCCATTGCAATCGCATGATTTGAATTTCCTCACGTCCTTTTATCAACATTACTACTTTCTCCTTCTATCCCTATCTTTCCGTGCAGCTTGTTCTGCTTTCCTTATTTCAGCATACCGACGTTCATGTTCAGCCATATGTTGCCGGCGCATTTCTTCTTTAACTACAATCTAGGAAAATATTAAAAAAAATATGAAATACTATAGATTAAAAAATATATATAAAATAAAGTATATGAAATTTCATAGTTGGGATCAAAATAAATTAAGTTATTATATACTGGTCATAATGAATATAACAAATAAATATCTAGGTCATAAGTGTAATTAGATCACATTCAGAAAATTAAGACTGACTGTTCTCAAGGAGCCATTCATTCACAATGCAGTGTAAGCTGTTTTGTTATGAGAACTGAATTTTTAATTTATGAAGAGAGTCTACAGTCTTATCATGGTTGGTCCTGATTCTGGTTATTGCATGGGAGATCAAAATAGTATAACTCCTTCTACAAAAAGCAATTTTAAAAGAACTTTGTTCTGGTAAAAAAAAAAGACCTCAGTAGTCTCTTAGCAATTAAAACATTAGTTTTGAAAATCACATGTTATTCAGTTCCTAAGAAATAATTCTTTTATTGCAGTTGATATCCCTACTCTCAAATTAATAAAAGCATGAATATGAAACCATTATTATATACTTTTATGGATGGAAATGTGAAAGTGCACGTTACAGCCTGCAGTAAATTATCACAATTTCTATATCCCAAGTCCCACACAAGAGTATTGTTTTCTGATGAATGTGCAATTTAAATCAGTTCACAAGCCAGGAATGCATTTTTCTTGAATAAGTAGAGTTCTCATTTTATGCAAGAGTTGTAAAGGAATCCACTACATCATGATATGGAACAGGATGACAATAATTCTTGTTAGGACCATATTTTTTTGAAGACTATGTGAATAGCGATTCTTATTTGTGAACATCATAAAGGTGGTTAAGGCCTCAACTTCAAGAGAACGGTATCACAGAAGATGTCTAAATACAGCAAGATGGGGGGGGGGGGGTTCCAGTTCATTTCCTAAATGAACAACTGCCAGGCCACTGGATGAATTGCTCACAACCATCACCAACCCCTTGGAATAACCACCATGAACCCTGACCTTATCACACCTGACAACTCATTCTGGGGAATAATCAAGCGCTATATACCTCAACAGATACAAAACAAATAATCAATTACCTCAACAGATACAAAACAAATAATGAATTTTGTAACAGTATGAAAGATGCCTTTCAAACCATAACTTCAGAGTTGCTTGGCAAAATGCTAAGCAGGATGTGGAGGTACATAGCTCTGTGCACTCAGCATGATTGTGAATATGCAGTTCCAATGGATAAATAGTTGGTAAAAACAAATGTCTAAAATGTTCAAAATATGTAAGAAGTTCTCAATGTACATTTAAATAGAGATATGGAGATTTCTCAAACATACTGTAAAGTGCATCAATAGACATATATACTTCACCATTTGGTCAATGGTCACACCCAGACATTATTTTATAACTTAATCACAGACTGGGAGATTACTGAAACATGATAAGAAAATAATGAAGTACTCAGAAGAAAGGGTAATTAATTTATAACTGATGCACATCTAAAGAAAGTAATGTGAGAAAAAATAATTGGTCTAACTATTAATTATCCCACTCGTAGAAAGGCTGAACTACATATTTAAGTTTTACAGTAACTGTATTCTAGGAAATGAATGTATCTGTTTCATTATGACATCTATTCCATTTCAATCCATACATTTCCACCTTGGAGTTAAACTAACGCATATATTAGGTTGAATTAGCTGAACTGGGCATCAAAACTGTATCAATCACTCTCAGATCCTAATTGGGTCTTATTTTAACTAAAATGTAAGACACATCCTTTGTTATGGTGGCTTATTTGAGCCACCTTAACAAATTTAAAGCTTATTAACTCAGTCACTACAGTAGTTAAGTATTTGGGTACATTCATTCTTGTAAAACAAAGATGTAAATTTGAACCTACTTTTGCAGCAAGTTCACACAATATTTATAATAAAATATATTGATGATAACAACTGAACGGGCTTGAGCTTCATCAAGAAAGTAAAAACTTTAATAAAAATTGATGATGTGGCTCATAATCAAAACCCCTTGGCAATGATTAGATGCTAGTTCAAAGTAATTTGATACAGCCTCCACTATAATTCAAAAAACAAATAAAGTTTAAGGAAACCAACCGTCTTCTTCTTTAGTTAACAGCAGCTCTCCATTCTTCTTGCTTATCAGCCTTTCTCTTTAGCTCCCAGTAAGGATTACAGTTCAAAAGTCCATTACCTGTTTTATGAACTCCAACTGAGAGCATCCCCTACAATTTCTCCTTCTATCACCCTCTTAATTAGACCCTAATGCCTAAGAATGTGTCCTATTAGCTGAGCTCTTCTTTTTAATTGTTTCAAAAAGTTTCTCTCTGCATTAACTCTCAAATACTGACTCGTTTGATACTTTTTCCATCCAACTTATCTTCATCATCCTTCTGTAACACCATACTTTAAAAGCCGGTAGTCTCCTCTTTTTCTCTCCTCCAACTGTCCACGACTCACTCCCATACAATGCAATACTCCACACAAATGTTCTCAGTAATTGTTTTCTCAAATCAAGGCTTATATTATTTGCTGTAAAAAGGTTTTTTTTTTGTTAAAGGCATTCTTTGCCTGGCGTAATCTACTCACTATTTCTTTGTTGCTTTTTCCATCACCTGTTATTTTACTTCCTAAATATTTCAACTCTTCTCTTCCCCCCTGATATTCTCTATTAAATTACTAACTTTTCATATACTTTTTCTACTTCTTCATCTTCTTCTTTGGTTGTTGGTAAATCTGATGAGAATAATTCTCTCACTGCATTGTATGCACCCCTTTACATTATTTCCTAATTTTTTGTTTAGAATTATGCCTATTCCTTCATATCCTGGTCTGTTTCAGCGGTTCCTGTGTGTATTATTCTATACTCTCCACTCCAAAAGTCTTCATGCCATCATCTCTGCAACTCCCAAGATAGCCATTTTTAATCTTTCATTTCCAACTTAACATCATTTTCACATTCCAAGTTCCTATTCTCTTCTGATGTTTGTACTTTATCAAATCATAAGCCTCTCCACTTATGTCCGTTGCCATCCTGTCCTATGCCTTGACCACCTAGGTAGTTCCTCTGCCTTTAGGAGCAGTTTCCTACCCCAAGGGCAAGAGGTGCCCTGCACCTCTATCCGCTCTCCACACCTTGGTACTTGGTATAAGGAACTCCTTATAGCAGGAGTTACTTGGTTGCCAGATCCTTGTTGGTAACAATAGGGTGCACCATGCGACAAGCCTAAGTTGCAACACTAGAAGGTAAGATTGACAATTATGTGGGAGAGGCTATTTGAGACACCTAGTACCTCTTCTTTAAACCAGGATAGGAAATAGATCAGATAATTTTAAAATGAAAAAACATTTCTCTAACTAAAATATCCAATGGACAAGACTAATAAATACAATTCTTTATTACTCCAGCCACACTACAAACAGGCAATGTTTGTCAGAAATTAAATGCCCATCACTGAAAAATTAATCTGATATGCATTTTTTACTTGATGGATGGTCCATAGTCCAAAAACAATAAGTTTTTATCAGAATTTATTTTTTAATTTTATGCTGGACACTGGGCTAACCATTTTTTTTTTTTTTTTTTGCTGCTAAATACCAAAACATTTTTCAGTCATTACCATTTTTACTTATACTTCTTAAAATGAATTAACTATTTAAAAGACTTCAGAAAAAATAATCACTGTTAAATTAGAATCCAAACGACTTACTTAAATTTCTTTTAATATTACTTTTCCACACGTTTAAAAAACAAATTATGATGCCCACAGTGTAATCTAGGAAGTGACTACAGTCTACATTATTATTAAACACATGATAACTGTGATCAAAAACAATTTAAAAAAATGATCTCTCATGAAAACTTAAAATGGGTTCTACTTTTAAAAGTAATGAAATAATATCACCAATATTAATTACAGAAAATGCTCTTATAGCTTAAAACCTCATACAGATTACTATGCAAGACTGTAATAATTCACTTTATATGAAACAAGCAGTACTAATCTTATAATTCTTTCAGTTAGGTAGGTAAGGATGACCTAATATATTAAACAGAACTATTAATATATTGAGCAAGCATTAGAAAAAATTAATTATTAGTAGGAAATTGGATTAACACATACTTGTTCTGCAGTAAGTGGGAGCCAATATATACAAGGAGATGTCTTTGTTTTTCTAAATAAATCATCTAAAAGTTTTGCAGGTGCATCCTCGTCTTTCCTTCTTGGTTTCCGAGCTGAAAACAAATGAATTTTTATAATAAAAAAAAAAAACAAACAAAATCAGTAAAAATTGAGTCACAGGGTAAAAAAGTCTATCTTTATTTTCAAAAGGAGGCTAACAGGTAAACTGCATCTAACGGATAGAATATCTATCAGCAAATTTAAAAAAATATGAAACTTACTAAATGAACATTATATATTGTGGCTACTTATAAGATTTTCACCATTTCTTACAGAATAACAACCAATGAACACTTGAAATTAACTGTAACACAGTAATCATTCACACATGGGCATGGTAGAAAAACTGCTCTATAAATCTTAAGAATACTTCATCAACAACAAATAAGATCTTCACACCAAGAACTGGATACATTAAATAACAATAGCTTAAAGAACTACAGAAATTAGGTGTAGTTTGATAATATAAGTACAATCAGAGGAAAAAATTAGTGATTGGAATTCTATTAAAAAAAGAAGGAAAGAAAACTAGAAACTACAAGAACAGTTCATCACAGTGAACAGTCATAGAATTTATAAAAGCATATCTGGTGCATTTAAAACATTTTGGCTACTCCATAAATTTTTTGAAACTATATATGCCACATACTACAATATACTGAGTAAATGGACGATAGTAAAATACTTTACAGAAGACTTAAAATTGCTGACAGAAGGGAAGACAAAAAGTGATAGGATGTGAAAAGGATACATAAAATATTATTTATATAGAAATAAAGTTCATTTTATTATTATTACTATTATTATGCAAGAAAGTGTAAAAAATGTTAAAAAAATTGTTATGGAAACAATGGAAGATTCAAGAGGACATTCGATAAAAAGATGGAAAGGGACTTAAGGATATAGCGTGGAGACCTGAAGTGTATCCAAACCTGGCAGCAATTGGAAGGGGTTCAGGATAAGATGTTTGAATGTTTGACTACATACTCAGTATCTGGTTGTAATGAGATATTTAGAGAGCTATTTATTTTAACTGTAATAGATTAGCAACACAACATTTTTGAATAAGAGGAAAAAACTGAGGCGTCATGTCAATTTTAATCCCAATTTTAGGCCATATTTTATTCCTTTGCTTTTACACAGAAGCACTGTAATTGAAAAAAATGTATACCATTGTCTATTCAATGCTGATTAATAAATTTGTTTTAAAAAGTCAGATAAGAAAGGGAGAATACAAAGATCAATGCATAATAAGTTGTATTGTGCAAACAGGAAATGGTTAACAACGTACAAAATTTACATGGTGACAATGTACTCAGCATTAATTTCTTTTCTTCCTTCAAGACAAAATATGATCAATCATATGAAGAGTTAAAGACTGCCATTAACAGTGGTTGTAGATATACCTCTTTTATATTAACAATAATACATTATTATTATATAATTAAAATAAAATTTTGTACAAAAATAAGGACCAGAAAGAAAAATTTCTTATTATAAAAGACTAATAGTAGTAATCTGTTAAACTAAGTATGATTTAAAAAGTATAAAGTACCAACCAAAAGTATAAAAGTATCAACTTGTACAAGTAATGGATTAATTTTGATTTATATAAAATGTTCTTATTCATAAAAGGTTTGGAGAAATTTCTGTTTCCAGTGACCATAGTATAGTGGAGGTCCCTTGATTAACACAGTTTTGGTAAACATTGTAAAGAGTAATGATAGGAAATACATCAAACATATATGAAGGTTGAAAATAGTATTAGTTTTTTTGTTAAATAGCAAACGTTTTTCTAATACCAAATTTAAAAATTTTGTTTCATTTTAGCAAAATTAGAAAAGAAAATTCAGTATGTCTGATTAGTAGAAAAAAGCTATTATGATAGTATTTTATTTTTGCTCTTTCTTAATGTAATGGAAAATACAATTAAAAAAAAGTGTAAACCACTAAAAGGAGGAACAGTAGGATTCAGAGGAGAAAACCCATAGTTGATTTGATCTTTCTCATGTGAAAGGTGATTGAGAAGAATTAATTCTATGGTAAAGACCAGATAATAATCTATATAGAAAAAATAAAACTTGATAAACTACTAGACACTAGTACATACAGTCTAAACAACCATTAATAAAACTTTAACAAACAGAAACTATTATTAATAATAAGATGAAGTTAATTCTTACCAGGTGGTTCATGCATATCTGGTGTTCTACTACGATGACTTCTTTCCTTTTTAGATCTTCGATCCCTGTCACGATCTATTTCTCTATCTCGTTCCCTTTCACGATCCCTAATATCTTCATAACCTGGTCGAGATGGTCGTACATCCAATTCTTCATCTGGGTGAGCTGGTTTTCCAACATCCCACTCTCTAACAACCTAATAAAAAACAACACATCAGAAAGGTTACTTCTAATTTAATAAATAAATAAAAATAATCTCATTACAGAAAAATAAATATATTTGATAAATATTATAGAGAGGGTAATTATTGTAAAGAGTAAATGGGAAATTATGTTTGTTAATTTTATAAACTTACATACATTTGTTCATAATATATTTCTTCTGGATAAAAATCATTCTGAATAAAATCTATGAAAATTGTTTCATGCAATTACAATTATTTAAAGCATTATATACCATTGTTATGAATTGTGATTTTATGTAAACTTTAAGTTGTAAACTTTGTTTAAATTTCCTTTCATTAATTTTAAAAATTTATTAGTTATGTAGAAGTATTGTAACTAACCAATAAAATTTCAATATAATAATTTTTATTCATTTTGTTATTTAATAGACTACACACATTTGTTTGTGTTGAAACTAAAACAGAAGTCATATTAAAAATTTAAGTTTGACACAAATTTGTATTTATGTTTTTAATTCTGGTTCTTACATTAATATTTCTTAAGAAAAAAATTTTTTTATTAAATTGTTATACCTAAATTATATATAAAGGAAGTCTATAAAAACCATTTCAAGAATTCATGGGATGGTACCCCACATCGAAACAAAGAAAAAACTTTATTATCAATATTTCTCTGGAAGCAATCTACTATCTGCCATTTTATATTTTAATATGATTAATTAATTCTCAGAAATGATTAATCATATCAAACTGAAATTTCATATAAGCTGCTAGGGTACTGGAGGTTTATTCATATAAAAATAATGAACCTGATCTCAATTAATTTCAAAATGGCAGTCATCTAAATATTTAATTAATATCTTTGCAATAGCTGGTTTTTGACAAAGAAAATTACAGCATATTTATACAAATCCATTCATAAAAAAAAAAGTTTTAGCAAAAATTCTTTTATCTTTGAAAGAGTCTGGTAGTCAATGAAAAACACCTAGATGCCATTTGAATGTGTTTTGAATGAGGGCTGCCATTTTGAACAGCTAATGTAGTAATCTTTGATTAATATTTTTTTATCTGATATGATAATTTTTGAAATTAATAAATTTTAATTGAAAAAACCCGTTTCATAACCAATGCATAACAAACCAACGCATAACCCATTTCATAACCAACTCATTAAATTAAAAATGTGAAATGAAAATTATTTATCTATTATTTTCACAGAGAATTATAAACAATAAAACAATTATAAATATTATTTTTAGTAATAATAATAAAGAGAAAATTCAATAAATAATTCCTGCAATATAACATAAAATGTGTTAACTTGTATGAAAATTTATATACCCTCTGTAGACAAATCCATCTTAAGGGTTACCATTACAATAACATTTTATAAAGTGAAACAGAGATTCTGAAATGCAACGCTAGCAATTTAAAATAACAATAACATCTGCAAATATCATAGTCCTAAAATAGTATTTTTTTAACAATATCTTCAGTAATTAGATTAGAATAACTTTTCAATTTCATTGATTTCTAGTAACCGTACAAATAACAGAGCATTGTATTCGCTTAAAGTTTCTTGATTCCTTTAAATTATTAGGTAACTAATTGTACACATGAAGAGCCACAAATGAATAAAAATGTCTATACAGTTTCAATTTTAGCATAACAAACAGAAATTAATCATCCCTATGAAATATGTGTGCGTTACTCTAAACATACTACCCTTTTATAAAAAATTTTAGAACTCTTAAAAACATATATCTTAAGGGCAATATGTTGAGGTTTTTAAAAGTGGAAAAGATTTGCTAAATCTATTTTTTACAAGACTGCCGAAACAGAGGTGTACGTATGCATGCATGTTTGTTTCAATGTAGCAGCTCAATGGCTGAACTGATTTAGATGTATATATAAATGTATAGATGTATATATATGATTTTTTTCTTTTAGTTTGATTTACTGTCGTTTTTTTAGATCATTTTATTTATTTATTTTTTTAATTTTTATAATTGTATTTGACATCATTCTAATTTTATGTTTTTGTGCTAGCAATAATGGATTTATATTATAGAATAATATATACTTCCCCAACAAGTTTTACTATATACTAATTTTGATTCTATCAAGAAGTGATGAAACATCTTCAGTAACTTTGTTATAAAAAAATTCTTTAAGAAATAAAATTGATATATATTTAAATGGATTCCTTTGTTTATTTTATTTATACTTTTCCTTCCAAGACAAATTCAAATCTAAAATTAACTCCCACATACTTAAGCCGTATTTACTTGTATTATAGTTTGGCAAGTAAATTTATGTTTGCATTACAGTTTGTATTTTATGCCATGTAACATTTCTGGCAGACATTTTAATTGAAAAATTATATAATTTATCTTCATTACATTTAAATTTAAGCCAATTTTAACCACCAACTAATTCTCATAAGATCTTCTTCAATATTTTTTCTTATTTCACGTACACTTTTTAGCTTCATAATCTAATACTATGTCATCTGCAAATAATGTCACTCTACCATTAAATTTTCATTGACCTCTTATTCCAGCTTTACATAGTTTGTCAAGCAACATAGGATTAACAACACTGAATGCTTTTTTCAAATCCAAGAACAAACCTGCTACTTGCTGAGCTTTTTTTAACTTCCATTAAATTGCAAACAAAATTCAAAGGGCATCTTCAGTCTTTTTCTTTTGTAAAAAACCATATTGATTTTTACTGAAAAATTTTGTTTCTTCAAAGAAATCTATTAAGCTAATTTTTATAACTTTTTGAGACCACAAGTATGTAATTACTAGGTCAGTAATTATTAATATTTTGTCTATCACTTTTCGTAAATAGTACAAAGAGATTAGATTACAAAGTACAAAACAGATTATTGAAGGGAAATTTTTACCTTTGCTCATACTCAAACAAATGAATCAGAACATTAATAAAAATATCACTAATTTCTTTTACTATATTAATCCCTATTCCATCCATTCCCATTGACTTTTATTTTCATGCTTTTAATAACACTAATTATTTCTTCATTACTTGTAGGTTTCATATAAAATTACTTGTTTGGTTCTTCAGAGAAAAAATACTTTTTAAATACGAGGGTATATCAAATAGTAAAGAGAAATTTTGAATTTCCTCCCAATCACATGTATGGCAGCAATGATTGTTCTGCTATAACTCATAACCTCTACAGCTAGCTGGTCATTGAAAGTATTGTTTCATTGTTAGCGATTTGTGGTTGTATGTTTAAAATGAGCGCTCCTTTGTCTGATTGCACCAAGGAAGAAATGGGAGCATGATAAATTTCCTCAGTTCAGAAGGGGTGAAAACAGCATAGATTATTCATCAAATACAGCAGCAATATGGAGAGAGTTGTTACAGTGGAAGCAAGATCTACGAATGGATTGATTGCTTTAAAAATAGTAGGATTTCTCTCAGAAGTTTCTAAAATGTTACGAAGATGAAGGAGACTCATTTCTTAAGCAAATAATAAGCGCTGATGAGACATGGGTCCATCACTTTGAACCTGAGAGCAACAAAGTTTAGTATGGAAACATCCTTTACCTCCCACAGAAAAAAGTTCAAAACTCAGAAGTCTGCAGGAAAGATGATGATGACAATATTCTGGGATATGGTTCACTTTTGGTTTACTTCACAGCTTAAGGTCAATCAGTAAACAGTGACAACTACTGTGAGCTACTGCATTTACTTTAGCAAAAAATCAAATTCAAAAGACGTGGTAAACTTTCTCTTTGCTTCAGGATAACGTTCAACCTAATATGACCAAAAAAAACAGTCCTTTGCCTTCAAGATCTTGGTATTGAGCTGCTGGACCGCCCTCTATACAGTCCGGACCTGCTCCAATCGATTTAAATCTTTTTGGCCCATTAAAAGAAGAGTTGTGAGGGAATCATTATCGATCTAATGAAGAGGCCATAGAAGTGGTGAAAAATTTTCCGCACACCAGACTGAAAACTTTTCCCTCGCATTAATAGTATTTATTGTTATAAGGAATAAAAAAGTGGTTTTATAATCTAGAGTGACTCGCTTCAAGAACCTTTTTCATAATTTTTTTATTTATGAAGGAATTTGAATAAATAGGGCATCATTTTCTTTGTCATAAAATGCTTAACATTTTTTGTAATAACATTTAAATAAACCACTGGTTGCAAAGAGATTTATAAATAAACAGTTATATGACCGCTACTTTGAAATAGATTGAGTTCAGGTTCATTGTTTTTACACAAGTAAACCTCTATGTACCCTAGCAATACATGAAACATCAACTCAATATGATTTAAACCATTCCTGAGAAATAGATTTTTATGTTAAAAATACAAAATGGCAGATAGCCGAAAAACAAAGCATTTCCAGACAAAGTTTTTCTTTATTTCAATGTGGGGGACCATCCCATGAATTCTTTTAATGGTTTTTACAAACTCTTGCATAAGAGTGTTACAGTATATTATCAGTTTTTACATTTTTTAATGGTACAAAAACTTGATGTATTGATAACATTGAAATATTATCAATCTCAGTACGTACAATATGGGGCTCTGGTGTCATGCAACTAAAGTAAAAAAGCAAAAACTTTTTTTCTGAGTTTGATATATGAAAAAAAAAAACAGTTATGAGAAAATATAAATAATATACTGTTAACAATGAAGAGGAAAAAAATTACTGATCAATTAACTACTTTAAGAATCAAAAATGTGATTTTTTATTTATTGTTCATTTCTATAAAAAAAATTTAAGACAAATCACTTGTCAATTTTATACAATTATTTATAAAATGTTCCAAACAATCATGAGAAATTTTAAAAGCATATGTCCTGGTAAAGTAATTTGTTGTTAAAATGCACCCAAACAATGATAAAAATAATTCACCAGGTATCTGATGAATCCCTAACTGAAAAGATCATTAAATGTGAAAAGAATGATATAGTTTTAAGTACCAGTATTAATTATCTTTAAAAGCAGAACCTCTTTCAACCACAAAAACATTATTTGAACTAGCAATACATTTATCCACCTAATACAAACAATGATATAACTGTAGTACAAAAGTTGTACCATTGTAATTTTCTAACCCATGTTAGTTTTGTAAAATTAAAACACATATAAAGATATTAACTGATTACCCTTCTCTGAGATCTATCATTAATTCGAGCCTGATCAGCAAGCCATCCTTCAACAGAATGATCAACCTTTAGAGGTTCAGCTTTACGAGGTATAGGTTCTGTTTCTTCACTCAATGCTTGTGCCACAGCCATGTCATCGTAAGAAGCAAATTCAACACACAATGTACGAGGATTGCTAACTGGCCAACGAACACCATGCAGAGCATGTCTAGTTTCAATAGCAGCCTCTTCATCAGTATACTAAAAAAAAAAGAAATTAAAACTTACAGTAAAACATTTTTAGGGTAAAAGAAAAACTATAAAGCAAAATGCCAGCTACCCATCCGCAACCTGTAATGTAAATTAAACTGCAAATTTAAGTCTTTACTTCAGTAAAATATGACAATTTTACTAAAGTAAAATCAAAGATGAATGATAATGTAAGAACTTTACAACAAAAAAAGTGTTCTGAATTTCATCAGAAAAACCCTACAGTTCAATCCTTTTATTCCCAGCTATATTACAAAGTATGCTTTAAGAATTCCAATGGTAAATTTTCATAATCTATAGGGGGTTGTATTGGGCAAAGATGGTTCTTTTTTACTAATTCAATCAGTGACATTTTCTAAAAATGTTAATTTTGTTTCCAATTTTTGTAATTTTTTATTTTGAAAAAAACAACTAAATGTTTGTAATTTTCATTATTTTTTCTGAAAAATATATACTTTTAATTACAGCTTAAAAAGCAGATTAATTTACTAAAAATATAAAATGAAATAAAACAATCCATTTTTTTTTACATGAAATAAAACAAAGGCTGTGATTACTGTTACAAATAATGATGCTTTCTGCTTTTTTTTTTATGGGCTATTTTATTGAAACATATAAACATATAACATTAATTAGATAAACATTATGATATATTATTGGATATATATGACTTTAGCATGTTAACTTTTCCGTCGAGATAAAAGATATAAAAAAATTTGAAATTGTCAGCAATGTTTCTTTCTATAAATGTGTATACGCTGACAGATGATGATAATGATGAAGTTAGACCTTTAAAGGTCTGTGAAATTGAAAAACCAAACCAATTTGATTTATTATATTTAAAGAATAATGATACTTCACACTATTGCTTTATAAAAAGTTTTTCACGACTAGTTAGGCCTCAATTGAGGAAAAACAATCATGCAATAGACGCTGTTTTACATTCTATTAGAAAAATAGAAATAGCAATGACAGAATCAAAGCTCATTTAAAACGTTGTATTTACAATGAACACACACATAAAAATGTCAAAACCGGGTGTGAAAATGTATTAAAATTTAAAAAGTACAAAAATCAATTTCTAATGCCTGTTGTAGAACAAGTTGATTCTGAATGCATATTGAATCCGACACTATTATCCAACATACACAAAACCGTGTAGTTATAAAACAAACATACACAAATTGATTTATTGTCTATATTTTGTTTATCATGAATCGGCTTTTGATAAAATAAAACAGGTTTTTCCACAGAAACCTAATTTATAGAGGTGAAAAAGCCACTGAAAATCGGATTTTGCAAATCAAGCAATAGGAAAATTGATACTTATTTACATGAAAATTCTTTCAAACAATAAACAATGAAAATTCAACAACACGATGCGAAATGTGTCTTACACCATTCAGTGAAGAATGTAAAAAAGTTAGATATGTCATTTTACTGGTCATTATCGAGCCACATTAAGTGGTACATGCTATTTTCATAGACAAGTACAAAATACCATATAAATATTTATTCACAATTTGGCCAGTTACAATTCACATTTCATTGTAAGACAACTGGATTATGATGGGGAAAAATATAAACATTATACCCTAAAACTACGGAAAAATATACAATGTTTATGAAACAGATATCGGATTTTTGAGGGTAAAATCTGTAGACACTTTTCAAGTTATGGCTTTGAGATTGGAAAAATTAGTATCAAATTAACCAAAAGAATCGTTCTCATGTCAAACAGCATTTCAGCATAGACGATCTAGCGTTGGTCACAAAAAAAGGAGTATATCCTTACACATATACCGATTCGTGGTCAAAATTGAACGAAACGTACTTACCAACAAAAGAAAAATTTTACAGTTCGTTAACCAATTTGTATATTACTGATGATGAATATAACCAACTACATGAAAATAGTCTGGGAACATTTTAAATATAAAAATTACGCGAATGTAGCAAACATATATATTTAAAATGGGATGTGCAGTTGTTGGCTGATGTTTTTGAGAATTTTAGGTTGTTATGCCTATGAGAATATCATCTTGATGTGGCGCATTATATATCGGTACCAGGTTTTGCTTTTGATGCCATGTTGTATAAAACTACCATCGAATTCTAACTGTTCACTGACGCCGACATGTATATGTTTATTGATTCCCATATGAGGTGGCATTTCAACGTTTATTAAAAAATTCTGTGTAACAAACAACAAATATCTTGAAAACTATACCCCCAGCGCCCCCAGTAAATATATAATTTATGTGGACGCCGGTAAGTCAGCCTTACCGTAAAAAAAAAACTTTAAATGGATCAATAAACAGCATTTTAATTGAATTTTAGGTTCTATAATCACGCTGATGATACAGATACAAGCTATATATTTGAAGTTATGTAATGTATCGACAAGCTTGCACAAATATCATAACAATTTGCCATTTTTATTAGTTAATAAAGTGCCGCCTGTTTCAAAGTGTAAAAAATTATTGACTACATTAGACGATAAAACAAATTACGTTTATTACTTAGTAGTTTTAAAACAATCTATGGCGAACGGATTGATTGTAGGGCCAAATTTAGTTAGTCCATGCCCCGGCAGAGTGAAAAAAAAAAAAAAAAATCGAGGGGTGCAAAATTGCTAAAACAAAATGAGAAAAAAATCACAACAAAGTTTCTGAATCAGAAAATTTTCTAGAAAAATTCTAAAAAACAATAAAACTATCGAACTTTATGTACTAATGACCACAAAATTTCAAGGTACTACTCCAGTAATCTATATATATAAAAGGCAACATTTGTGTGTGCATGTGTGTGGGTGTGTGTGTGTGTGCATAGTATAGCGCAGAGACAATTGCACCTACAAGTATGATGTTTGGGACCAAGGTAGCCCAGGATTGAAACCGAAACACCTTGAAGTGATTTTTCTGATTTTCAAAGTACATTTTTTCTTATTCATTGTTTTATCAATTTTTTCACCTTTCCCAGTGAAGTTCTGTACTAAAATTACTGAAACTCAGGAAGTTGAATAGGTATAGTAAAATATTTTATAACACCTGAAACATTATTTAATACCTTCCACAATGGGACAAATTTCAAATCTGTATCATAATTAGAAGTGTGTCGGTAATTAATTAAAATAAGGTCACTTTTTTTGAATGAAATGCTATTTTCCTTAGTCTTTTTGTAAATCACAGTAAAACTTTACTACCTGTCACACAAAAAAAAAATTTTTTTCAGAAAATACCTTCAAGAACTGGATTTCAAGTAAAAGAAAACTTATTCAAATTCGACGAGAAATTCGTTTAAAAAAAAATTTCCTGAAGCCTTAAGTTATCAGCGTTAAGCATATTCCGAATGCTCCTAGGAAAACATCTTTCCCCCTTTTTTAGGAATAATTTATGGAATGAGATGGCCAGGAGGCTCTGTTTAAATTTGACTTTACATTTATTTATTTAATTTTACTTATTATTCACTTGTTTATTTTTCTTTTGTTTACTCTGTGACATATATTCTATCCCAGGAGATACCTTTGAAAAGTATTTTCTCTGCGATGAACACCTGTAATAATTGCCAAGGAAATTAATCCCGTTCATTTGCATTGGAGTTCTATGAAAAATTATTCATAAAGATTGCAATTATTTTCTTTCTAATTGTGCTGTTAATATTATTCAATATTTAATTTTTTTTTCATTAGTAAATTTTGTTACTTTTTTACTTTGATTCTGGTATTTTGTGTTTGTTAGCTCGAAAACGGGATTGATGTGTCTGGTAAGTCTTTATATTGAAATTTTGTTTCATATAGATTTATATCTAACAAACATATTTTTTTTAGTGTTTTTTTCCAAAGGTAAAATGTTTGCATTATATACAGGGAGAGGGATAGAAAAGTAAATATGAAAGACTGTTAATTAAAAATAGATTTTCTTTAAAATTGTATCTCAGTGATGGTTTAATTCCATTATTCTTTACTTAGAGAATGTCGGATGGTAAAAAGAAATTATGTGGTAGCTAGTTCAGAAAACGAAGATTAAAGACAGAAGCATCCTTATAAAAAATCATGCTGTGGCTTTGGGAAAGTTTTTCAAAGACAAAGTACAAGTGAAAAAATCAAGATAATTTGGACAGTGTTTAAGTTGAGGTTGTTGAGGAAGTTGTGTTTCTAACAGAACAGTCTTCATCATCAATCTCTGTGTGGTCTTTTAGCACACAGAGGAAGGAAGTGAAATACATAGAAAATGCATCGCACTTGCAGATGGAGACAGATGAAGATCGTCCTGTCGTTTTGGTTTTGAGTTCTGATCCAGAAATATGGCCTGAATGTATTTCTCATACCGAAAGGATTTATCTTTCGTAAGCAGGTCCAGTGACTCCAATGTATAACTTTGATTTCCCTACTATTACCAACTACATATTGTAGCTGGTATTGGCTGCCCTCCCTGGCCGTCTTGTCAAGCTGCGTTCAGCTGTCAGGTGGGGGGCTGGATCTTTGAAAAAGATCCGAACAAGTAACCAGACTGTTTTTGTTCCAATTCTGCTTGTATGGCGGGAAAAAATCTCCTGCCACAATATATATATAATACATCAATGTTATTAAGGTCGCCACTCTATATAAATATATGATTGACTGCGTGTAATTATTAATATCTTATAGACTAATGCAGATGAAACAATTACGTTTAATATTTGACCATCATTTTAAACAATTATGTATTACAAGGGTTCCATTTTATAATATGAAGTCTTTGAATATTATTAAAACAACTGACAATAAAAAGTTAGTTAAAAAGGTAAAATTTGACGATGACAAAATTACGCCTACATTTGACAAATATCCATATAGACATGGTCAACCAGGTGATACCTCTTCAAGGGTAAACAACATACAACAAGCTGGCAAAAGTACAGTCAATCCTGACGACTTACAAGAAATATCCTGGAACAAGATACACAGCTGCTCACTTGCAACGACGTACTGTCCACAAGTGATACATCAGATGAAGATACTCAACCTGTCTCCAGCAGCCAACCACTAGACAACTAATGTAGCCAACCAACGACAACAGAGGTGGCGAAGATTTAATCGTTGAAGACAACATACAAAACTATGAAGAAGTGTACTGCAAAATCGACATTGCAACAGCCAGTCAAATGACAAAAGAAGAGCATCACTCAAAAAAATACCAATATAACAATGATAAGTATGATACAGTTTATGGCACACATGCCAATAATAAACCAACTCCACAAAATAAAGTGCCACTTTATGGTATGAATGAAAAGTCTCAGGGCTGAGGCCAGTCAACTGCGGTTCAAGACATTGAAAGGTGTGGTCTCACTGCGACGATGTTTTTTAATAACATTCTTGGTAGGGTGTCATTAAAAGACTTACCCAATATGTTTCCCGACCAGCTATAATATGGAGCTGGTATTAGTAGGGAAATCAAAGTTGTATATTGATCTTGTAGGTTAACCTCAAACAACTATACAAGGTATCTCGGCAACAGAGAGAAAATTCACAGAAATTGGTGTATTCTGTAGCCAAAGACTCAGTTTTTTGCTTCTACTGCAGAGTTTTTGCAACAACTTCTCCTTTAACAAAAGATGGCTATAGAGATTGGCAGCATGTAGTACAAACCCTCAAAAATCATGAAACTACAAAAAAACATTTTGAAGCCCAAAGGTACTGGCTTGCATTGAGTGTTCATTTAAAAACTTTGCAAACAATACAGGCTACTTATCAACGATTTTGGAATGCAGAAACCCAGCACTGGAATGCCATTTTTCAACGCGCAGTTTCGATTGTCAAACTTTTAAGAGAAAGCTGCTTGGCATTTAGAGTTACCCAAGAAAATTTGTATGAACATGATAACGGAATTTTTTATAGCTAATCCAACTATTAACTGAATTTGATCCTGTCATGGAGGAGCATGTAAGGAGGGCTTTGAACAAACAACATAAAATAACCAACTACATACTTGAGTAAAACCATTCAAAATGAGGTCATTCACCTAATTGCACACAATGTCAAGTCACACATTAGATGAAGTGAGAAAATCAAAATGTTACTCAGTTATATTAGATTGCACACCTGACTGGAGTAAAACTGAACAAATGACCCTCATATTATAAGGTACGTGTTGATTGAACAAGAAAACAACAACATTCATGAATTTTTTGGGCTTTCTTCCGATTGAAAGATCAACAATAACTTTTCAATGTCTTACTTCGTGAGCTGCAAAACCTGGGGTTGCCTTAGGCAAACATGAGAGTCCAAGGATACAATAATGAAGCAAATATGAAAGAGAACATGCGGGAAGTGCAAGCAAAGATTAGAAACATCAATCCTCATACTTTTTTTACAACATGTGGTAGCTACTCCCTAACATGGTGGTAAGTGATAAGTCGAAATCATCATTAGAAGGAGCCCAACTTTTTTAATACTGTCCAAAAAATTTTGCTTATTTTTTTCTTCATCGACTTTCAGATGTACCATATTTTTGAACTAACCTTAAAACCTCTCAACGTCACCAGGTGGTGAAGTCGAATTGATCCTATAAAGCTGCTGAGGTGTCAAATATATGATGCATTCCTTAGTATTTACAAGAACAAAGATATAGATAGTTCAATAAGAGATGAAGCATCAGGGCTACTTAACAACACAAATACAACAATTCAAATTCCTCTGTTCTGCCGTGAAATGTATGAGGTATTAAATCGTGTCAGTCCCATTAGTAAAATCATGCTGGGGAAAAATTATGATTATCATAATTAAAATTATGATAATAAAACTTCTGGAAAGTTTGAATCCTTTTTTAGGAGTTTGACAGTGGATAAAATTTTGAATCAATACCCACTAGATGTTGAGTTTGTCGATGAAAAAGACAATTTGATTATGAAAATCAGGATGAGCCCAAAATTGATGTTCAGGAAAAATACAAAATTGAATTCTTTTACCACCTGGTTGACTCTGTAATCAATTCTTTGGGGAAACATTTTCTCAACTGTAACATCATAACAGTTACTTCTGTTTTTTATATCATATATATGAACTAAAAGATCTTAGTTCTTCTGTCATTTTGGCCATTTGGAAAGATTTGGAAATCACTGTAACAGATGGAGGATCATCGGATACAAACAGCCTGGAACTTTGTGATGAAAAAGATTTGCCACCTTTGGAAGTTTTAAAATTGATAACAAAACGAATTTTGCTCGAAACTTGAACACTGCTCTATGAATTTTACCAACTCTTCCAGTAAGTGTTGCATTCATGGAACATAGCTTTTCCAAAATAAAAATAATCAAGAACTATTTGCGAACAACAACAACATATCAAATAAGATTATCAGACCTCACAATATTAGGAATTTAGTATGAACTCAGTAACAATTTATATGTTTCTGTTTTAATTAGAAAATACAAAATTTTAATTATACTACTGTTAACTGGTTTTTTAAATGAAAAATTTATTATAAATATTTGTGTCAATTACTGAGTTACACTGTTGTTGTTTTGGACGTTCGCTAAAAATGTAAAAAAGACTATATACCTTTTTTTTTAAAATGCTTACATTGTAGTTTCATAAGGGTGCAATTTTTTACTTTTGCACGGAGCAGTTCAAAGGTAAATTCAACCCTGGATAGATTTTTCAAACAGAAATTACAGAATGTAATGGGTTATGGATCTCAGACTACTCAAACAGAATCTAACACACGTATCGGATCAATCGATAAATATCCATCCTGTAAATGTAATAAGTATAAAATGCAATATTATTACAGGTAGTTTCAAAGATGGTAATCGAGACAATATTTTGTATATGTTTCCATTAACCAGCAATTCCGGTGATATGATTGACGAAATCCATTGAATATATTTTTATTGGTAGATGTGGAAGAAATTAGCAATTTAGAGATATAACTGACCAATCAAAACAATTTATTAAATTTGCAGGGGAACAAGTCAGCATGTTGGTAATTCAACCTATGTAAAAATAAAATATTGCAATTGAATTTTTATTCATCATAGATAGATACAATTGCCTCTGGTATTCAAGTGATGATGATAATATTTTTGTTAAAAGATGTTACAGACTGAGTGAAGAAAGCATTAAAATCTTAAAATCTCTAAGGACTTGAAATTGTAAAAAGAAAATAAAAATCTATCTGTGGCTAAAAGCAATACATTATTAAAATTGAAAATTAATCTTTTCTCATATAGATTCTATAATGAATCTTTTAAGTGTTGAAAAATATAAACATTGAGATGTTAACGCATAAATACCATGAACCAGATGTAAGTAAATTCAAACCGGGTGTGACAATTATAATCGCTGTAAATCAACCGGGTGTATATGCTACACTGGATGCATCGTCGGGAACAGACTGTTCCCAGCGACAGTTTTTTATATATTCGTTATAAAATTGTAGGCAAAAACAGGATAAAATTAACACCGGATTTAGTAAATTTTGCAGGTGCATTTCTATTCTATTAAATTACATATCTTATAAACGAGCAAGAAGTAGCCAGCAATAAAATTGTAAGCATAACAACGATTATGAAAAATGCAATTTCAATGACTTTGTCTTCCATTTCATTAGTTAAAGGTGCCATCTGGGTAAAAGATAATAATAAAATTTATATAGATGATGGATGGTATTTTTAGTTTGTGTTTATATCTTTATCAATGTTGATGGGTTTTGCTGAAGATTCTAAAAAATATAATCATAAACAATAGACAAAAATTAGTATTGAAAGGTAGTAATAACGACATAAATGCGATACAGTTTCAGATCATAAATCTAAATTAGAAATAACAAACGTCATATGGAGTGTACTGTATTTAAGAGCGGCACCTGAATATGAATTGGAATTGGTTAAATTGAGAGAAAAAATAAATAGGTGCGTATGGAATTTAGAAATTGGAAACTTCATGAATATCCATCAGTTCCTCAAATTTTATAAAATGGAATGCAAAGGCATCACTGCAGTTAGACAAACCACGTTATGTTATTGTAGGCTTTCAAACCAATAGGAAAGATAACATGTTGAAGATATCAAAATTTGATTCTTGTAACATGAAAAATATTAAAGTGATGATAAATTCAACCCTGTATCCATATGAAGATTTACAGGGAAGACAGATAGACATTGATGTATAAAATGTTAAAAGATTTTCAAAAATCATATTATAAAACTGCCGAGTTGCCATACACACTTTCAGATTATAAAAACAATTATTGATTATATGTGATTAATTGTTCTCGACAAGATGAATCTATAAAAATAGGCGTTATTGATTTGAAAATTAAAACTGAAACCGAAGAGAATTTCAAACCCAACACAACAGCATTTTGCTTATTAATATATGACAGTACAGTTGTTTATTTGCTATTAGTTGGTAAGGTGATAAAACAAGAATAGATTTTTTTGCTAGTGGATGATAGGTCAAATGTAGTAATATTATCTTAAAATTAATTCATATTTAAAAAAAATAAAATCACATAAGTAAACCAATGCAATTATTATTCATTTAATTTAGATTTATCAGTTTATATTACACATATGAAACTTGTTTAAAAATTTGTTTAGAATAAATGACTGACAACTGACATTTTTGGCAATTGGACTGGACCGGACACCAAAGAGAATACATACCTGAAATTGATGCTTGGAAAAGATTGTAGGGAATTCCAAGAATCAGACCACAGTAAAAGATTGGGGATCACCATCAAATTTAGATAAATTAAATAGAAAATGATGCTTGAAAAGATCACAATTTTCCCTATAAAATACTAGTAGTTGGGTTAGGTTTGATGAAATTTTGTTAGTTTAACTTAGGTTTGGTTTGAGGAGAATAATTTGCTACTCTAACCATAATAATAAACTACTCTATAGTAATAATTACTACTCTACTTATAATTATGAGTGAAGTTAACGTAAAAACAAAAAACTAAAACAGCAGGCCCAGGAAATAATAAAGTGTGTATAACTTTATGAAACAAGATGATCGACACACATTAAAAAGTGTGAAGAAAGAACAAAGAGACGTTAATTCAAGTGTCTAAAAGTGTAAACAACCAAGAACCCTAGTAGTATAATCAATAATGAAGCAATAATGAAAATACACAAGCCAG
Source organism: Lycorma delicatula (assembly GCF_047948215.1). Classification (NCBI taxonomy): domain Eukaryota; kingdom Metazoa; phylum Arthropoda; class Insecta; order Hemiptera; family Fulgoridae; genus Lycorma; species Lycorma delicatula. The sequence goes on along the minus strand of NC_134456.1, from coordinate 109,503,272 downwards.
AAATAAAACATGTTTTGTTACAACATAAGTAGGAAGGATTAAGTTACAAATTTACAAAATAATATCAAGATGTTCTTCAAACAGTATTCCAACAATACACAACTGTGACATAATCGCCCTTCATTGGTGTCTGTAATTGATTGCACACTAATAATGCTTCTGCAGTTTCTTTTGCTTGTCACCTAAAAACGTTAGTAAAGTAATTTCTCTTCTACAAAACTTACCTGAACATAACATTTTGATTTAATTTTGTCAATCCAGAATCCATTTTCAGCTATTTTTCCAGTCCTAGCAAGTAAATTTCTAAGTTGTGGAACAGTGAAAGGACGTACAAGATTAGTTATGAAAAGAACACTAGATGGACGGTGTCTAGCAGGTGATGGTGACCTTACCAATTTTCTTGCATCTTCACTAAGTACACATATTCTCCGATTCACTACAAATAAAATATTCTTATGTTAATATATTACACACAACTAAATGTACATTTTTTAAAAATCATTAATCTTACAAGAAATTAAGATTTCACACACCCATTATTTAACAAGCTTAATTGAATAACATTTAACACCTATCAAAAACAGATAGTTAACAATTTTTAGTTCATAATTATTACTCAGCTAAGCTATAGTTTATCCAGAAAAATATTTACACATTCTAGAAGTATGTATTAATATGTGTAACAGTATTTTAGAAGTTATTACTTGTTGTTTCTCAAAATAATAATAAAGAAGTAATTTTTAATATTATTAATACTGTTGAATGATTAATAACTATTTATTATGTTAAAAATGATAAAAATCCTCTTTTTGAACAAAAATCATATACAAAATATTCTATAGTAATCTGTTTGCAATGATATTATTTCTTAATCTCATCAGGATTATATAAACAAGTTTATTAAGACAGCTATCTTCATAAAATAGTAATTAATTAACCCGATTATTAACCGGTTAATTATTAATTATCAGGATTACATTATTATTGCACAATTTGTAATCGGCTTACTTTCTATAAACTATTTATGATAATGATACTATTATTATTAATCGAATATCATTTTTTTGTCATCTGTTTTAAAATTCTGATAAGTAATGTAAATTTAGTTGTCAATTACTAACAAATATTATCAATTGTTAAAATAATAGCAGTTCAAGCCATGAATAAAAAACATTTTTAAATAAATTAAGCAGCAAAGATAATAATAGTATATCCATAATACATAAAGAAAATAAGCTTTGGATTAGCCAGGATTTTGTAAAAATATTTTTAAAATTTTAATACGTTGTAAAGGTAGGATATATATTTTTTAAATTGTATACTCTGAAATATAGAATATAAAGTACAAATAAATATAATTAATGAACCATTATATTTAGGGGAGAAAGAAAAAAATCAAATTAAATGAAACCACTAAGAAAAACACTATGATTTTTTTTTGTGGTTTTTTCTGGGTGAAAAATGCTTCGGCGTTATCATCGCCCACACATGATATGTGTTTTAAAAAAACTAATGTTAAAAATTAATTAAAAGCAATTAAAATGCATCTGAAAATGAAAAAATTTGTAGGTAAGATGTATGCTAAGATCAAAATAAAAACAAAAAAATATATCACGCTATATATATAAGATAATAAAATTATCATTTGCTTTACAACAAATGGCACAAATATCTGAAACACAGTAATTCAAATATTTGAATACAAACTGATGCCCCTAAGGAATGGTAAAACATTTACTTCATTATATCATTCCCTAGAATAGTTCGAATGTTAGCCCCCAGATTAAACTTGTCATGTAATGCCGCATAACAGAAACATTCCACAAGGGTGTGATGCACTGTTAATCAGCAGTCACAGCGAGCACAAACTGGTGCATCTGTTTGAGTCATTAGATATCCATGAGTTAATTGGATATGCCCTAATTGCAAACAGCAAATATTAACCTCCTCTCAACAGTTAATTTTGCAAGAGGAGTCCATGGTGAAACAGTTGCTCCATGGCTGCACTATCAGTCTCATTGCCTGAAATTCCAGTATGGCTGGGGATCCAGCAGAAGCTCACTGTTGTATTACGCCTAGTCATTTGCGAAATGAATCTTACAAACCACAGGATATCTAGAGTACACATCATTAATTCCATGTAGAGCAATCATGGAATCAGAGCAAACAAGAGCATGTCGATATGTTGGGTGAATTATATGTGAGGCCTTCTTAATGGCATACAGTTCTGCTACAAAAATACTGGAGATGTTGGGAAAGCCAAACATGTACATTCTATTGCCAACAACAAAGCCATAACCAACAGAATAACATTTCTAAAGCTGTCCATATAAACTGTAACATCGGGTTATATTTATAATAATATAAAATCCATTTTGTAAGATAACTGGATTTGTGTTCTTTTTATTACACTGAGAAAGATCAGAGCTGTAATTAACGAGAGAGAGAGAGCAACCAAGGAGGGTAATAAAATGGAGCAACAGTAAGGACTGGAGGCAGTTTTATAATTAAGAGCTGAGAAAAGGCATTGACTCTGATGCCTAACGGAACAGTACATCTCAGCTGTTCCTGGTATTGATTAACATGCTGGTTTGAGAATACCACATCAACAGTTGGGCGAGTTGGTTGCACTTTCATGCAAGCCACACAGGTGCGAATCATTTACTTACATCTATTACAAATGGGTTGCTCACCATGCAGCAGACTTACCACGGGGCCTGAGCAAAAAGTACCTGTGGCAAGACGATGAAGAAATGATGGACAGCATCGAGCACCTTTAGTGCAGTGGCCCACGCTGACAAATAAACTTAATCCATAGCCCAAGCGAGAACAAACCAGAGCTCAGTAGAAGCACAACATGCATACATGATCAGCTCCAGAACAGGTATTAGAACTCTCCACATGTCTGACATTTTTACACATTTTACCTTCAGCTCCTTCCACCGGTTCACCATGTAAATACAGTTTAGGATTCTCTCAACGGGAAAAGCAAATGCACTTCGGTTTTCCCCCGGTGGGAGGGGGGATTCCAGTAGATTTACACCACAATTCTAAGTGGGTTTTGTGTTTTGTAGCTGTGTCTCACTTGTAGCTAACACTCTACATGCCACGTAATTTGAAAAATCATCTACAAATAAAGAACAAATAACTGGTTTTCGCATGAAGTTTTTTAAACTATTTATGATTATGGCAAACTAAGTAACACTTAGGACATTTCCCTGAGGAAATCCATCTTCTAATGTGAAACTTTCAGATACCATCATTCCAACTTGAACTCAGAAACACCAACTACTGAAAAAACCTTAGATAAATGCAAGGAAATTACCTTGTACACACCATTTAGTAAGTGTATTTAGGATACCTCTCCTCCATGTGGTATCATACGACTTTTGCAAGTCGAAAAATATAGCAACAGGCGTTGGCGAAGTAAGAAGGTACTTTGAATAGCAGCTTCCAGGGCAACTAAGTGATCAATAGATGATCTGCCCTGGCAGAAACCATATTGTTTTGGGACAATCAGGGAGTTTCTCTCAAGATAACATAGACAATGGTTTACAATTCATTCCATCACCTTGCACAGGGTACTGGTCAAGGAAATAGGACGATAACTAGTGCCTCTGACCACGAATCTGGAATCACCTGGTCAGAGAAAGTTTTATTATAGATAAACAAAAGATGTCATAGTGCACTATCTGGGAGGTGTGATACCATACTGAGCCTATTAGCATTTCCAAGGAAGTGTCACAAGAATTATTCAAGGCATATGTTAGCTCAGTGTAAGAAAATGGAATTTTTAATTCATTTTGCGACTCTCCTATCACCAACAGGATATTTTCTACCTGCAACTTATATCTCGCAAACTCAGGGCAGGATGATGATGATGTAAGTAAAACTGTCCTTAACAGCCTTCCAAATATGGTTGCTTCATCAACCAGTGCAATAACATGGCTTTCATTGCTTCGCAGTCCTATCAGCTGCGGTGACTACCAATCCAAACATGGTTTGAACCTTTCTACATATAACTGATGATGGTGTTGTTTGAGAAATGGATTTGATGTAATTCAGTTTAGTGAACCTAAACACTCAATGGCAAACAGCTCTCATGTTGTGGAAGGCATAGAGCAATTCAGTCGGTCTTTGATTGAAATTTCAAAAGCCCTGGGCCGATTTCTTAGTGCATGCCTGCACTCTTCATTCCACCACATTGAAAATACAAACAGCTTTTTAACTGATTTGCAAATTGGTAGTACATGTGTTAGGGTACCATAATCATAACAATTAAAACTTGCATAACATTTTTTAACTGTTAAAACAATCAAATGATAAACATAATCAGCAAATGTTCATCTTAAAAAAAAATTATTTAAATAATGTACAATAAAAAATAATAGTTAATCCAATATGATATTTATAAAAATTACCCATTATTTGAAATGTCAACAGTAAACACATTTTAACAAATTTCAACCACATGTGACAAATGAAATCTCTCTTTCTGAGCAAACATTTCCTGCCCTATGTCTAACACCTAACTTTTCTTCTGCATAAGTTTTATTAAAACAAAAACGATTAATTAAGTATAAACATATATAATCCATGTGTAATTTATATTTTTAGAAGCAAATAATTTTCTAAGTTTGGTTGTAATATTCTTTAATCATCTGATAATATAGTCATCATACCTTAACAATTATAAAAGGTGGAGCATGAGGAAATGTATGTTTTGCATTACTGAATAACTTTGGTTGTTTTAATTATAAAAAAAATTACATTAAATATTAATATTTTTATTGGATTTTTGAAGGTATCAGCAGACCTTAATTACATTAGAGAAAATAATGTCAATAAGATAACATCCTTCTTGTCAGATGCAAATTCAAAGCCTCTACTCAAAGCTCTGCACAGCTTTCTGCAACATTTCACTCGACACAGCTTCAATTTCTTGATGAATGATAATTTTCAGGTCTTCGATTGTGTGTGGCTTGTTCATGTACATTCTTGATTTCAGGTAGCCCGACAAAAAGAAATCACAAATCGATAGATTGGGAGAGCGAGGAGGCCAAGAAACATCGCTAAATCGTAAGATGACATGTCCAGGAAACATTTGTTGAACCACTTCAATCGATGCTCTTGCCATATGAGCTGTAGCACTATCCTGTTGGAACCATATTTCTCTTATGTTCACCCAATGCGTTTCTAGATCTGGATGCAGGAAGTTGTTCAACATGTCGATTTAGTGCGCTGATGTCACTGTAGCTGCGCCATATGGAAACGGGTTTGTTACTCATCATTAGGGTGTCTGCATCTTCCATAAGAATGGCATTCATTATCCCACAAAATTCTTTGCGTTGCACAAAATCCCTTTCAGTTAGCTGCTGGTGGGACGATCATTATTTTGTATAGGTGAAATTTTAGACCACCGTATAAGATGGGATGAAGCGAACGACGTGACATACCCAGTGCTACAGCCTGTCATCTAGTGGATCGTTTCAGACTAGCAAGAACTGCCGTTTCATCGTTTCTGCCTACTAATTCTTAATCTGCCTACGTTTTCCAGAGGTCGGAGTGAACAGGGAAGGCCGGTTTTTCTTCATCACAGATCCAATACTTCTAAATGCCTGGACTGCACCTCGAAGTTCGACGGAAAAGACATTGAACCGTGACCACAGAATCATTCTTTCTAAAAAAAACCGCTTGACAGCAAACACACAATGTTCTATGCTCCAACGCTCCATAGCGACTGAAACTGTGTAGTCTGAGCTGTCAGAGGTCGCCAAAGGTCAATATCCCCACTCATCACTGATTACTAGCACTTTAAAAATATGCGTTTCCTCTGCTCCACCCTGTAGTTAGTGCAGTTATTATAACACTGTAATGAACAAAACCATTAACTAAAAAATATATTAGACATTTCTAAATAAAATCGTAAGTTTTTACACCAGAAGAAAGTTATATCATAATGTAATTTGGTTTTGAAATATCACTATATTAAGTTAATTAAAATAATAATAAATTGAAAAATACTGCAACGTTAAATTTTGTTTAAAATTTGGAAGCAGAGCATCTGAGAGTGGTAGTTGAGGCAAATTTACCTTATGTAATGATACAATGTTTATCTCATGCGTGGATATTCAGATGGTTCTTTCATTCTAAAAGTGCTTAAGTAAAGCCTTTAAAGTTCTGTTTCCAATAAGGAACTCAATGGCAAATTAAAATAACAGAATTGAAAAGATCACTGTCACTGTTTGACTGTGAAAATTATTACAGATGATTTTGGGATTAAGAAAATTTATCACATTTTGGTTTAAGATTTGGGTAAGATCAATTTCTAGTTTGCTATACAATCTTTTGCCACCTGATCAAATAAACAGCTGATTGCAATAATATCCTTTAAAATGCTCATAGAAATATAATCACCGGGATCACAAAGAGAATTTTTCATCAAAAATCAATAATTTAAAAGATAATTGCATATTTCTATGGCAGCAAAGGAATTAGTATCCATAACTATCGTTCACTGGAAATTTTTATTTTAGTGCAACTGGAATGCTTATGCAAAAGTGGAGGATACACATGACCACAGTTCTTGAGATCAACCAGCTGGTTCTTTACAACAATATACAAACAGTTTACCATATTAGCTAAAGAATTTTTGGTCTAAGATAAATGTGTGAGATCAATCATCCCCACCATTCTTAAATTATCTCCTTGATAATGAAGACAAAATCTAACATAAAATTATCACTTAGCATTAAGGCTATACCAAAAAAAGACTTCAGAGATAATGATGGTCACTGACAGATCATGCTGCTCACTATATCAATGAAGAAAGGATAGTAAAATATACATAATATTTACTTGCTTTGTTACTTTTTTATATGTCTCATTATTTAATTGTTTACTATGTACATAAAAAAAAGTTAAAACCTTAATTTACATACCTTTGTCTGTTGAAGGTTTCTCACTTGTTACAGGTTTTGTAGGTTCTTTTTCCCTTTTTTCTCTATCTCTTACTTTTTTCTCATCTTTTACTTTTTCTTTATCTCTATGACGCTCTCTTTCTTTTTTCACTTCTTTTTTCTCCTTTTTCTTAATTTCTTCTGCTGCTTCTTTATTTTCATTTGATCTTTCTCTTTCTTCTTGCTCTTGATCTCTTTCTGTATCTTCTTCCACTGATAATCTAACTTCTTCTATTGGTATAGGCTTTGCTTCCGGTATTAAATTCTTGAAATAAAAAAAAAAAATCATTATATTAACTAATTGCATGATTTTCTTTGTGTTAAAATTGAGAATACTGATGTGCTGCAATCAGAAATCAAGGGAACATCACAAAAGATATTGATATTTAAACTATTCTCTTTTGAAGAAAGAATAAAATGTCACACAACATAAATAATTAATAAAATCTGATATTATTTCTGTATAAAATCAATAAATTAATTCTTGTTTTTATTATCTTATAAAGTTATTTCTGGGAAGGTTTAAAGAAGTCATGCTTACTTTAGCAGGTTTTTTAAATGTCAACTTTATGCAACAAAAATACAACATGATGAGATAAAATTTGAATTTTATGTACTACATTGTTAAAGTATTTGATCAAATGATAATTAATATACTTCTGGTAATTTTAAATTATCTAATGTGTTTTTGGATAAACTTATATCCATTATTATAAGTGTATCCAAAGGGCAAGAAGGAGGGGCTGCTAACCATCCAAAATGGAAAAAATTTTCAAGAAATATATAAATAACAAATTTTTGAAAAATTTTAAATTAAAATATTTTTACAGAAACTAATTACAAATTTGAGACACTTGTACCATCTGTGAGAAGATTTAAGAACTACTGTTACGTGATGGCGCCATCTTACTTGAGGCAACAAGAATTTTCTATAATAGTCTTGTCATGCTCGTCTCATTTCAACAACAAGATGGGAATATTCCAGGACCTGTTTATGAAGTCAAATCTTATTTTATAATTTACTGTTAGACCTAACAATTAGATCTACTATTTACTACTACATCTTCCTATTAGAAAACAGGTCTTGTTTCTAATTACATTTATTTATTTTTTTGAGCACATATTAAATGTGCTCAGAATAAATGAATATATGAGTAAAAACACTTTTCAGTAATGCTTTTATTTCAATAATCATTTAGCCCAGCTCTTAATTTATAAGTGAAGTATTTTAAAGTTTTTTTTTTATTATACAATAAACAAATTAAGATGTTAAGGTTTCTATAACCAAGAGCATCATAGATTCTACGCTAATTTTTAACGTAAATTTAATTTTTCCAAAGAATACAATATATTATATCCCTTCCACATCCCCAATAGTGTTTTATAAATTGGTCATGTGATAGACTCTGTAAGTTTTAAGATTAATTATAAGAGTACTTCCAGGAAATACTGTCTGACATTGCCAATAACCTAGAATTAACACAGGAAAAATCTGCATATAAAAATCTGTAAATATACTTTTCTATACCTTGAGTGAATCGGTTGATATACACAGTACAGGTTTTTTTGGGGGTCTGATAGTCTTGCTTGCACCCCATCTCCTCTTCCTCTGAACAGGCTCTACAGGTGTACCTGAAACTAATAGCTTACATTAAAGTGCCAAAAAAAGAAAAAAGGTTCCAGTATTATTATATTACTTTAGTTCATATGTCATAAAACAGTCAATTCCCAGTCCAGTAATTCCAATGACAATAATTAAACAAAATTTCTATTTTAATAATTATAAAAGTAATTATTTTAATTTTAAAGCCCAACCCTTTTTCATTAATTCAGCAGCAACTTGATAAAGAGATTATGTCTGTTATTTTTTTTGTAAATAGTCACATATATTATAGAAAAATAAAATGTTTAACCTGTGGAATTTCTAACTAAGAATTCCCTTCCCGGCAAATATTCTTAATGGTGTCAATAAAGTAATTTATTACTTTCATTGGAATGAAAAGAGTTTAGGACTGCATTAAAAATAATTTCTCAAACACTTAGTGAAATAATTCAACATGTTTCTCCTTAAGATTAATAACAGAATAAAAACTATAAAGTTAAGATATAAAGTTTCCATAATCAAGAGCATCGTAGATTCTATACTAACTTTTAGAAGAGAGAAATGCACAGAACTTTCAGCAGGCTGATATACAGTCCATATTTATTTATTCCACTACACGTCAAGCCATCCGGTGCTGCGATCTAGTGGATGCTAGCACTCACTGGCAAGTTATTAAGCTCGTATGGCTATTCTACATCAGAATCCCATGCAATGCAGTCGTGTTTTCATTTCAGTCCAAGGGGACTAATACTTTCTTGATAATGTTTAAGTTACGACTAAAGTGTCATACATTCTTAAGTTTAATGTAACTATTGTAATTCAATAAAAATGTCAAGCGTGACAAGAAGAACATAGCGTTGCTTCATTTCATCGTCTACCATCTCATCAAAAATACTGTCCACACTAGCTCTAAATTCTACCAATATTACTATTTGTAGATACATTAAACAATTAATTTATTTTTGTTTTTTTCAAATAATACAATTTATATTTAATTTCAGTGACATTTAACTACTACAGAATATTTTAATACTACCTTAGTTGTTAGTATTGACTGATATTATTTTGCAATTTATTTATTTATGATTGTTTGAATCTGGTTCATGTACAAAAAATGTATACAAAAAAGATAAATAATCAGAGGCTAAACAAAATAAAAAAGTAAAAACAAAATCAAATATACAAAAAGAAGTAAAATATTAGGTATCACTAATGCAATGATGCTAAGTTTCAATTGTAAGGATTGTTCATGATTACATCTTGTAACTAATCATATAATAAATACAATGATCTTATAAATATTGCTATCTAAAAACATTTTCTTCTTACTTTTTCAACGCTAAATTATGTATACAGTAGAAAGGCTTCTAATCAGTGAAATGAACAAAGTATAACAGGAAAGAATTTAACAGAGAGAATAGCAATTTCCAATTTAAACGAGAAAGAATAACAGGAACCTCATAAAATTAATTTGTTTACACCTCCTACAGATTTGGACATTGAAACTTAGATCAGAAGCCAAGCCATTTTTCACCAATATGCTGAAACAAATTCAGCACTCATTTTTTTTTTAATATGCTGAAACAAATTCAGTTTTGAATTCATAAGTTCAAAATTTTTGACTACACAAGCTAAATTCATAAGTGTGTTTAACAATACTACTTGTCTGAGAGAAAGATATAGCAGCAATTGACTTCAATGGTTTATACAGTTTTAAATCATCCATAAAGAACAGAAGATTATGTACAAATGTTAAGCTAGGAATGTTTTCAATAGTCGAACACAGAATATTGCTAACTGGCAACTTCATAATATGTAAACAGAAAAAAGAGTTCTCAAATTTGATTGAGATACTGACTGTTCTAGAAAAAGAGCTATGATAACAAACAAAAAACTGCTGTTTATTTATCAAGTAGGATTACTTTATAAGTTCCCTAAGTTACTGAGAAGACCAAAATAGTGATGTTCTGATGATCAACACAATTAAAACCGAAAGGAAATCTCTATAAATGACATTGGATTACGCACCAATTTTAGTCATCAAATCACATAAGTTAAACACAACAAATTTGAGTGAATGACTAACCAATGTAGAATGCATCAATATATACAATATATATATATATATATATATATATATATATATATGTGTGTGTGTGTGTGTGTGTGTGTGTGGATTCTACAGTGGTTAACCTGTCATTAAAATTTGATGCATTAAACTTACATACTTTTTAATTGTGTTCAAATATCAATATATTTATCAATTTATTAATATTCAAATATCTTATCTGATGTTAAAAAGAAGAACAACAGGCTACAATTCTTAGTCTGCTGATATTCTTTTTTTTTAAACAACTATGTTTTCATTATTTTTCAGATATCATCAGGAAATGTAATATGGTTTAGATCAACATTAAATCAATAATTTAATGGTTTGGAAAAAAAATATGGACACAACTCTTAAAATAAACAAGAGTTACGATCAGGGGCAAATGATGGTTGAAATGAAAAAACATTACTACCTTCTCAAGATCAGCAACTGAAAAAGAAAATATAAAAAGGAAATACATGAATTGCTTGAAAAATGTATTTAAGTGTTATTTTAGGAGCAGAAGTATAATTTCCATAAACACTGTTAAGTAAGAAATATTCTGTAAATGCATATGATATGAAAACCCTTCATTACAAAAAATTACTATTAGAAGTCTTTATAAGATCAACACTTTGTCAATTTACATTTCAAAAATTTAAACAGATATTTATCAGTGTTATTAGGAATTTTTATTTTCTACACATAAGTTACATATATTACACTCAGCTGTTAATTAATTTTTTTTTCAATTCTTTACAACCTTTCCTTCTGGTGAATAAGATGCGATTTTTATACTGCAGCAATATTCATCTTTAAGTCTATTTCACTGCATTATGACTGCTAAATCATATTTCATATATTTTATTGCTAAATTTGGATCAGTGATGTCATATAGCAAACCTGAGTCCAACAATTTAAGGTAACTATAAAAAAAATGGTGAAATCATTATTTAATAATCTATACTTCAACGATTATTTATAACAAACGGCAATCAAAACAACCAAAGGGTAAACTTGTTCTTGTACAAAACACAAGAAATTCACAGTAAACAAACATGTGTAGTGAATAGTATGCAGGAATAAAATCACTACAGCAAGAAAAGTGAAATATAAATTTAGTCATATTATAAAATAATTTAGTCTTTGAATAAATCAAAATGAACTGCACAATAAGGGATTATTTTATTATAGTAGTAACAGAGAATTTTACTCTTTCAAAACAGATTGATTAAATGTAGAATAAGAAACTAATTTTTTCTTCATGATGTAATTATTTTCCTAGTCCTCCAAACTGGGTTGTTTTGAAATTTCTTGTAACATTCTATGTTACAAATTAAACATAATTATAATTAAAGTGTAAAATAAATTTTATTTTTATAACTCATACATTTTAGAATTTATACTTTGAACTTCAATTGTCATCCTCCAAGTAAATAACATGTTTTAATATCCCAGTTGTAGGGCTGTGCACTCCCTCATGATTGTGGAGCTGTGGTCTTCAAATCACAATTTTAATGTCTTATCACATAGCTGAAAGTTGTTGGATGACATCAACTGTGAATCCACACAATTATTAGTGTGCAAAATGTGAGGTGCACTTAAGTCTAAAAAAATTCTTAGCAATTCCAATACAACTTCGGCAGCACATTCTGTTTTCACAATTTAAAAAACACAAAATTTTGTTCAACGATTTTGGTAGATAATTAACTATTTGTATTCTCTACAGGCAGTTGATTGAAATTGAACCAAATCAACTTGACCTCAAAGATTAAATTTTTTTGCAGTAACTGATCACATAATGGTGTCAGTGTTGAGATTTCTTCAAACTGTACATTTTACCAAGCAATGCAAATATTTCAACAGCTGTTCCAGGGATGTTCAAGGTTTGATAAAAAAAAAATATAGTAATCCTTATTGACTCTGATAGTGATTCAGTGATTGACTATCATTTTCTTCACTTTTTTGACACTGCCATCAGCTGTTGATGTGCTGGGATGTCCAAAGTGCTCATCATCTTCAACATCTTCACAGCTTTCTTAGAAACATTTGTATCACTTGTAAAATGGATGCATCCATTTATTCATAATTTTATTCATATTTATGAATTGCCAAAAGCAACATTCAATATTTCCAATGCAGGGTGACACTTTATTCCATTCTTAAAGCAAAATTTAACTTTTGTTCCATTTTTTCCACAAGTTAAAAATTGCCAACTACATCAAAACAATAAATATTTCAGCAGCCAACAATAAACTAAGCATCCAATATGGCTACCAATGTAAACATATGTTAGGGACAAGTGTACCAACACAACAAAAAAATTGTGACAATTAGACAAACAGCCTGGGAAATTAAAAAATTCTGTATATTTTTTATCAAACCTCGTAAAATTAATTTTTTCAAAGAAAGCAGCATTTTATCTCTTCCAACATACCCAGTAGTACAATGATAATGAAGTATGTCAAAATATTCTTCAGCAGAAGCTAAAATTCTCTTTTCACATACCCCCATTGTCATATTTTCTAGTCAATCCATACTGCCTAAGTCTTCTTTCTCTTGTTACTTCAGTCTAAAATTTTACAGATGACCTCTTCAATGCTCACATTGGTCCACAGCATTTTAGCTATTACAAGCTTGCAAGTGAGTTTTTAATAAAATACCTGCATTAAAGTTTGTCCTGTGAATCAATTCCACTGCATTAATGTCCATGCATTTTTGATGCAGGATATTAACTTCCCAGGCAACCTGTACTTTTTAAAAAGTACAGAAAAGAATATACAGTAAGCATGCAAATTAATCCAAACACAGATGTTATTTAATAAAAAGTAACTTTATTTGGAATATTGAATAACTAATATTTATAATGATGAATATATTATTATTATTCAGAATTTGTGAATATCTAGTAATGTATCCTAATGTTAATGTATCCTTTTATATTTCCATCCACTTCACATATACAATTTGGCATTGATTTAATTAAGTATACTACAAATTTTTTTGGTATCTTCACATGAAACCGTATCAATATTATTGTTTTTATGAGGTCAATTTTTGTAGTACAATTCCTTTTTGAGAGTCGTTTTTTGACTATTGCCTGAAGATTTTCAATTGGGTTTTTAAGTCTGGGGGAGTTGCCTGGCTACAGGAGCAATTTAATGTTTTGTTCTTCAAAACAGTGTTCCTCTTTTTTGGCAGTATGGCAAGGCACTAAATCTTGTTGGAACACTCCATTGCCTTCTGGAAAAGAGAAGGCAACTAAATTTTTTTGTTTTGAAGTTGAGTCGCAATACTTTCCTTCAGAATCTTCACATATCCATCCATCACTTTTCAATATGCCATCTACTGGAAAAAATAAACAAGGACCTTCAAATGTGAAACAACCCCAAAACATTTTTTCTGGGAATGTTTAACCGATTGTTGGATATGAGCTAGTTATGTATTTTCCCCTTTGTCACTGAAGATAAAGATGTGACTCGTTAGAAAATTAACTATTTAATAGTCTGTGTTTGGATTAATTTGCACACTACTGTAGATTCTTTTCTGTACTTTTTTAAAAAAAGTACAGGTTGCCTGGGAAGTTAATGTCCTGCATCAAAAATGCGTGTACATTAATGCAGTGGAATTGATTTTCAGGGCAAACTTTATAGAATGCAGATATTTTATTAAAAAACTCACTTGCAAGCTTGAGAAATAGTTAATTTTTTTTATATAACATATTTCCAGTTTTCTTTGGTCCAGTTAGCAAGTATTTTGGCCCAAAAGAGCCTGGTTTTGCACAATGCTCGTGTTGAAAGCTACTTTTTAGCTGGCTGACAAGCTTTCCGCCGGCTGCAAGAAGTCTGCTTTTAACTTGGGAATTAGCAGACTTCTAATGCAAGAAGTCTGCTTTTAATCTATTCCACTGGTTGCTAATTCCCAATGTCTTGATAGTAGATAATTTTAGATCAAATTTACTTTTTCTCAATAATATCAGATCCTGTGTCTATCTTTTTAAAATGGCATTCACTATTCGTATTCCAGCACCATACAGAAGGTATTTTTTCTGTCATACTGGTATGCTTAAAAAGAGAAACCAGAAACAATTTTCTAACACTTTTTTTTGAGTTATGTCCATTATTGCACGACACTTGGAACAAAAAATATGAAAATTGATTTTGTAATAAAGAATGAAACACAGTTGTGAAATTTGTTAGTGTGGTATTTTTAGAATTAGTCATCAGCCTTGAAAACACGTTGGAGATCAATTTGGCCAGAATGTGTTAAAACTAACTATGTTAGCCCAATACAATTGAACTGCATTTAGAAATAACGGATGCATGCAATTAACTGATTGAGAAGGTTTTGAAGAGCTTTCGATTGAAAATATCGATGAATTGTCTGCTGACAAAACTATTAATGAGGAGGAAGTTCTTGATGTTATCTTAGAGGTCCATGTTAGTTTCAAGGAAAGTAGTGACAAAGGAGGAGCTTCAATGACACCAAATACAATCCTGGAAAGCCTGCAACCATCTAATAAACTTGGAAGTTTTTTTCTAACATATTATCATAATATAAGAATGAGCTGTGCAGTTTCAATGATATTTGACTGCTTGCACGACTCATTACCACAAGCCATATAAGGAACCCACAAAAAAACAATTACAGTGATCAATAACTGGATTTTTATTTGAAAAGAGTGAACCTCTAAATTTGGTCACAACAGTACATCACCCCTGGATATCTCTAGTGATAAAATGATTTTGTACTAAATGTGCCTAAGTGGATGTGCTTATTGTCTAACACTGAGTGAATAAATTTTATTACAACTTTTAAATTTTTGTTATTTTTTAAAAAATTCTGATTCAACAAACAATAATAATTTTTATTTTTTGATATCCTCGAGTGATTTTTATACAATGAAACCTTTTCTTTTCTTTATTTGTTTACAATTTTTCATTATTTTGCTGTGTTTGTTTTCACAGTTTTTAAAAATTATATATAGTGTTTTATGGAATGTATACACTGTATAAAAACAGAATCCGGTGTATTACAGTTATAATATTTTGATTTGAACATTCTAATTAAGAATATATATATATATATATTTTTATTAGAAAATAATTATAATATTTATAATAATTATAATTATTTTATATGCTTTATTTAATCGATACACTAAATTATATTCTTCCTTGTCAGATGCATTTTTAAATTCACATTACAACAATATTATGCAATTTTCTTTCTTTTTTTTTTAGTTTTTCCTCTTTTCTTTTTATGTTCATTTTTAATAGATGTGTTAAATGTTTTTATTTAAAATTATATAATGACAAGAATCATATCAACTGATTTAATACAAACACATATATTATGTAGATTACAATTAGATACAAAAAATCAATGCATACTTACTTAAAGAAGATTGAGAAGCAACTACAGTGTTTTCCTGAAAAAAAAATTCAGGGAAATAATGTTTAAATAACAATAAAGCATTAATGTAACATTTAATGATGTCTTGCTAATCATTATTCCACTATCAAATTATAAACAATACCACACATCAAAGATAGTAAACATAATATATAAACGGAGAAGAAAGAGTAACAGAGAAAACATTACACCACAGAAAGGTAAAATCAATTTTTAATTAAAATAGAAAAATACTCATACATTTATAATAACATAAATAAAAATGTAATAACACTACATACTATTTAAGAAACATCTACTTGTAGATGTTTCTTAAACACAAACACGTAAGAGCACGCTTCACACACCCATGCATGTGTCCATAAAGAAAATAATAATTACTATTATTATTATTTTATTGATAAAAATTAATTTTAATCACTAATTCTTTTATGAGTTTCATCAAATAAAATTTAAAAAAAATTGAATTAAGGAATGCATACAGTACTCTCTCGGTAACAACTTTGATGGGGGTCACAATACTTCATTAGAAAAATTTTATGAAAGGAAGACATAATTATGTTACATTTTTAAAATTAAAATACATTTTTTTAAGTTATCTATTATTGTTAATCACTAAAAAACTACCCCAATAGTTAAACAGTAAATAAAAGTAAGCTAAATTAAAAAATACTACAAAAAATGTAGAAATGTAAGCTTACCAGGGTATTTCCAGAGAACTAATTTAAAAAAAAAAAATGTTTAGTTCATTTAAATTTTATAACATTTTATTTGGAGTATAATTTTTTTAAAATAACCACTAACCAAATATGTTAATTGCCCTACCTTATTTATTGCATTTTTACAAATCATTATTGCTTTTAAACAAACTGAAGAAACTTTTAATTTTTTATTGCTGACATGACCAGTAATAATCCACTCTTATTTTCCATACTTAATATTTCCTGTTGGAAACAAGAGTAAATAAGTTGTATCTAAAATATATTGAAATAAGCCTAAGATAAGTCCAAAATATTCTAGAAGTTAGAGGCAAAATTTTTGACTCAGTTTCTTTGTTTTCTTCACTAGCTTCATTATCACAGGCAAGGATGCTTTCAACAATATTGTCAATAAATTCGATTGATATTACTGCTTTAAAATCAGCACTTACATATTCATCAATAATAGATAAATGTTCTTGAAGGGTACATGCAGAACATTAATTGTGACTTTTATCATTTTTATCAGAAACTATTTTCTTGGTGGTAAGACCAGGATGCCAAAATAAGTGTTTTATTGATTAACTATAAGCAGAATCTTAAGTTTTTTGAACAATGCAGACGGCATAATACTGATTAAATGTAGTTCATTATTTTCCCTTTCATCGATGAAACGAACTGACATTTTTCTCTGTAACAGTCCTTAAAACCTTTGATAATATTTTGGTCCATTAGTTGCAGCTTGCTTGCATTGTCAGTGGATAAAAAAACAATTTTAATTTGTGTATTTCCATGGAAATCTGGATGTACTGCACTGCTATTAACAAGTAAAAATTTTATTAGCAAGTCACTATCCCATTCTTGTATTTTTTTTTTTTTTTTGAAGACTCAGAACCCTCATCCATGTAGATTTATTGTTTCAGTATTTCAAAAGTAATGGCTTAATATTTTTAGATCAACTAGGCTTTTTATATTTACTTATCATTAATATGGCATAAACTGTAGGTCATGTAGGTTAGTTATTTTAACCAATTTTCAGCTGTTAGAAACAATAGTTTGGTTTTGTTATTAATCATTTACATTAGTTCGACAATTTATGATCGCATTAAGTGTGAAGTACAAGGAGTAATTAGATTTTTGACACAAAAATCAATTCTGCAGCTGAAATTCACAGGTAAATATGTGATGTTTACAGATAGAATATTATGAGTGATGCTAAAGTAAGATGGTGGTCTCGTCCATTTTGAGAAGGGTGAATGATTGTTTTTAATGTTTCCTGATGTTTCACAATCATTGATTTATGAAGTTTTGATTGAAAACTGAGCTATAAAAAATGATATGTGGGACAGATGCCAAAAATGTTAACCGCATACACCCACAAAATGTCTTGCTGCAGCACATGAATTTTGGCAGTGTTATGAAAATAAAGGAGATATATCTTTGATCATGCTGTTACTGGAGATGAAACCTGGATTTGTTATTCAAATATGGAAAAAGAGCAGCAATCAGTGCAATTGTGGGATTAATCATTTCCTAGACCAAAGAAGTTTGGTAAAATAAGGCTTATAAGCTACTATTTCTTGGGGAAAAAAAGGTGTCATGCTTGTTGAATTTAATGATCATGAAACTATTGCAAATTTAGGTATATATTTCCCAAAATATTCTAAGAAGAGCTATACAATATTATACAAACTATAAAAATACAAACGACAGGGGATGCTATCCCACAGGATTTTAATTTTGCAATACTTGGCTAAATACGCAAATCAGACATTGAAGCAATTGGAAAGATTTCGTGGAAAATCTTCAATTATTCACCCTCTAGCTCTGATTTAGCTCTCAGCAATTATTTTATTTTCCTTCACCTTAAACAGTGGCTTGCATCACAAGAATTTGATGATGGCAATGAATTGAAAAATGACATTACTGAGTGAGTGGTTTAAGTCACTGATGGCAAAATTTCTTGAAGGAATAAAGAAGCTGGTGAAACACTATGAAAAGTGTGAAGTTGAAAGCAGTTATGTAGAAAAGTAGTACATAAATGTAGTTTTTATGTGTACGTAATCAAAGTTTTTCACTTTTGATTTTATTTCAAAACCAACCTTATTTTAAAACATGCCTCATATATTCTAAGCCGCTCATTTTTTAGCAAAGCACTATTGGCACTAACTCTTGACAACTGCTTTACCCATAATCATATTAAATGTGAGATTGTGGCATGAATTTGTACAGCCAATAGAACCTTTAAAAGTTCCTATACCAAGCTTTAGAGCAAATAATTCTGCTTTAGCTTCAAAATCAGGTCATTAAGTGGAAGTGTGAATTTTTCATTGCTGCTGAAACCAATAAAAAACTATTCATCTAGATGATTGTATAATAATATTCAAATTATTTTGCAATTATTTTTCTCCTTGCTGTGCACATTTGGTAATTTTTCTTTATTGCCTCATACTATTCCAAATATAGAGGAAACCAAATTAAGTTATAGCAAACGTCAGTTTATTTATTTCCCTCTTCTTATGCTTAAATAATTTTAATTTTTTAGTAGAAAAATGGCTCATAATATAAAAAAAAAACTTAAAACACTTGAGTTTAATGTATACTTGTTATAAGTATTGAACGTACTGTACTGTTATAATACATGAAAACATATTACTATTGTATCTAAATGCTGTAACAATAATAATGAAACCTTAACACTATACTATAATCTGGTAATGCTACCATATGGTATTAAATTTCCTTGTCAAAAAACAAAAACTTAAGAAAAACATATTTTTGTCTCTCCTTACATAACAGTTAAGGAAAGTTATTTATAAAATTCATAGAAAGGAGTAAACCAGCTATTGTGATCTATATCTGTAACTTGTGTTGTGATCTTAACTTGTTTCATTTCAGTAAGTTCAAATACTCTTTTTTTTTTTTTTTTTTTATATCTTATTAAACACCCCAAGGCAACCAGCCTCCGCCCGTTAGGATATAGCATGGTCACCTTGCAGTGTCGTGGCAGCAGTCTCTGCCCCCCCTATCTGCCTCCTGCCGGAGGATCTCCCACCGGGGTCCCCAAAGCCTCTTCGGGGTGAGCCAACCACCTTGTGCGGGCAGCTAACTCCCCCCTCCTCAATGGGGCTACCCTCCCCGTCCCTATCCTACCTGTAGCCGGCACGCCTTCCGCGTACCGCTACCCCCACGCGTTCCTCTCATACCTGAGGGTCCTTAGTGCCATCATCAGGGAGCTCCGACTCCATTACATGGGGCCAGAACACCCTAGGCAATAAGGCTACCTCCCTGGTCCCTAATCGTCGCCACGATTCATCCCCAGCCTCCAGAATTTTTTGAGGCTACTTTTTTTTTTTTTCCTAGTGCTCCCCCAGCACTATATTACATACAATACATACATATATTACATACACAAAATTAAAAATGATACACAATATGTTACCACACGTGGCCCACGTGCTCCCCAAGCACTGTCCTGTACACAGTATATAAAAATTTCACAACAAAACACAATATTAACACACCATACATCCGCAGCATACTCCTCACGCCGCCCTGTGGTCCACAAGGGCGCGCGTGTGGAGTAAAACCCATATGCCCCAATCACACTAAACAAACAGCAAAAATAATAATCAATTACAATAATCAATAAACAACAAACAATTATGAATCGACGCCGACCAATCTTCCTCAGAGACGCGCTCGCAGCCGAGGGGGTTCCTCGTTGGCCTTTGAGTCCAAGATGGCGTGAGCCAGGCCTACCATCTCCTGCCAATGCTCCCTAGACCTGACCATCCGCCCGATGACATCGTCGGGTGAGAACGCCGTCACACGCCTCCTCTCGACGTCCCACCGGACACAGTCGAACCAAGTGTGTTCGACCGTGTCCACTTCGTCGCAGTACCTGCACATCGCCGATCTTCTGCGTTTGAACCTGTGCAGGTAACTGCCGAAATCGCCGTGGCCCGTGAGCAGCTGGGTGAGGAAGTAGTTCACTTCGCCATGTCGCCGCCCCACCCATGCTCTCACGTCCGGTATCAGGCGTCTGGTCCATTGGCCCACCTGGCTCGCCGACCATCTCTCCTGCCATCGATCCAGGATCTGCGCCCTCGCCTCTTCCTTGGAGACCCCACCAAATCGCGAACATCGCTCCTCCACCAATAAGTCAATCGGTGGGGACCCCGCGACGACACAGATCGCGTCGTAGGAGACTGTTCGATACGCACAAGATGTGCGCAGGAGCAGCCTCCTATGGATCGACTCCAGCTTCCGACGATATTTCCCCACGCCGACTGCCCTGCTCCATGCAGGGGCCGCGTAGAGCAATACAGAGGTCACCGTCGTCGCGATGACCTTCCTCCTCTTCTCTGTTGGCCCTGCTGCGTTTGCCATGAGGCGAGAGATCGCTGCTAAGAGGCGTTCACCCTTCAGCACTGCCTCTTCGACGTGGGGCCCGAATGAACGGTTCTTGTCCACCCAGACCCCAAGGTACTTCGCTGTCCGCACCCGTCGTATCTCCTCACCGTCGATAGCCAGATGTATCTCCCTCAGAGGCCGCCTTCCTGCGAGCACGACCGCCTCTGATTTCTCTGGGGCTATCGACAGCCCGTGCTCGGTCATCCAGTTATGAACGCCTCTCAGCGCCTCATTTCCTTTCTGCTCGACCTCCCGCTCCGTCGCTCCTTGAATCAGCAGGGCCAGGTCATCCGCGAATCCTATGACCTCCACCCCCTCGGGATACTGCTGCCGCAGCACTCCGTCGTACGTTATGTTCCACAGCAGCGGCCCCAGAACTGATCCTTGTGGGACTCCCGCTTGCATGTGGAACACCCGCTGTCCGGCATCAGTATCAGCGTGAACTCTCCGGTCGCTCAGGTACTCCTTTATTATGTGTTGGAGCTGACCGGAGATCCCTCGCTCCGCTAAAGCCTGCCCTATGATCTCCCAGGGCAGGCTATTGAACGCGTTGCGCACATCGAGTAGCACCAGGGCCGGAATTCTCCTGGTTCTCCAGGTCCCACCGGCGGCATCATCCACGAATCGCATCACCTCCCGTACTGCGTGGACCGTAGATCTTCCTCTCTGGAATCCGTATTGGCGAGGGGATAGACCCCCCCCCCCGCTTCTACTTCCGCCGTCAACCTACCCTCGACGATCCTTTCGTAGATCTTACCCAGTGTGCTAAGCAGGCACACCGGTCTGAACGCTCCAGGATCGCCCAGGGCTCGGCCCGGCTTCGGCAACAGAACCAGACGCGCGACCCTCCAGCACGCCGGGAAAACGCCCCGCACGAAGGCACTGTTCAAACAGTCCAGCACCAACCACGGGAACGCCTCCACAACCATCCGAGCCACTGCCCCCGGCACCCCGTCTGGGCCCGGGCTCTTCTTGATGTTCAACCTCGCAGCGGCTCCCTGGAGTTCTGGAAGGGAGATCCTTCTTACGTCGTCCATCGGCGCCACTCTCCACTCCACCTCCGGTAAACTGGGGAAGAGCGAGTCGACTATACCGTCGATCATGTCCCCGGCGATGATCGGCAGTCGTCTTCCCAACCGCTTGGTGACAAGTTTGTAGGCTTGCCCCCAAGGGTCCTCCTGTAGCTGGTCAACAAGCCTCTTCCACGACTCGCCCTTCTCCTTCCGGATCTCCCTTTTCAGGCGGTTCCTTTCTGCCTTCAGGCCGCGCGCCAGCTCCTCGACGTCGTCCCTCTCCCTTGCTCTGCTCCTGTTAAGGCGACGCCGAAGACGCTGCACGTTCGCCCGTATCTCTCCTATCGTCGCGGTCCACCAATACACCCTCCTCCGCGGGCTCCTCCTAGCTGCCAGTTCTTCATTGCAGGCCTGCTGGACCGCTTCCGCAAGCCCTTCTGGCTCCGTCGGGTATTCTTCTAAGAAGCGATCCGCAAGCCGCCTCCGGAGCCCCGGTATGTGACGCTCGTCGAAAAACCATGCCGCCGGCCTCTCCGTCGGTCGCGGGCCACCAAGTTGGATCCGTATCCCCCTGTGGTCACTGCCAAGTTCGTCTCCCAGAACCTCGCACCTCTCGACCCTTCTGGCCACAGCTTCCGTAGCGTACACGTGATCAAGGACCGATCCTCTGACACCCCTCCAGAAGGTGGGAGTGTCATCGTTAAGGCTGACTAACCCGAGCGAGGCGGTTAGCTCCGCTAACTCCTCTCCCCGCTCGTCGGTGACTCCTCCTCCTACTTCAGCGATATTCGCATTGAAGTCCCCCACGACGAGGGCGGGAACCCCAGCCCTCCTCAGATCGTCTCCTAGGTTGCAAGGAACTCCACGTAGCTCGCCCACGCGGAGTTGGGGGAGATATAACAGCAGTACACGTAGATCTCCCCCACCCTAGCCCTAACAAACCCGTCTCCCCGATGTTGGTGGGAGACCGCATATTTCCCCGTGAGGTCCTTCAATGCCGCATCTTCCCTACGGTCGATCAGCCAGCCTTTGTCCCTGATCACGCGGCCGTTCGGCTCTGCCACAAGGGCGAAGTCCGCTCCGTCATTGGAGGCAGCTTCCCACAGGAGGTCGTGAACGAGACCGCTCCTATTGGCGTTGATGTAGAGGAGCTTCATCGCGTGGTGTTTGCCCCTCTACACTTCCGATCACCGAAGCCGTGTCCCGACTGCCCGCACTTGACGCAGTTCGGCTTCTCCCTGCAGTCCCGTCTCAGATGGCCCGCTCCTCCGCAATTAAAACAGGCCTTCGACCTGTCCGGCCCCTTGCATTCAGCCGCCCTGTGTCCGTGCTCCCAGCAGCGATAGCATCTGGGATCAGCTTCCCACCGGAACACACGGCACGACTGCCACCCGATGCGCACTTTCTCCTTGGCCACTAGAGCCCCGGCCGCCCGCCTGGCGAGGACCACCACCGCATTCTGAGACTGCCCGTACGCTGGTCTCAACGACATCACCTTAGTTGCCCAGTGGTCTTCTCCGGGCAACGCGTCCTTGACTGCCTGCAACAACTCCCCCTTTGTCACCTCGCAGTCAAGGCCCTTGACCGTCACTGGTACGGGCCACTCTCCTCTGCCTCCCGGGGTAACCGTCACCCCCTGGAGGCGACCTTGGATAGCCTCGGAAAGGGCCTTAGCTTCTCCGGTCGCGTCGGAAATCTTTATTTCCAGGCCCTCCCCGCGTCCTTTTCTTGCGGAGACCACTGCCCCCGCAAGCTCGTCGCCAGTCCCCGCCTTTACCTCGCGGAGCAGCTGGGCGAAAGTCAGGCCCTCCTTCCTTACAACGACCGTCTTGGTCGGCGAAGTTCAAATACTCTGGTCATTTACAACACCACTCTCTCTTTGATCCAAAAATATTTATGGATACATATATTAAGGTCGCAATAGAGAAATTTTCTTTTTCATTTGCAAACTAAAGAAAAAGCCATACCAATAGGCTTTTAGAGAGCCTATTGGTACAGTAATTGTGAAGGGACTAGTCAGTTCTTGCATTATAGATAAATTTTCATTATGAAAACCCTGGTTACAGAGAATTTACTATTAACAAGCAAAATGAAACAATGTACAAAAAAGTACAAACTGAAAAAATGGGTAAGGACAAACTCAAACAATACATCACTAACATATTAATAATTTAATCTAACAAAGTTTATTCAATAACATGTAAACAGATATTTATTTACCTCCTTTTCCAACCTTTAGGCAATTATGTCTCTTCAGAACATAAACAACTATTTTCTACAAATATTTTACTTATATAGATTACCTTCCCAGTCTGTTTCAGTCCAAAGCAAAAATTTTATAATAGTAAAACCAGAAAACACATGAAAACTGTTTTTTTTAACCAATTTCTATATATGTCTTGGCTTTTATTGAAAATACATAAATTAGAAATGTCAATGACTCAAAAGATGAGATATATGATAAATTAAATTATTACTAAATTTATACATTAAACCAATTAAGCATACTTAATATTCAGTAATCCAATTTTTAATTCCTCGTTCATTTCCCAAATTGAATAAGCACATCTTAAGCCTTGTACAAAGATACACAAAAATGCTAATAGTTCATGAACAATAGAATATATTATCTACACAAAAGTGCATTAATATCAGAAAATTTCAAATCTATTAAAAATCATAACCTTTAGCAAGTATTTACACCATTATAAACAGGAAGATTAGGAACAGTAGATTCAAATTACTTAGTTTTTTAATATTATTCAAAATCTACATAATTTTTAACTGACTAACAAAGGAGAAGGTTCCCAATTTAGACCATAAAAAAATGAATTTATTAATTTTTTAAAAATTGTACACAGGTAGTTTCTGCTGTAAGTGTTTCCACATCTTGAGCAGATGATTTTTTTTTACAAAAAGAGAAAATTTACTAAATACATAAACAGTTTGATGATATATTTTGACATTCTGATATTCTAAGTATTTTCATGTTAAACTTTTAAGAAAATTATTGAGAAACTTGAGACAAAAAATAAAACATCCAGACAGCCTGAACTGTTTGATAGAAATTATTTCATTTCTCTGTATTCTGTTTCTTAAACTTATCAAGAAGCAGCTTCTTGGTTAGATCTTGTTTCTTGTAGCAGCTTTTTTGAAATATGAAGCTGAAAATTTATGTAACACTTTTTTGATTATTCTTTAAATTTTTACTTTATGAAATCAGCATCAACTTAGGGGATAGCATATTTCTGGTAGTTGTTCTTAATTTGGCATCAACTTCTAAAAGTCAAAATTTAACAGAGTTAAAAAATCTTATTGTTTTTTTTTTTCATTGTAATATGTGGTCATTACAATACCCACTGAGATTTGATACAGTCAACAAAAAAAAATTTCATTAGTATAAGGTTGAATGAAAGGACTTCAACCATAAGGTTCATTTTGCAACTTCTGGGTAGGTCCACAGTCAGTTGCCCATCACTAGATCAAAATAAGATGCATTGGCTCTATAATCCCAGTATCCTCAACATGAATTAAGCAAAATCAGATCTACACCCTATAAATGAAAATGTGAAAAAAAGGGATAAACTGTTTTTAACTGACTAATAAAAGAAGGTTCCCAATTACCTATACCTATAGGTTTTTTTTTATGTTCAACTTATGGCTCACAAAAAAATGAACTTTGTGAGAAAGGGATGTGGCGCCTTTGTAATACTCACAAGGCTCTGCTCATAATCTACAACTGAAAAATACTGGTTTCAGTTATGCATGTGATCAAAAGATAAAGAGATCTTTCAATATAATCTTATTTTTAGTATTAAACTTCCACAGTACTTCAAATTAAGTGTTATGTTAGACATTGAAAGGAAAAAATTATTATAAATTTTTTTAAACCACATCAATTGCTATAGAAATGGCAAAAGTGTACAGATATCCAGACAAGGAAGACCTGTACCAAGGACTATTTGCTTTATGTTTCAAATCAATGAGTTAAAATAAAAGGTAAATATATACATAATCTGTATCTATGCAAACAGAAGTACACATGTATTCCTGTACAAACAAACAAACAAACACACACACACTTTTAATATATATATATATATATACATTATATAACATAATATTTTTTCATCCTCTGCAAGGTAAAGAATTGGTGAACACTCACAACCTTTACTTTTTTTATGTTCATTGAAACATTTTCAGGCCTAAGTCCAATCTTCAATGACATCTTTTTTATTTTAATAAATTATTCTTTGTTTACATTTACACATTAATTTTAGCGTTTTACTTTTTATTTTGTAAAAATTGTTTCTTAATAAAATTTAAAACATTTAAAAAATTTCAGAACAAATTTGTTCAGTTAAGAGAATGAAAATGTAATACAATAACTATTAATTTATCAATATCTTATCATTGTATGCCAACTTAAATAATTTTAATAAGAATTTCCCCATCAAATTCTGTTTGCAGATTTATAAGGCTGAATTTAGGTTTATAGCAATATATATATACACAATTTTTTTCTAAAATTTCTAATTTTTTATTACTATTTTCTTGTTCAATAATTACTTTTTCAATTTCTAAATTATTTTCTAAACTAGTTATATTATGATTATTACTCAATAAATGGTCAGCTACATTCGAGAAACCCATTTTTCTAAATGATCTAAAATGTTCTTATTAAATCTATCTTTAAAGGACCTATTCGTTTTACCAATATATATATATATATATATATTTGCAATTGTTGCATTTTATTTTATAAATACCGAAAGAATCATATTTATTTTTTACTTTTATTTTATTATAAAGTTTTAAATTTATTATATAGTTATCAGATGTATAAGCAGATTTATCTCTTTCATTATTATATGCATCAATCAAGTTTTTCTATAATTTTATTTGTGGAGTATTTTATATAAATATTTTCACTAGTTTTATTTTTATTTATGGTTATTAATGTAGTAGTTATTAATGTAGTAATGTAGCATTGAAAAATTCTGAATTATATTTTTTATATATATTATCATTTAATGATGTACAAATATCCATTTTATATAGCTATATTTTTTATATTATTTATTTCATTATACAATTCCTGTTAATCGCTTATGTATTTTATTGCTCTATTTATCATGTTTTTAAAAATATAAATTTTTTGGGACCAAGGATGGTTAGAATTTTTGTTTATAATGATTTCATTTGAGCTACGTTTTTTTATATACTCCAGTTATTTGATTGTGTTTATTTATTTCAATATTTACATCTAAATAATTTACTTTTCTGTTATGTTCCACCATTTCATATGTAAATTTTAGTGTTTTATGATAAGAATTTAATTTATTTAAAATTATTTTATGTTCGTTATTTATAACTGATTAATATGTAACTAAATATCATCTACATATCTGACCCATAATAAAATTTTATGTACGTGATTTATTCTATAAACTATTCTACTTTCAAATCCCTCGAGAAAAATTTCTGACATTACAGCAGATAAGAGAAATCCCATGGATAAAACATTTTCTTTTGTATAACAGGTTCCATTAAATTAAAAATAATTTTGTTTACATATATTTCTAATTATTGCTACATTATTTATGAATTTTTGGTATTTGCCTCCTGTTTTTATTAATTGTTTTTTATTATTGGAATTGTATAATCAATGGGTTTTTTTGTTAATTCTTAAAATTTATTGTTTGGGTCATTAATTTTTTAAAATTCATTTATATATTTATTTATTAAATCATTATATTCATCAGTTGAAATAATAATGGGAGTTCTTGATTTATCAGATTTTATTACTACACAATTATTTTCTTTTAATTTATTTTTTAGTTTATATATTTTATTTTTATTTATTAAATTTTTATTATGAATTAATTTTTTAGAATTTTTATTTTTAAACTTACTCATTTTATTATTTATATCATTTTTTATTTTATATTTTTCTTCATTAGTGGTGCACTAATGAAGAAAAATATAAATTAGAAAGAAAATTGGCAAAATTAGGTGCTAATTTTGCCAATATATAATAAATATATATATATATATATATATAT